>NC_092759.1:7888328-8221661 GCF_047496795.1 Chiloscyllium punctatum
TATTGAATTAATGAGATAAGTTCACCTCATTGAAACAACATGTGCAATTTCTTTCAGTGAATGTAGGAATGAAGTTTGATAAACTGAATGAATGAATGAATGAATGAATGCATTTGTTTTAGTAAGTTAATGTGTGCACTTTGATTTCTTTAATGATTGATTTCGTTTGTTTCATTGAATCCATAAATTACTTTTGATTCTGGAACGTAAGATTGAAGTTTTATTTCTTTAATGAATGCAGATTGATTGTTTGAATGAAAGAATTAAGCTCGAGACATTGAATTAACGAGAGAAGCTCTACGACTTGCATTAGCACTCGCAGTTTGCTTGATTGGATCAGTGAGAGCAGTTTGATTCTTTGAATGATTGAATGCAGTTTGATTCAAGAATGTATTAATGCAGTTTCAGTCTTTGTATGAATGAGTTTGCCTTGAGATATTGAAATAATGAATGGAGCTCAACTCATTAAGTTAACATTTGCAGTTTGTTTCAATGAATTGCTGAGTGCAGTTTGATTCATTGAATGATGCAGTTTAATTCTTTAAATGAATGTGTTACGTATCCTTCGTTGAATCATGAGCAACGTTTCTTTCATTGAATGTACGATTGAAGTTTCGCTTGCTGAATGAATGAATGCAGTTTGTTTGAATGTAAGCATTAAGTTCGAAACATTGAATTAACGAGAGAAGGTCAACAACTTGAATAAGCAATCTCAGTTTGTTTGATTACACCAGTGAGTGCATTTTGATTCTTTGAATGAATGAATGCAGTTGGATTCTTTGAACGAATGCCTTAAGATGGAGATATTGAGTTAATGAGATAAGTTCACCTCATTGAAATAACATGTGCAGTTTGTTTCAGTGAATGTAGGAATGAATTTTGATAAACTGAATGAATGAATGAATGAATGCATCTGTTTTAGTTAGTTAATGTGTGCACTTTGATTTCTTTAATGATTGATTTGGTTTGTTTCATTGAATCCATGAATTACTTGTGATTTATGGAACGCAAGATTGAAGTTTTATTTCATTAATGGATGCAGTTTGTTTGTTTCAATGAAAGCATTAAGCTCGAGACATTGAATTAACGAGAGAAGCTCTACGTCTTCAAATAGCATTCGCAGTTTGTTTGATTGGATCAGTGAGTGCAGTTTGATTCTTTGAATGAATGAATGCTGTTGGTTTGTTGGAATTGAATGCCTTCAGATGGAGATATTGAATTAATGAGATCAGTTCAACTAATTGAAATAACATGTGAAGTTTGTTTCAGTGTAAGTAGGAATGCATTTTGATTAACTAAATGAATGAATGAATGAATGCATTTGTTTTAGTAAGTAAATGATTGCACTTTGATTTCTTTAATGATTGATTTCGTTTGTTTCATTGAATCCATAAATTACTTTTGGTTTTTGGAACGCAAGATTGAAGTTTCATTTCTGTAATGAATGCAGTTTGTTTGTTTGAATGAAAGAATGAAGCTCGAGACATTGCATTAACGAGAGAAGCTCTACGACTTGCATTAGCACTCGCAGTTTGCTTGATTGGATCCGTGAGAGCAGTTTGATTCTTTGAATGAATGAATGCAGTTGGTTTCTTTGAATGAATGCCTTAAGATGGAGAGATTGAATTAATGAGATAAGTTCACCTCATTGAAATAACATTTGCAGTTTGTTTTTGTGAATGTATGATTGCAGTATGATAAACAGAATCAATGAATGAATGAATGAATGCAGTTTGTTTTGCTAAGTAAATGAGTACACTTTGCTTTCTTTAATGATTGATTTCGTTTGTTTCATTGAATCCATAAATTACATTTGGTTCATGGAATGCAAGTTTGACGTTTCATTCATTGAATGAACGAATGCAGTTTGATTCAAGAATTTATTGATGCAGTTTCAGTCTTTGAATGAATGAGTTAGGCTTGAGATATTGAAATAATGAGAGTAGCTCAACTCATTAAGTTAATATTTGCAGTTTGTTTCCATGAATTGCTGAGTGCAGTTTGATTCATTGAATGATGCAGTTTAATTCCTTAAATGAATGTGTTACGTATCCTTCATTGAATCAATGAGCAACGTTTCATTCATTGAATGTACGATTGAAGTTTCGCTTGTTGAATGAATGAATGCAGTTTGTTTGTTTGAATATAAGCATTAAGTTCGAAACATTGAATTAACGAGAGAAGGTCAACGACTTGAATAAGCAATCTCAGTTTGTTTCATTGGATCAGCGAGTGCAGTTTGATTCTTTGAATGAATGAATGCAGTTGGTTTCTTTGAACGAATGCCTTAAGATGGAGATATTGAATTAATGAGATAAGTTCACCTCATTGAAACAACATGTGCAATTTCTTTCAGTGAATGTAGGAATGAAGTTTGATAAACTGAATGAATGAATGAATGAATGCATTTGTTTTAGTAAGTTAATGAGTGCACTTTGATTTCTTTAATGATTGATTTCGTTTGTTTCATTGAATCCATGAATTACTTTTGATTATGGAACGTAAGATTGAAGTTTTATTTCTTTAATGAATGCAGATTGATTGTTTGAATGAAAGAATTAAGCTCGAGACATTGAATTAACGAGAGAAGCTCTACGACTTGCATTAGCACTCGCAGTTTGCTTGATTGGATCAGTGAGAGCAGTTTGATTCTTTGAATGATTGAATGCAGTTTGATTCAAGAATGTATTAATGCAGTTTCAGTCTTTGTATGAATGAGTTTGCCTTGAGATATTGAAATAATGAATGGAGCTCAACTCATTAAGTTAACATTTGCAGTTTGTTTCAATGAATTGCTGAGTGCAGTTTGATTCATTGAATGATGCAGTTTAATTCTTTAAATGAATGTGTTACGTATCCTTCGTTGAATCATGAGCAACGTTTCTTTCATTGAATGTACGATTGAAGTTTCGCTTGCTGAATGAATGAATGCAGTTTGTTTGAATGTAAGCATTAAGTTCGAAACATTGAATTAACGAGAGAAGGTCAACAACTTGAATAAGCAATCTCAGTTTGTTTGATTACACCAGTGAGTGCAGTTTGAATCTTTGAATGAATGAATGCAGTTGGTTTCTTTGAACGAATGCCTTAAGATGGAGATATTGAGTTAATGAGATAAGTTCACCTCATTGAAATAACGTGCAGTTTGTTTCAGTGAATGTAGGAATGAATTTTGATAAACTGAATGAATGAATGAATGAATGCATCTGTTTTAGTAAGTTAATGAGTGCAATTTGATTTCTTTAATGATTGATTTGGTTTGTTTCATTGAATCCATGAATTACTTGTGATTTATGGAACGCAAGATTGAAGTTTTATTTCTTTAATGAATGCAGTTTGATTGTTTGAATGAAAGAATAAAGCTCGAGACATTGAATTAACGAGATAAGCTCTACATCTTGAATTAGCACTCGCAGTTTGTTTCCTTGGATCTGTGAGAGCAGTTTGATTCTTTGAATGAATGAATGCAGTTTGATTCAAGAATGTATTAATGCAGTTTCAGTCTTTGAATGAATGAGTTAGCCTTGAGATATTGAAATAATGAATGGAGCTCAACTCATGAAGTTAACATTTGCAGTTTGTTTCAATAAATTGCTGAGTGCAGTTTGATTCATTGAATGATGCAGTTTAATTCCTTAAATGAATGTGTTATGTATCCTTCGTTGAATCAATGAGCAACGTTTCATTCATTGAATGTACGATTAAAGTTTCATTTCTTGAATGAATGAATGCTTCTATTTTGTTTGAATGAATGCGTATAGATGTAGAAATTGAATAAATGACAGAAGCGATACTCATTCAAATAAAATATGCGGTTTGTTTCAGTGAATGTAGGAATGCATTTTGATGAACTAAATGAATGAATGAATGAATGCATTTGTTTTAGTAAGTAAATGAGTGCACTCTGAGTTCTTTAATGATTGATTTCGTTTGTTTCATTGAGTCCAATAAATTACTTTGGATTTATGGAACGCTATATTGAAGTTTCATTTCTTTAATGGATGCAGTTTGTTTGTTTCAATGAAAGCATTAAGCTCGAGACATTGATTTAACGAGAGAAGCTCTACGTCTTCAAATAGCATTCGCAGTTTGTTTGATTGGATCAGTGAGTGCAGTTTGATTCTTTGAATGAATGAATGCTGTTGGTTTGTTGGAAATGAATGCCTTAAGATGGAGATATTGAATTAATGAGATCAGTTCAACTAATTGAAATAACATGTGAAGTTTGTTTCAGTGTAAGTAGGAATGCATTTTGATTAACTAAATGAATGAATGAATGAATGCATTTGTTTTAGTAAGTAAATGATTGCACTTTGATTTCTTTAATGATTGATTTCGTTTGTTTCATTGAATCCATAAATTACTTTTGATTTTTGGAACGCAAGATTGAAGTTTCATTTCTGTAATGAATGCAGTTTGTTTGTTTGAATGAAAGAATGAAGCTCGAGACATTGCATTAACGAGAGAAGCTGTACGACTTGCATTAGCACTCGCAGTTTGCTTGATTGGATCCGTGAGAGCAGTTTGATTCTTTGAATGAATGAATGCAGTTGGTTTCTTTGAATGAATGCCTTAAGATGGAGAGATTGAATTAATGAGATAAGTTCACCTCATTGAAATAACATTTGCAGTTTGTTTTTGTGAATGTATGATTGCAGTATGATAAACAGAATCAATGAATGAATGAATGAATGCAGTTTGTTTTGCTAAGTAAATGAGTACACGTTGCTTTCTTTAATGATTGATTTCGTTTGTTTCATTGAATCCATAAATTACATTTGGTTAATGGAATGCAAGTTTGACGTTTCATTCATTGAATGAACGAATGCAGTTTGATTCAAGAATTTATTGATGCAGTTTCAGTCTTTGAATGAATGAGTTAGGCTTGAGATATTGAAATAATGAGAGTAGCTCAACTCATTAAGTTAATATTTGCAGTTTGTTTCCATGAATTGCTGTGTGCAGTTTGATTCATTGAATGATGCAGTTTAATTCCTTAAATGAATGTGTTACGTATCCTTCATTGAATCAATGAGCAACGTTTCATTCATTGAATGTACGATTGAAGTTTCGCTTGTTGAATGAATGAATGCAGTTTGTTTGTTTGAATAGAAGCATTAAGTTCGAAACATTGAATTAACGAGAGAAGGTCAACGACTTGAATAAGCAATCTCAGTTTGTTTCATTGGATCAGCGAGTGGAGTTTGATTCTTTGAATGAATGAATGCAGTTGGTTTCTTTGAACGAATGCCTTAAGATGGAGATATTGAATTAATGAGATAAGTTCACCTCATTGAAACAACATGTGCAATTTCTTTCAGTGAATGTAGGAATGAAGTTTGATAAACTGAATGAATGAATGAATGAATGAATGCATTTGTTTTAGTAAGTTAATGTGTGCACTTTGATTTCTTTAATGATTGATTTCGTTTGTTTCATTGAATCCATAAATTACTTTTGATTCTGGAACGTAAGATTGAAGTTTTATTTCTTTAATGAATGCAGATTGATTGTTTGAATGAAAGAATTAAGCTCGAGACATTGAATTAACGAGAGAAGCTCTACGACTTGCATTAGCACTCGCAGTTTGCTTGATTGGATCAGTGAGAGCAGTTTGATTCTTTGAATGATTGAATGCAGTTTGATTCAAGAATGTATTAATGCAGTTTCAGTCTTTGTATGAATGAGTTTGCCTTGAGATATTGAAATAATGAATGGAGCTCAACTCATTAAGTTAACATTTGCAGTTTGTTTCAATGAATTGCTGAGTGCAGTTTGATTCATTGAATGATGCAGTTTAATTCTTTAAATGAATGTGTTACGTATCCTTCGTTGAATCATGAGCAACGTTTCTTTCATTGAATGTACGATTGAAGTTTCGCTTGCTGAATGAATGAATGCAGTTTGTTTGAATGTAAGCATTAAGTTCGAAACATTGAATTAACGAGAGAAGGTCAACAACTTGAATAAGCAATCTCAGTTTGTTTGATTACACCAGTGAGTGCATTTTGATTCTTTGAATGAATGAATGCAGTTGGATTCTTTGAACGAATGCCTTAAGATGGAGATATTGAGTTAATGAGATAAGTTCACCTCATTGAAATAACATGTGCAGTTTGTTTCAGTGAATGTAGGAATGAATTTTGATAAACTGAATGAATGAATGAATGAATGCATCTGTTTTAGTTAGTTAATGTGTGCACTTTGATTTCTTTAATGATTGATTTGGTTTGTTTCATTGAATCCATGAATTACTTGTGATTTATGGAACGCAAGATTGAAGTTTTATTTCATTAATGGATGCAGTTTGTTTGTTTCAATGAAAGCATTAAGCTCGAGACATTGAATTAACGAGAGAAGCTCTACGTCTTCAAATAGCATTCGCAGTTTGTTTGATTGGATCAGTGAGTGCAGTTTGATTCTTTGAATGAATGAATGCTGTTGGTTTGTTGGAATTGAATGCCTTCAGATGGAGATATTGAATTAATGAGATCAGTTCAACTAATTGAAATAACATGTGAAGTTTGTTTCAGTGTAAGTAGGAATGCATTTTGATTAACTAAATGAATGAATGAATGAATGCATTTGTTTTAGTAAGTAAATGATTGCACTTTGATTTCTTTAATGATTGATTTCGTTTGTTTCATTGAATCCATAAATTACTTTTGGTTTTTGGAACGCAAGATTGAAGTTTCATTTCTGTAATGAATGCAGTTTGTTTGTTTGAATGAAAGAATGAAGCTCGAGACATTGCATTAACGAGAGAAGCTCTACGACTTGCATTAGCACTCGCAGTTTGCTTGATTGGATCCGTGAGAGCAGTTTGATTCTTTGAATGAATGAATGCAGTTGGTTTCTTTGAATGAATGCCTTAAGATGGAGAGATTGAATTAATGAGATAAGTTCACCTCATTGAAATAACATTTGCAGTTTGTTTTTGTGAATGTATGATTGCAGTATGATAAACAGAATCAATGAATGAATGAATGAATGCAGTTTGTTTTGCTAAGTAAATGAGTACACTTTGCTTTCTTTAATGATTGATTTCGTTTGTTTCATTGAATCCATAAATTACATTTGGTTCATGGAATGCAAGTTTGACGTTTCATTCATTGAATGAACGAATGCAGTTTGATTCAAGAATTTATTGATGCAGTTTCAGTCTTTGAATGAATGAGTTAGGCTTGAGATATTGAAATAATGAGAGTAGCTCAACTCATTAAGTTAATATTTGCAGTTTGTTTCCATGAATTGCTGAGTGCAGTTTGATTCATTGAATGATGCAGTTTAATTCCTTAAATGAATGTGTTACGTATCCTTCATTGAATCAATGAGCAACGTTTCATTCATTGAATGTACGATTGAAGTTTCGCTTGTTGAATGAATGAATGCAGTTTGTTTGTTTGAATATAAGCATTAAGTTCGAAACATTGAATTAACGAGAGAAGGTCAACGACTTGAATAAGCAATCTCAGTTTGTTTCATTGGATCAGCGAGTGCAGTTTGATTCTTTGAATGAATGAATGCAGTTGGTTTCTTTGAACGAATGCCTTAAGATGGAGATATTGAATTAATGAGATAAGTTCACCTCATTGAAACAACATGTGCAATTTCTTTCAGTGAATGTAGGAATGAAGTTTGATAAACTGAATGAATGAATGAATGAATGCATTTGTTTTAGTAAGTTAATGAGTGCACTTTGATTTCTTTAATGATTGATTTCGTTTGTTTCATTGAATCCATGAATTACTTTTGATTATGGAACGTAAGATTGAAGTTTTATTTCTTTAATGAATGCAGATTGATTGTTTGAATGAAAGAATTAAGCTCGAGACATTGAATTAACGAGAGAAGCTCTACGACTTGCATTAGCACTCGCAGTTTGCTTGATTGGATCAGTGAGAGCAGTTTGATTCTTTGAATGATTGAATGCAGTTTGATTCAAGAATGTATTAATGCAGTTTCAGTCTTTGTATGAATGAGTTTGCCTTGAGATATTGAAATAATGAATGGAGCTCAACTCATTAAGTTAACATTTGCAGTTTGTTTCAATGAATTGCTGAGTGCAGTTTGATTCATTGAATGATGCAGTTTAATTCTTTAAATGAATGTGTTACGTATCCTTCGTTGAATCATGAGCAACGTTTCTTTCATTGAATGTACGATTGAAGTTTCGCTTGCTGAATGAATGAATGCAGTTTGTTTGAATGTAAGCATTAAGTTCGAAACATTGAATTAACGAGAGAAGGTCAACAACTTGAATAAGCAATCTCAGTTTGTTTGATTACACCAGTGAGTGCAGTTTGAATCTTTGAATGAATGAATGCAGTTGGTTTCTTTGAACGAATGCCTTAAGATGGAGATATTGAGTTAATGAGATAAGTTCACCTCATTGAAATAACGTGCAGTTTGTTTCAGTGAATGTAGGAATGAATTTTGATAAACTGAATGAATGAATGAATGAATGCATCTGTTTTAGTAAGTTAATGAGTGCACTTTGATTTCTTTAATGATTGATTTGGTTTGTTTCATTGAATCCATGAATTACTTGTGATTTATGGAACGCAAGATTGAAGTTTTATTTCTTTAATGAATGCAGTTTGATTGTTTGAATGAAAGAATAAAGCTCGAGACATTGAATTAACGAGATAAGCTCTACATCTTGAATTAGCACTCGCAGTTTGTTTCCTTGGATCTGTGAGAGCAGTTTGATTCTTTGAATGAATGAATGCAGTTTGATTCAAGAATGTATTAATGCAGTTTCAGTCTTTGAATGAATGAGTTAGCCTTGAGATATTGAAATAATGAATGGAGCTCAACTCATGAAGTTAACATTTGCAGTTTGTTTCAATAAATTGCTGAGTGCAGTTTGATTCATTGAATGATGCAGTTTAATTCCTTAAATGAATGTGTTACGTATCCTTCGTTGAATCAATGAGCAACGTTTCATTCATTGAATGTACGATTAAAGTTTCATTTCTTGAATGAATGAATGCTTCTATTTTGTTTGAATGAATGCGTATAGATGTAGAAATTGAATAAATGACAGAAGCGATACTCATTCAAATAAAATATGCGGTTTGTTTCAGTGAATGTAGGAATGCATTTTGATGAACTAAATGAATGAATGAATGAATGCATTTGTTTTAGTAAGTAAATGAGTGCACTCTGAGTTCTTTAATGATTGATTTCGTTTGTTTCATTGAGTCCAATAAATTACTTTGGATTTATGGAACGCTATATTGAAGTTTCATTTCTTTAATGGATGCAGTTTGTTTGTTTCAATGAAAGCATTAAGCTCGAGACATTGATTTAACGAGAGAAGCTCTACGTCTTCAAATAGCATTCGCAGTTTGTTTGATTGGATCAGTGAGTGCAGTTTGATTCTTTGAATGAATGAATGCTGTTGGTTTGTTGGAACTGAATGCCTTAAGATGGAGATATTGAATTAATGAGATCAGTTCAACTAATTGAAATAACATGTGAAGTTTGTTTCAGTGTAAGTAGGAATGCATTTTGATTAACTAAATGAATGAATGAATGAATGCATTTGTTTTAGTAAGTAAATGATTGCACTTTGATTTCTTTAATGATTGATTTCGTTTGTTTCATTGAATCCATAAATTACTTTTGATTTTTGGAACGCAAGATTGAAGTTTCATTTCTGTAATGAATGCAGTTTGTTTGTTTGAATGAAAGAATGAAGCTCGAGACATTGCATTAACGAGAGAAGCTGTACGACTTGCATTAGCACTCGCAGTTTGCTTGATTGGATCCGTGAGAGCAGTTTGATTCTTTGAATGAATGAATGCAGTTGGTTTCTTTGAATGAATGCCTTAAGATGGAGAGATTGAATTAATGAGATAAGTTCACCTCATTGAAATAACATTTGCAGTTTGTTTTTGTGAATGTATGATTGCAGTATGATAAACAGAATCAATGAATGAATGAATGAATGCAGTTTGTTTTGCTAAGTAAATGAGTACACGTTGCTTTCTTTAATGATTGATTTCGTTTGTTTCATTGAATCCATAAATTACATTTGGTTAATGGAATGCAAGTTTGACGTTTCATTCATTGAATGAACGAATGCAGTTTGATTCAAGAATTTATTGATGCAGTTTCAGTCTTTGAATGAATGAGTTAGGCTTGAGATATTGAAATAATGAGAGTAGCTCAACTCATTAAGTTAATATTTGCAGTTTGTTTCCATGAATTGCTGTGTGCAGTTTGATTCATTGAATGATGCAGTTTAATTCCTTAAATGAATGTGTTACGTATCCTTCATTGAATCAATGAGCAACGTTTCATTCATTGAATGTACGATTGAAGTTTCGCTTGTTGAATGAATGAATGCAGTTTGTTTGTTTGAATAGAAGCATTAAGTTCGAAACATTGAATTAACGAGAGAAGGTCAACGACTTGAATAAGCAATCTCAGTTTGTTTCATTGGATCAGCGAGTGGAGTTTGATTCTTTGAATGAATGAATGCAGTTGGTTTCTTTGAACGAATGCCTTAAGATGGAGATATTGAATTAATGAGATAAGTTCACCTCATTGAAACAACATGTGCAATTTCTTTCAGTGAATGTAGGAATGAAGTTTGATAAACTGAATGAATGAATGAATGAATGAATGCATTTGTTTTAGTAAGTTAATGTGTGCACTTTGATTTCTTTAATGATTGATTTCGTTTGTTTCATTGAATCCATAAATTACTTTTGATTCTGGAACGTAAGATTGAAGTTTTATTTCTTTAATGAATGCAGATTGATTGTTTGAATGAAAGAATTAAGCTCGAGACATTGAATTAACGAGAGAAGCTCTACGACTTGCATTAGCACTCGCAGTTTGCTTGATTGGATCAGTGAGAGCAGTTTGATTCTTTGAATGATTGAATGCAGTTTGATTCAAGAATGTATTAATGCAGTTTCAGTCTTTGTATGAATGAGTTTGCCTTGAGATATTGAAATAATGAATGGAGCTCAACTCATTAAGTTAACATTTGCAGTTTGTTTCAATGAATTGCTGAGTGCAGTTTGATTCATTGAATGATGCAGTTTAATTCTTTAAATGAATGTGTTACGTATCCTTCGTTGAATCATGAGCAACGTTTCTTTCATTGAATGTACGATTGAAGTTTCGCTTGCTGAATGAATGAATGCAGTTTGTTTGAATGTAAGCATTAAGTTCGAAACATTGAATTAACGAGAGAAGGTCAACAACTTGAATAAGCAATCTCAGTTTGTTTGATTACACCAGTGAGTGCATTTTGATTCTTTGAATGAATGAATGCAGTTGGATTCTTTGAACGAATGCCTTAAGATGGAGATATTGAGTTAATGAGATAAGTTCACCTCATTGAAATAACATGTGCAGTTTGTTTCAGTGAATGTAGGAATGAATTTTGATAAACTGAATGAATGAATGAATGAATGCATCTGTTTTAGTTAGTTAATGTGTGCACTTTGATTTCTTTAATGATTGATTTGGTTTGTTTCATTGAATCCATGAATTACTTGTGATTTATGGAACGCAAGATTGAAGTTTTATTTCATTAATGGATGCAGTTTGTTTGTTTCAATGAAAGCATTAAGCTCGAGACATTGAATTAACGAGAGAAGCTCTACGTCTTCAAATAGCATTCGCAGTTTGTTTGATTGGATCAGTGAGTGCAGTTTGATTCTTTGAATGAATGAATGCTGTTGGTTTGTTGGAATTGAATGCCTTCAGATGGAGATATTGAATTAATGAGATCAGTTCAACTAATTGAAATAACATGTGAAGTTTGTTTCAGTGTAAGTAGGAATGCATTTTGATTAACTAAATGAATGAATGAATGAATGCATTTGTTTTAGTAAGTAAATGATTGCACTTTGATTTCTTTAATGATTGATTTCGTTTGTTTCATTGAATCCATAAATTACTTTTGGTTTTTGGAACGCAAGATTGAAGTTTCATTTCTGTAATGAATGCAGTTTGTTTGTTTGAATGAAAGAATGAAGCTCGAGACATTGCATTAACGAGAGAAGCTCTACGACTTGCATTAGCACTCGCAGTTTGCTTGATTGGATCCGTGAGAGCAGTTTGATTCTTTGAATGAATGAATGCAGTTGGTTTCTTTGAATGAATGCCTTAAGATGGAGAGATTGAATTAATGAGATAAGTTCACCTCATTGAAATAACATTTGCAGTTTGTTTTTGTGAATGTATGATTGCAGTATGATAAACAGAATCAATGAATGAATGAATGAATGCAGTTTGTTTTGCTAAGTAAATGAGTACACTTTGCTTTCTTTAATGATTGATTTCGTTTGTTTCATTGAATCCATAAATTACATTTGGTTCATGGAATGCAAGTTTGACGTTTCATTCATTGAATGAACGAATGCAGTTTGATTCAAGAATTTATTGATGCAGTTTCAGTCTTTGAATGAATGAGTTAGGCTTGAGATATTGAAATAATGAGAGTAGCTCAACTCATTAAGTTAATATTTGCAGTTTGTTTCCATGAATTGCTGAGTGCAGTTTGATTCATTGAATGATGCAGTTTAATTCCTTAAATGAATGTGTTACGTATCCTTCATTGAATCAATGAGCAACGTTTCATTCATTGAATGTACGATTGAAGTTTCGCTTGTTGAATGAATGAATGCAGTTTGTTTGTTTGAATATAAGCATTAAGTTCGAAACATTGAATTAACGAGAGAAGGTCAACGACTTGAATAAGCAATCTCAGTTTGTTTCATTGGATCAGCGAGTGCAGTTTGATTCTTTGAATGAATGAATGCAGTTGGTTTCTTTGAACGAATGCCTTAAGATGGAGATATTGAATTAATGAGATAAGTTCACCTCATTGAAACAACATGTGCAATTTCTTTCAGTGAATGTAGGAATGAAGTTTGATAAACTGAATGAATGAATGAATGAATGCATTTGTTTTAGTAAGTTAATGAGTGCACTTTGATTTCTTTAATGATTGATTTCGTTTGTTTCATTGAATCCATGAATTACTTTTGATTATGGAACGTAAGATTGAAGTTTTATTTCTTTAATGAATGCAGATTGATTGTTTGAATGAAAGAATTAAGCTCGAGACATTGAATTAACGAGAGAAGCTCTACGACTTGCATTAGCACTCGCAGTTTGCTTGATTGGATCAGTGAGAGCAGTTTGATTCTTTGAATGATTGAATGCAGTTTGATTCAAGAATGTATTAATGCAGTTTCAGTCTTTGTATGAATGAGTTTGCCTTGAGATATTGAAATAATGAATGGAGCTCAACTCATTAAGTTAACATTTGCAGTTTGTTTCAATGAATTGCTGAGTGCAGTTTGATTCATTGAATGATGCAGTTTAATTCTTTAAATGAATGTGTTACGTATCCTTCGTTGAATCATGAGCAACGTTTCTTTCATTGAATGTACGATTGAAGTTTCGCTTGCTGAATGAATGAATGCAGTTTGTTTGAATGTAAGCATTAAGTTCGAAACATTGAATTAACGAGAGAAGGTCAACAACTTAAATAAGCAATCTCAGTTTGTTTGATTACACCAGTGAGTGCAGTTTGATTCTTTGAATGATTGAATGCAGTTTGATTCAAGAATGTATTAATGCAGTTTCAGTCTTTGTATGAATGAGTTTGCCTTGTGATATTGAAATAATGAATGGAGCTCAACTCATTAAGTTAACATTTGCAGTTTGTTTCAATGAATTGCTGAGTGCAGTTTGATTCATTGAATGATGCAGTTTAATTCCTTAAATGAATGTGTTACGTATCCTTCGTTGAATCATGTTCAACTTTTCTTTCATTGAATGTACGATTGAAGTTTCGCTTGTTGAATGAATGAATGCAGTTTGTTTGAATGTAAGCATTAAGTTCGAAACATTGTATTAACGAGAGAAGGTCAACAACTTGAATAAGCAATCTCAGTTTGTTTGATTACACCAGTGAGTGCAGTTTGATTCTTTGAATGAATGAATGCAGTTGCTTTCTTTGAACGAATGCCTTAAGATGGAGATATTGAGTTAATGAGATAAGTTCACCTCATTGAAATAACATGTGCAGTTTTTTTCAGTGAATGTTGGAATGAATTTTGATAAACTGAATGAATGAATGAATGTATTCATCTGTTTTAGTAAGTTAATGAGTGCACTTTGATTTCTTTAATGATTGATTTGGTTTGTTTCATTGAATCCATGAATTACTTGTGATTTATGGAACGCAAGATTGAAGTTTTATTTCTTTAATGAATGCAGTTTGATTGTTTGAATGAAAGAATAAAGCTCGAGACATTGAAATAACGAGATAAGCTCTACATCTTGAATTAGCACTCGCAGTTTGCTTGATTGGATCCGTGAGAGCAGTTTGATTCTTTGAATGATTGAATGCAGTTTGATTCAAGAATGTATTAATGCAGGTTCAGTCTTTGAATGAATGAGTTAGCCTTGAGATATTGAAATAATGAATGGAGCTCAACTCATGAAGTTAACATTTGCAGTTTGTTTCAATAAATTGCTGAGTGCAGTTTGATTCATTGAATGATGCAGTTTAATTCCTTAAATTAATGTGTTACGTATCCTTCGTTGAATCAATGAGCAACGTTTCATTCATTGAATGTACGATTAAAGTTTCATTTCTTGAATGAATGAATGCTTCTATTTTGTTTGAATGAATGCGTATAGATGTAGAAATTGAATAAATGACTGAAGCGATACTCATTCAAATAAAATATGCGGTTTGTTTCAGTGAATGTAGGAATGCATTTTGATGAACTAAATGAATGAATGAATGAATGCATTTGTTTTAGTATGTAAATGAGTGCACTCTGAGTTCTTTAATGATTGATTTCGTTTGTTTCATTGAGTCCAATAAATTACTTTGGATTTATGGAACGCTATATTGAAGTTTCATTTCTTTAATGGATGCAGTTTGTTTGTTTCAATGAAAGCATTATGCTCGAGACATTGAATTAACGAGAGAAGCTCTACGTCTTCAAATAGCATTCGCAGTTTGTTTGATTGGATCAGTGAGTGCAGTTTGATTCTTTGAATGAATGAATGCTGTTGGTTTGTTGGAATTGAATGCCTTAAGATGGAGATATTGAATTAATGAGATCAGTTCAACTAATTGAAATAACATGTGAAGTTTGTTTCAGTGTAAGTAGGAATGCATTTTGATTAACTAAATGAATGAATGAATGAATGCATTTGTTTTAGTAAGTAAATGATTGCACTTTGATTTCTTTAATGATTGATTTCGTTTGTTTCATTGAATCCATAAATTACTTTTGATTTTTGGAACGCAAGATTGAAGTTTCATTTCTGTAATGAATGCAGTTTGTTTGTTTGAATGAAAGAATGAAGCTCGAGACATTGCATTAACGAGAGAAGCTCTACGACTTGCATTAGCACTCGCAGTTTGCTTGATTGGATCCGTGAGAGCAGTTTGATTCTTTGAATGAATGAATGCAGTTGGTTTCTTTGAATGAATGCCTTAAGATGGAGAGATTGAATTAATGAGATAAGTTCACCTCATTGAAATAACATTTGCAGTTTGTTTTTGTGAATGTATGATTGCAGTATGATAAACAGAATGAATGAATGAATGAATGAATGCAGTTTGTTTTGCTAAGTAAATGAGTACACTTTGCTTTCTTTAATGATTGATTTCGTTTGTTTCATTGAATCCATAAATTACATTTGGTTCATGGAATGCAAGTTTGACGTTTCATTCAATGAATGAACGAATGCAGTTTGATTCAAGAATTTATTGATGCAGTTTCAGTCTTTGAATGAATGAGTTAGGCTTGAGATATTGAAATAATGAGAGTAGCTCAACTCATTAAGTTAATATTTGCAGTTTGTTTCAATGAATTGCTGAGTGCAGTTTGATTCATTGAATGATGCAGTTTAATTCCTTAAATGAATGTGTTACGTATCCTTCATTGAATCAATGAGCAACGTTTCATTCATTGAATGTACGATTGAAGTTTCGCTTGTTGAATGAATGAATGCAGTTGGTTTCTTTGAACGAATGCCTTCAGATGGAGATATTGAATTAATGAGATAAGTTCACCTCATTGAAATAACATGTGCAATTTGTTTCAGTGAATGTAGGAATGAAGATTGATAAACTGAATGAATGAATGAATGAATGCATTTGTTTTAGTAAGTTAATGAGTGCACTTTGATTTCTTTAATGATTGATTTCGTTTGTTTCATTGAATCCATGAATTACTTTTGATTATGGAACGTAAGATTGAAGTTTTATTTCTTTAATGAATGCAGTGTGATTGTTTGAATGAAAGAATTAAGCTTGAGACATTGAATTAACGAGAGAAGCTCTACGACTTGCATGAGCACTCGCAGTTTGCTTGATTGGATCCGTGAGAGCAGTTTGATTCTTTGAATGATTGAATGCAGTTTGATTCAAGAATGTATTAATGCAGTTTCAGTCTTTGTATGAATGAGTTTGCCTTGAGATATTGAAATAATGATTGGAGCTCAACTCATGAAGTTAACATTTGCAGTTTGTTTCAATGAATTGCTGAGTGCAGTTTGATTCATTGAATGATGCAGTTTAATTCCTTAAATGAATGTGTTACGTATCCTTCGTTGAATCATGAGCAACGTTTCTTTCATTGAATGTACGATTGAAGTTTCGCTTGTTGAATGAATGAATGTTTTTGCTTGAATGTAAGCATTAAGTTCGAAACATTGAATGAACGAGAGAAGGTCAACAACTTGAATAAGCAATCTCAGTTTGTTTGATTACACCAGTGAGTGCAATATGATTCTTTGAATGTTTGAATGCAGTTTGAGTCAAGAATGTATTAATGCAGTTTCAGTCTTTGTATGAATGAGTTAGCCTTGAGATATTGAAATAATGAATGGCGCTCAACTCATTAAGTTAACATTTGCAGTTTGTTTCAATCAATTGCTGAGTGCAGTTTGATTCATTGAATGATGCAGTTTAATTCCTTAAATTAATGTGTTACGTATCCTTCGTTGAATCAATGAGCAACGTTTCATTCATTGAATGTACGATTAAAGTTTCATTTCTTGAATGAATGAATGCTTCTATTTTGTTTGAATGAATGCGTATAGATGTAGAAATTGAATAAATGACAGAAGCGATACTCATTCAAATAAAATATGCGGTTTGTTTCAGTGAATGTAGGAATGCATTTTGATGAACTAAATGAATGAATGAATGAATGCATTTGTTTTAGTAAGTAAATGAGTGCACTCTGAGTTCTTTAATGATTGATTTCGTTTGTTTCATTGAGTCCAATAAATTACTTTGGATTTATGGAACGCTATATTGAAGTTTCATTTCTTTAATGGATGCAGTTTGTTTGTTTCAATGAAAGCATTAAGCTCGTGACATTGAATTAACGAGAGAAGCTCTACGTCTTCAAATAGCACTCGCAGTTTGCTTGATTGGATCAGTGAGAGCAGTTTGATTCTTTGAATGATTGAATGCAGTTTGATTCAAGAATGTATTAATGCATTTTCAGTCTTTGTATGAATGAGTTTGCCTTGAGATATTGAAATAATGATTGGAGCTCAACTCATGAAGTTAACATTTGCAGTTTGTTTCAATGAATTGCTGAGTGCAGTTTGATTCATTGAATGATGCAGTTTAATTCCTTAAATGAATGTGTTACGTATCCTTCGTTGAATCATGAGCAACGTTTCTTTCATTTAATGTACGATTGAAGTTTCGCTTGTTGAATGAATGAATGTTTTTGCTTGAATGTAAGCATTAAGTTCGAAACATTGAATGAACGAGAGAAGGTCAACAACTTGAATAAGCAATCTCAGTTTGTTTGATTACACCAGTGAGTGCAGTTTGATTCTTTGAATGAATGAATGCAATTGGTTTCTTTGAACGAATGCCTTAAGATGGAGATATTGAGTTAATGAGATAAGTTCACCTCATTGAAATAACATGTGCAGTTTGTTTCAGTGAATGTAGGAATGAATTTTGATAAACTGAATGAATGAATGAATGAATGCATCTGTTTTAGTAAGTTAATGAGTGCACTTTGATTTCTTTAATGATTGATTTGGTTTGTTTCTTTGAATCCATGAATTACTTGTGATTTTTGGAACGCAAGATTGAAGTTTCATTTTTGTAATGAATGCAGTTTGATTGTTTGAATGAAAGAATTAATCTCGAGACATTGAATTATCGAGATAAGCTCGACATCTTGAATTAGCACTCACAGTTTCTTTCATTGGATCCGTGAGAGCAGTTTGATTCTTTGAATGAATGAATGCAGTTTGATTCAAGAATGAATTAATGCAGTTTCAGTCTTGGAATGAATGAGTTACGCTTGAGTTATTCAAATAATGAGAGTAGCTCAACTCATTAAGTTAATATTTGCAGTTTGTTTCAATGAATTGCTGAGTGCAGTTTGATTCATTGAATGATGCAGTTTAATTCCTTAAATGAATGTGTTACGTATCCTTCATTGAATCAATGAGCAACGTTTCATTCATTGAATGTACGATTAAAGTTTCATTTCTTGAATGAATGAATGCTTCTATTTTGTTTGAATGAATGCGTATAGATGTAGAAATTGAATAAATGACAGAAGCGATACTCATTCAAATAAAATATGCGGTTTGTTTCAGTGAATGTAGCAATGCATTTTGATTAACTAAATGAATGAATGAATGAATGCATTTGTTTTAGTAAGTAAATGAGTGCACTTTGATTTCTTTAATGGTTGATTTCGTTTGTTTCATTGAGTCCAATAAATTACTTTTGATTTATGGAACGCAATATTGAAGTTTCATTTCTTTAATGAATGCAGTTTGTTTGTTTGAATGAAACCATTAAGACATTGAATTAACGAGGGAAGCTCTACGTCTTCAAAAGCACTCGCAGTTTGTTTGATTGGATCAGTGAGTGCAGTTTGATTCTTTGAATGAATGAATGCAGTTTGATTCAAGAATGAATTAATGCAGTTTCAGTCTTTGAATGAATGAGTTAGCCTTGAGATATTGAAATAATGAATGGAGCTCAACTCATTACGTTAACATTTGCAGTTTGTTTCAATGAATTGCTGAGTGAAGTTTGATTCATTGAATGATGCAGTTTAATTCCTTAAATGAATTTGTTACGTATCCTTCATTGAATCAATGAGCAACGTTTCATTTATTGAATGTACGATTAAAGTTTCATTTCTTGAATGAATGAATGCTTCTATTTTGTTTGAATGAATGCGTATAGATGTAGAAATTGAATAAATGACCGATGCGATACTCATTCAAATAAAATATGCGGTTTGTTTCAGTGAATGTAGCAATGCATTTTGAGTAACTAAATGAATGAATGAATGAATGCATTTCTTTTAGTAAGTAAATGAGTGCACTTTGATTTCTTTAATGATTGATTTCGTTTGTTTCATTGAGTCCAATAAATTACTTTTGATTTATGGAACGCAATATTGAAGTTCCATTTCTTTAATGAATGCAGTTTGTTTGTTTGAATGAAAGCATTAAGCTCGAGACATTGAATTAACGAAAGAAGCTCTACGTCTTGAAATAGCACTCGCAGTTTGTTTGATTGGATCAGTGAGTGCAGTTTGATTCTTTGAATGAATGAATGCAGTTGGTTTCTTTGAATGAATGCCTTAAGATGGAGATATTGAATTAATGAGATAAGGTCACCTAATTGAAATAACATGTGAAGTTTGTTTCAGTGAATGTATGATTGCAGTTTGATAAACTGAATGAATGAATGAATGAATGAATGCATTTGTTTTAGTTATTTAATGAGTGCACTTTGATTTCTTTAATGATTGATTTCGTTTGTTTAATTGAATCCATAAGTTACTTTTGATTTATGGAACGCATGATTGAAGTTTCATTTCTTTAATGAATGCAGTTTGGTTTTTTGAATGAAAGCATTAAGCTCGAGATATTGAATTAACGAGAGAAGCTCTACTACTTGAATTATCAGTCGCAGTTTGTTTGATTGGATCAGAGAGTGCAGTTTGATTCTTCGAATGAATGAATGCAGTTGGTTTCTTTGAATGAATGTCTTAAGATGGAGATATTGAATTAATGTAATAAGTTCACCTCATTGAAATAACATTTGCAGTTTGTTTCTGTGAATGTATGATTGCAGTTTGATAAACAGAATGAATGAATCAATGAATGAATGCAGTTTGTTTTGGTTAGTAAATGAGTGTAGTTGTATTTCTTTAATGTATGATTTACGTTTGTTTCATTGAATCCATAAATTACGTTTGGTTCATGGAATGCAAGATTGACGTTTGACCCCACTGTGCCTCTGTCACTGACCCTTGGGGACATTAGACTGGCCCCTCTTTGTTTCTGTCACTGACCTCTGTGGGCTATAGACTGACGCCACTATGTCTCTCTCACTGACCCAGGGGAGACCACACTCACCCCACTGTGTCTCTCTCACTGACCCATGAGGGGGCCACACTGACCCCACTATGTCTCTGTCGCTGGCCCAGGGGAGACCACACTCACCCCACTGTGTCTCTCTCACTGACCCAGCGGAGACCACACTCACCCTACTGTGTCTCATTCACTGACCCAGGGCAGACCACACTGACCCCAGTGTCGCTGTCACTGACCCAGGGCAGACCACACTGAATCCACTGAGTGTCTCTCACTAACCCAGGGGAGACCATACTTAGCCCACTGTTTCACTGTTACTGACCCAGGGGAGACCACACTGACCCCACTGTGTCTATGTCACTGACCCCTGGAGGCATTAGAATGACCTCACTGTGTCTCTGTCACTGACCCCTGGGGGCATTAGACTGACCCCACTGTGTCTCTATGACTGACCCAGTCACCATTGCCCTGGAGGGTCGCTCTCTCACGATGGAAAGGCAACTGTTGGTAAGGTTAACTTGGGGGCCACCACAGGTTTGAGAAGGTAAGGGCTCCAAGCTGGTATGGGTAACACAGCAGCTGCTGTTAGTTCTGCATCACAAAGCAGCCATCCAGCTAACTGAGAATCATAGAATACCTGCAGCGCAAATAGAGAACATTTGGCCCCTTGAGTCTGCACGAGCCCTCCGAGGATCATCCCACCCAAACCCACCCACTACCTTGTCCCTGTAACCTGCTTTTCCCATGCCAACTAGCTCTAGCCAGCACCTCCCTGGACACTATAGTCAATAATGTAAAGTGTTGCCATCCTTCTGTAGCTCCTAAGATGCACATTTGTCCTATATTATCGTATTGTAGTCATGATTTGGAGGTGCCAGTGTTGGACAGGGTGGATAAAGTTAAAAATCACACAACATTAGGTTTTAAACTGGTGATGTGTGTTTTTCAACTTTATTGTATAGTAGTAATTCATGTTGGTATTTCAGGAGATGGATGGCTGCCTTGTTAGAGAATGATGAAAGGAAAATAAAGGACCTCGTGGGGCATTTTTCTGAAAAAATTACTTTCGTTCATTCAGACAGCAGCTGCTGATTCCTCCTGCTGGCCGCCAGAGGGTGTCGCTCTGCCTCCCCTCACGGCCCGCTTCCTCCTTGGCAAAAATGGGTACTGCAGATGCTGGAGATCAGAGTCAAGATTAGACAAGCACAGCAGGTCAGGCAGCGTCCGAGGAGTGGGAAAATCGACATTTCGGACAAAAGCCCTTCATCAGGAATGAGGCAGGGAGCCTTCCCATCTATCCACTCCATCCTCCTGTCGGACCTATCACCTTCATCCCCATCTCCATCCCCCTCTTGCCCTCTTAGCGATCTGCTCCCCAGCCCCAGCCCCTCCCATTTATCTCTGCACCACGGAGGCACTCTGCCTCATTCCTGATGATGGACATTTGCCTGAAACGTCGATTTTCCTGCTTCTTGGATGCTGCCCTGATCTTCTGATCTCCTGATCAGAACACAAGAGTGACAGATATTGACAGAGTCAGAGAGATTGATTCATCAGGTTTTAATTAACTCAATTATTCAAGCTTGTTCCAGGAAAAACGGTGTCCCCTTGAAGATAGAGGTGGGCACACATATACATCAGCACTGCAGCACTTTAATTACAAGAAGAACAGACAGAGTGACAGACAGAGTTGAATACCATTTCAATGGATAGGGCCCCCAAAACAACAGAAAGCCCATTGCACAGAGACACACTGAGACACACATTGAGATACTAACACACATTCATGAAGTCAGGAAATATGGGATACAGGGAGATTTGGCTATCTGGATTCAGAATTGTCTGGCTGACAGAAGGCAGAGAGTGGTTGTAGATGGAAAGTGTTCTGCCTGGAGGTCAGTGTGGAGTGGGGTCCCACAGGGCTCTGTTCTTGTGCCTCTGCTTTTTGTAGTTTTTATAAATGACTTGGATGAGGAGACTGAGGAGTAGATTAGTAAATTTGCAGATGACACAAAGGTTGGAGGTGACGTCGATAGTATGGAGGGCTTTTGGAGACTGCAGCGTGACATAGACAGGATGCAGAGCAGGGCTGAGAAATGGCAGATGGAGTTCAACCTGGTTAAATGCGAAGTGATGCATTTTGGAAGGTGGAACTCGAATGCTGAATATAGGATTTAAGACAGGATTCTTGGCAGTGTGGAGGAACAGAGAGATCTGGGTGTGCAAGTAATAGATCCCTCAAAGTTGCCACCCAAGTGGATAGGGTTGTTAAGAAAGCATATGGTGTTTTTGGCATTCATTAACAGGGGGATCAAGTACAAGAGCCATGAGGTTTTGCTGCAGCTCTACAAATCCCTGGTGAGACCGCACTTGGAATATTGGAGAGAAGGAGGAAGAGAGGAGATCGATGTGTACAAAATTATGAGAGGAACAGATAGAGTCAATAGCCAGAGACTTTTCCCCAGGGCTGGATTGACTGGTGCGAGAAGTCATAGTTTGAAGATATTAAGAGGAGGGTATAAAGGAGATGTCAGAGGTAGGTTCTTTACGCAGAGAGTTGTGAATGCATAGAATGCGTTGCCAGCTGAGGTGGTGGAAGCGAAGTCATTGGGGACATTTAAGTGACTGCTGGTCATGCACATGGATAGCAGTGAGTTAAGGGGTGTGTAGGTTAAGTAACTGTATTTTGCATTAGGATTAAGTCTCAGCACAACATTGTGGACCTAAGGGCCTGTTCTATGCTGTACTTTTCTATATTCTATGTTCTACACACACAGAGACAGAAACACAGACAACGTCCACTAATATCGTCCGGGAACAGGTTGATCTTTTTAATTTCTGTTCATTTTTTCAATAAACGGCTGTCAATTTGAACAATAGACCTGTGTAATCACTTGTCCATTTGTAAAATGTATTGAAGTCTTTAATGAGGGAATGTTGAGAAATTGACATAGTCACGTAATGTCCCTCATTGCATGCCACCAGGTTATATTCCAACAGTCTATCTGAAATCACAAGCTTTCAGAGCACTGCTCCTTTGTCAGGTCAGGCGGAGGCGATCGATGTGATGGGGGATTGATCCATCCACCAAAGTACTGGTCATTCGGGCTCCTTCTCCCTCTGCTGCTGCACTGGCTCTCAGGGCAGTTCCTCAAACTAAAGTCTCTTGAGCTGCCTGCTTCTCCCGCTTGGGGTGAGACAGTCAGAGACATAGCTTCATCACTTTTTAATTCATTCATTCATTCAGTCCCTCCAGGACAAGCTGTGCCCCCTCGCAGACAGGGACAGACCCAGACACACAGACACGTATGTGGAAACTCACATCAACATAGCCATCAGCATTGTGTCACGTTAAACACAAGAGGGACAGGCAGGGCAAAGGGGGGTTAACCACACTTCAATGCATACAGCTCCCAAAAACAACAGAGACTCCATTGGACAGAGACACAAACATAGAGAGACAGACACACTGATATATACTGACACACACACAAACAGATCGTCAGAAAGGGAAATGGAGAAGCAGGTGCATGCGTGCACACACATATTCACACACAGACGTACATTCTGATACACACATACAGACCGACACACAGACAGACAGATGGACACACACACAAACACACACAGTATGACACACAGAGACATACATATAAAGATTGATATACACACATATACAGACACACACATGCATAGACTAACACACAAGCCCAAACATACACATACAGAGACAGAAACAAATTAAGACACACACGCATGCACGTGTGTATGCATATACACACGTGCAGGGATACACGTAGACATACACAGAAATACAGATACAGACAGAGAGATACATATACGCAGACACACAGAAACACCCATCTGCACATGCATACACATACTGATCCAGACACGCAGACAGAAAGACACAGAAACATACACACAAAGACAAAGACATACATAGAAGAAAGTGAGGTCTGCAGATGGTGGAGATCAGAGTCCAGAGTGTGATGCTAGAAGAGCGTAGCAGGTGAGGCAGCATCTGAGGAGCAGAAGAATCAATGTTTCAGGCATAAGTCCTTCATCAGGAATTATCAATCAATCAAGATCAATCAGGAGATCAATCAAGGGTGAAACTGAAGTCAGACCAGTCACACTTTGTAAACAGCAGGATTTCAGGAATAAAATTGTTGCTGAAAGAAATAATTAAATGTATCTCAATATCAGGTCGAGGAATATAACGAGCCAATCCTGCACTGTCACAGACACCAGATGATGCATTTGAAGAGACCACACTTCCTTTGAAACGGAATCACCATTACCAATATATAACTGTGGAGAAGAGAAATAGCAGTGAAAGTTGACATCAGGCTGCCAGGTAGAGCAGGCAGTCTGATTTGGGACACTGAGGTTTTCGGATTTAAACATGCCAAGAAAGAGAACAGTATCTATTCAATATGAAAAAGGCAGGAAGGTAAAACCATAAATGGTGAAGATGAGGAGAGGGAGTAAGCGCGAATGAGAGACAACTGGCTGAGATCGGAGTGAGTACGAGTTTTGTGCGAAAGTTTGGGTGACACTAAAGAACTTCGCAAAACTAGCCAAAATGGGCATTGATTTTGACTTCATTCCGCACGAATTTCCCCAGCCCTGAAGCAATCTGTAAATCCCAGTTGAAATGAACTTTATTCAAACCATCAGAGGATAGGAAGTGGGTGGGCAGCCATCTCGGTGAGAGAGATACGATCAACATGTTTCTGGCTTGTTGTGGATGAGTTTATAGTTGTTGATTAGTGACTTCAATGTGAACGAGATTGGTTATAATGTTCTATTCTGTTGGGGGACGCTTTTATTTCCATTTTGTCTTTTTGCGGAAGGGTGGCACCTGGCACTTGCTCCCAGGGTTATAGGGAAGTTTGTATCCTCGACGAGAGGGTGCAATGCCAGCAAGAGGGTACCAACGTTTGCTTCCATCGACGTCCATGTGCACTGCCACCACTAGATTTGAGTCCTGGCATGGAACATTCCAGATGCCGGGTTCAGAATATTTTTAGAAGTGGGATGAGGAGGAGGCCATTCGTCCTCTTGAGAAATTTCTAACATTCAGTAAAATCATGGCTGCCCTGATGGTGAGCAAGACTCACTCTGTGGCCAATGTCACACCTCGATTCATAGGGAGGGAAGCAAAAGACAGATTAGTCTCACATATATTGTTGGAAAAATACTGGGATCAATTATTAAGGAAGCAATGGCAACAAGTTTGGGAAATATTAATATCATCAAGCAGAGTCAGCATGGCTTCATGAAAGGAAATCATGCCTGGTTAATTTATTACCATTTTTCTAGGAAGTGTCAATCAGGATGGATAGAGGAGAACCAGTAGATGAATTGTATTTGGACTTCCAGAAGGTGTTTGACAAGGTACCTCACAGGTAACCCTTAAGATTAAAACCTACGGCATTAGAGGTGGTGTATTGGTATGGGCAGATAACTGATTAATAGGCAGGAAACAGCGAGTGAGGATAAGGGGGTTCCTTTTCAGGTTGGTGACCTGCAACCAGTGGGGTTCAATAGGGTTCAGTGCTGGGACCGTAACTGTTTCCAACTTAGAGGAAGGAAGTGAGTGTACTATAGGCAAGTTTATAGACGGCACAAAAATAGGCCAGTTGTGAAAGGAATACAAAAAGTTGAAAGACTGCCTTTGATTATTAGGTTAATTAAGTGGTCAAGAAGTTTCCAAATTAAATATAATGTGGTAAAAGTTGTATTTATTAATTTGGGAAGTGAGAAAAGAAGAACAGAATATTATTTAAATTTATAAAACCTGCAACATAAAGAGACTTGGGGAACCTGTGTAGGAAACACAAGAAAGCTAGCACACAGGGTGAAACAGGTAATTAAGAAGACTAGTCAAATGTTGGCGCTCATGTCAAGGGTGTTGGAGTATGAGAGTAGGCAAGTGTTACAGTGATGATGCAAAGTGCTGGTGAAATCATAGCCAGATTAATGTGTGCACTTTTAGTCACTTTATTTGAGGAAAGACATCATTTCATTGGAGACAGTTTGGGGAAGGTTACCCAGGATAATCTTCAGTATGGAGGGATTGTCTTATGAGCAAGGGTTAAACAGGTTGGGATTCTACACACTGGAGCTTAGAAAAATGAGAATTGATTTCACTCAAACACACCAGATTTTTAAGGGGCTGGACAGAGTAAATACTGAGGGGATGTTTCTTTTCATGGAAGAGTCTAGGACTAGAGGGAATAGTTTGAGAATAAAGGGGTGCCGGCTTCAGTCTGAGATGAGAACAAATTTCTTCTCTGAGGATGAAGAGTCTTTGGAACACTTAGGCACAGAAAGCTATGCAGTTAGAGACATCTTGTGTATTTAAGACTGCCATAGATAGATTCTTAATCAGTCAGGAGAATAGATTGGGAAAGGTCAGGATCGTGGACGTGAGAGATGTCGGATTAGCCATAATCCTATTGAATGCTGCAGCAGGCTCGAGGGGCCGAATGGCCAACTCTTGTGCCTATTCCTTATGGAACCGTTGCCCGACACGGTGGGATGTGACCAATGGGATCCCACAAGCATCTGTGTCATGGCTGTATTCAAATTATCCAAATGTTTATTGACAACTTGGATAATGGCAGAGAAGTCGTATAGAGTCATACAGCACGGAGACCAGATCCTTTGTTCCAACCAGACCATGTCAATCATAATCACAAATTAAATTAATCCCACATGCAGAATCAAAACTTGCTCATCATTCAATGTGAGGGAGTATTTTAGACAGTGGACATAAAATTAGAAAGAGATAGTAACAGAGCGGGGCGGCACGGTGGCATAGTGGTTAGCACTGCTGCCTCACAGCGCCAGAGACCCGTGTTCAATTCCCATCTCAGGCAACTGTCTGTGTGGGTTTCCTTCCACAGTCCAAAAATGAATTCGAAAAATAGGTGAATTGGCCAGAGAATGGGTCTGGGTGGGTTGCTCTTCGGAGGGTTGGTGTGGACTTATTGGGCCTGTTTCTACACTGTAAGTAATCTAATCCTTGAGTAGGTTAATTCGCAAAGCTATGGCAGCAAGGTTGGCATTTCAGACAGAAATAATATGGATCAGGGGACTGTCTAGATGGCATGAAGTTAAATACAGTGATGTCCAAAGAGAATTGGGGTTCAGTGCATATGTCTTTAAACTGTCACAGACAGCTGCAGAAAATTACAGAAGTGGCAAATGGAACGCCTTTATATCGAGAGGACTGGAGTACAAGGATGGGGAGGCTATGCTGCAGTTTGACCAAATCCTGGTTAGACCCCACTTGGTATCCTGTAAGCAGATGTAGGTACCACACCTTATGTCACTTCCACCCCCATCATGGCCACTCCCACAACCACTTCCACACCTCACAATTCCTCATGCATCACACCTGACATCACTTCTGCCCTTCACATCATCACTGATGCCACATGCTCAGTGACTTCCGCCACCCCTACTGCCGTGGTCACCACCACTTCTGCCCCCACCAGCGTCACTCACCTGCATTCTGCTGACATGCCCCCCACAGACCCCACTGTCACTATCCCCACCCCCCAGAACCCCAAGGGGAACACTACCCCTGCTCATGACTCCACCCCCATTCCCCCCACCATCACACCCACTCCAGTTACAGGTTCCGCCCCCACTCCCAGCTCCACACCCACACCAGATCCCAGCTCCCAGCCCTGCCGAGTTTTTACCATCCCCCAAGACCTCCCCCTCACCGAGGATGAACGATCAGTCCTCAGCAAAGGATTCACCTTCATCCCCCTCCGTCCACGCATCAATGAATTTAATACACACCGTGACGTTGAACAATTCTTCCGTTGCCTCCGCCTCCGAGCTTACTTTCACAATCAGGACTCCCGCCCACCTTCCGAGGACCCTTTCGCCCCTCCAACACACTGCATCCACCTGGACACCCCGCGCTGGCCTATTACCTTCCCTCGACCTCTTCATTTCCAACTACTGCCGGGACATTAACCACCTCAACCTGTCTACCTCCCTCCCTCACTCCAACATCTCACCCCCACAACGCGCAGCCTTCCAATCCCTCTGCTCCAATCCCAACCTCACCATCAAGCCAGCGGATAAAGGGGGTGCAGTGGTTGTCTGGCGCACTGACCTCTACACCGCTGAAGCCAAACGTCAACTCGAGGACACCTCTTCCTACTGCCCCCTCAACCATGACCCACCCCCCATCACCAAACCATTATCTCCCAGACCATACAGAACCTCATCACCTCAGGAGATCTCCCACCAAAGCTTCCAACCTCATAGTCCGGGAAGCCCGCACTGCCCGGTTCTACCTCCTTCCCAAGATCCATAAGCCTGACCACCCTGGCCGACCCATTGTCTCAGCATGCTCCTGCCCCACTGAACTCATCTCTACCTACCTCGACACTGTCCTATCCCCCCTAGTCCAGGAACTCCACACATATGTTCGAGACACTACCCACGCCCGCCACCTCCTTCAAGACTTCTGTTTCCCTGGCTTCCAACGCCTCATCTTCACCATGGATATCCAATCCCTCTACACCTCCATCTGCCATGACCAGGGCCTCCAAGCCCTCCGTTTTTTACCTCTCCAGACGTCCCCAACAGTACCCTTCAACCGACACTCTCATTCGTTGAACTGGTCCTCACTCTTAACAATTTCTCCTTTGAATCCTCCCACTTCCTCCAGACCAAAGGGGTAGCCATGGGCACATATGGGCCCCAGCTATGTCTGTCTCTTTGTTGGTTACATAGAGCAGTTGATCTTCCGTAATTACACCGGCACCACTCCCCACCTCTTCCTCCGCTACATTGATGACTGCATTGGCGCCACCTCGTGCTCCCGTGAGGAGGTTGAGCAATTCATCAACTTCACCAACACATTCCACCCTGACCTTAAATTTACCTGGACCATCTCTGACACCTCCCTCCCCTTCCTGGACCTCGCCATCTCCATTAATGACGACCGACTTGACACTGACATTTTTTACAAACCCACCGACTCCCACAGCTACCTGGATTACACCTCTTCCCACCTACCTCTTGCAAAAATGCCATCCCGTATTCCCAATTCCTCCGCCTCCACCGGATCTGCTCCCAGTAAGACCAGTTCCACCACAGAACACATCAGATGGCCTCCTTCTTTAGAGACCGCAATTTCCCTTCCCACGTGGTTAAAGATGCCCTCCAATGCATCTCGTCTACATCCCACACCTCCGCCCTCAGACCCCACCCCTCCAACCGTAACAAAGACAGAACGCCTCTGGTGCTCATGTTCCACCCTACCAAATCATCCGCCGACATTTCCGCCACCTCCAAACAGACCCCACCACCAGGGATATATTTCCCTCCCCACCCGTTTCCGCCTTCCGCAAAGACCGTTCCCTCCGCAACTACCTGGTCAGGTCCATGCCCCCAAACAACCCACCCTTCCAATCCTGGCACTTTCCCCTGCCACCGCAGGAACTGTAAAACCTGCACCCACACCTCCTCCCTCACCTCTATCCAAGGCCCTAAAGGAGCCTTCCACATCCATCAAAGTTTTACTTGCACATCCACTAATATCATTTATTGTATCCGTTGCTCCTGATGCGGTCTCCTCTACATTGGGGAGACTGGGCGCCTCCTAGCAGAGCGCTTTAGGGAACATCTCCGGGACACCCGCACCAATCAACCACACCGCCCCGAGGCCCAACATTTCAACTCCCCCTCCCACTCTGCCGAGGACATGGAGGTCCTGGGCCTCCTTCACCGCCGCTCCCTCACCACCAGGCGACTGGAGGAAGAACGCCTCATCTTCCGCTTTGGAACACTTCAACCCCAGGGCATCAATGTGGACTTCAACAGTTTCCTCATTTCCCCTTCCCCCACCTCACCCTAGTTCTAAACTTTCAGCTCAGTAACTGTCCCCATGACTTGTCCGGACTTGTCCTACCTGCCTATCTCCTTTTCCACCTATCCTCTCCACCTTCACCTCCCTGACCTATCACCTTCATCCCCTCCCCCACTCACCCATTGTACATCTATGCTACTTTTTCCCCACCCCCACCCTTGTCTAGCTTATCTCTCCACGCTTCAGGCTCACTGCCTTTATTCCTGATGAAGGGCTTTTGCCTGAAACGTCGATTTTGAAGCTACTTGGATGCTGCCTGAACTGCTGTGCTCTTTCAGCACCACTAATCCAGAATCTGGTTTCCAGCATCTGCAGTCATTGTTTTTGCCACACCTTAGTCAGGATATTTACCTGAGGGGGAGTTCAACACAGGTTTATAGGAATGATAACTGGAGTTCAGGCAAAAACTTGTGAAGAGAGATTATATAAATTAGGCCCATTTTCTCCAGAAATTAAAAAGTGAACAGGTTGAAGTCTGCAAAATATTATATCTTCATCCCTATCTTCACACCTCCTCCCCCAGTCTATCTACGAATAACCGTGACTGTATTTATGAGCATGAACATATCTGTATTTGTGATTGTGTATGTCACCTCTGTGTGAGACTGCTGATGCCACAGTATGACTATGCATATGAGTATTTATGAATGTGTTATATATTTGTTTTTGTGAGATTTGTTATGACTGTGCCAGGGTGACTGTATTAATGTCTGTGCAACTGTGTTTTTCATATTTGAGTGATTGCATTTGAGTGCACATTGTCTTTTGAGTGTGCAGGGTTTTTTGTTTGACTTTGTGTGTGAGACTGTCTTTGTGACTGTGTTGTGTCAGAAAGTGTCTTGTTTTTGACATGATGCCTCAGGCTTTTAATAGCCTGCCATGTCTGGCTGTCTTGGTGACAATCAGACATAGAATCAAATGTAGACTATTGAGCCCATTGAGTCTGCTTCATCATTCAGTTAGATTGTGGGTGACTTCATAGTCCTCAATTCCTTTTTCCTGCCTTTTCCCAAAATCGTTGATTCCCTTGCTGATTAAAGGACTATCAATCTCAACCTTGGATATGGTTAATGACTCACCTCTGCCCCTCTGTGGTAAAGAATTCCACAGATTCACTACCCTCTCAAAGAAGAAATTTCTCCTCATCAATGTCATAGAGTCATAGATATGTACAACATGGAAACAGGCCCTTCATTCCAACTCATCCATGTCAACCAGATATCCCAATCTAATTTAGTCCCGTTTGCCAGTACTTGGCCCATATTCCTCCAAACCCTTCCTATTCATATACCTATCTAAATGCCTTTTAAATGTTGTGATTGTACCAGCCTCCACCACTTCCTCTGACCCTCTGCGTGAACGAGTTGCCCCTTAGGTCTCTTTTATATCTTTCCCTTCTCACCCTAAACCTATGCCCTCTAATTCTGGACTCACCGACCTAGGGAAAAGACAGTGTCTATTTACCCTATCCATGTTTTTCATGATTTCATAAACCTCTATAAGGTCACCCCTCAGCCTCTGTCACTCCAGAGAAAACAGTCCCAACCTATTCAGTCTCTCCCAATAGCTCAAATCCTCCTACCCTGGCAACATCCTTAGTAAGTCTTTTCTGAACCCTTTCAAATTTCACAACAGCCTTCCGATAGGAAGGAGAGCAGAATTGTGCACAGTATTCCAAATATGGCCTCATTAATGTCCTGTGCAGCTGCAACATGACCTGCCAACTCATATACTTAATACTCTGCCCAATAAAGGAAAGCATACCAAACACCTTCTTCACGATCCTATCGATATGCAACCCTACATTCAAGGAACTATGAACCTACACTCCAAGGTCTCTTTGTTCAGGAACTTACCATTAAGTGTACAAGTCCTTGGTTTTTCAAAACACAGCATCTCGCATTTATCTAAATAAAACTCCATCTGCCACATCTCAGCCTATTGGTCCATCTGATCAAGATCCCGTTGTAATCTGAGGTAACCTACTTCGCTGTCCACTACACCTCCAATTTTGGCATCATCAGCAAGCTTACCAACTATGCCTCCTACATTCACATCCAAATCATTTATATTAATGGCAAAAACTAGTGGACCCAACAACTAGTGGATCCTTGTGGCACTCCACAGGTCACAGGCCTCCAATCTGAAAAAGAACCTTCCACCACCAACCTCTGTCATCTACCTTTGAGTCAGTTCTGAATCCAAATGGTCAGTTCTCCCTACATTCCATGCGATCTAACCTTGCTAACCAGTCTCCCAGGGGGAACATTGTTGAATGCCTTACTGAAGTCCATACAGGTTACATCCATCAATCCTCTTTGTTACTTCTTCATGTATGACCCTTTACTCTGAGGTTATGCTCTCTAGTCCTAGACATTCCCACAAAGGTAAGCCACTTATACCTTTTTTTTACATAAAGATCTCATTCCTGCTTTGAATGCATTTGTGACATTTGGGAGATTTCCAATCCTTTTGGAATTTTCCAGGATGACAGGATTCCTGGAAGGTTCTGACCAGTGCATCCACTATCTCTGCAGCTCTGTAAATGGGTGAAACTATTCATTGACAACAACAAGTCAAGCTCCCCATTGCTGTCAAGGAGAAGAAGGGCTTTATCTTACAAAGGGGTTGGATAAGTAGATATGGCTCCTACACTCTTCTAGTGCCCAAAGCAATCTCTCTGTTAAGACATTGAGGGTGTTTGTGGACCCCACATGGTCCCTCTCCAAGGACAGCTGGGCAGGAATGCACACAAAGCTGCTACTTTATTAACTCTTTCCAAGCCACAACCTATAGCAGGTTCAGTCACATTAGGAATGGCAGATGCTGTTTAATTTAGATAAATATGAGGTGAAGCCACATCAGCACAGGATTTGTACACTTACTGGGGAGGTCCTGGAGAATGCTGCTGAACAAAGAGACCTTGGAGTGCAGGTTCATAGTTCCTTGAAAGTAGAGTTGCAGTTGGATAGGATAGTGAAGATGTTTGTTATGCTTTCCTTTATTGGTCAGTGCATTGAGTACAGGGGTTGAGAGGTCATGTCACGTCTGTACAGGGCATTGGTTAGGCTACTTTTGGAATACGGTGTGCAGTTGTGGTCTCCTTGTTGCAGGAAGGATGTTGTGAAATTTGAAAGGTTCAGAAAAGACTTATGAGGACATTGAAGGGTTTGAGCTACAGGGAGAGGCTGAATAGGCTGAGGTTGTTTTCCTTGGAGCGTCGGAGCCTGACAGTTGACCTTTTATGAACCTGACAGGTTTACAACATCATGAGGGGCAGATATGATGAATAGTCAAGGTCTTTTTTCTCAGCTAGAGGGCAGAGGTTTAAGGTGAGAGGGGTAAGATTTAAAATGGACCTAAGGGGCAATATTTTCATGCAGGGAGTGGTGTGTGTATATGAATGCCAGAGGAAGTGGTGGAGGCTAGTACAATTACAACAGTTAAAAGGCATCTAGATGGGTTTAGGGGTTTACAGGACAAATGTTGGCAAGTAGGATTGGATTAATTTAGGATACCTGTTCGGCATGGGCGAGTTGGACCGAAGGATCTGTTTCCGTGCTGGACAGTTCTACGACTGTAACTCTGTGTGGAACCACAGAGGAATTCCATGAGGAAGAACAGGCAGCAGCCTGTCTTTGCTGTTCCCACTCTGAGCCTGCAGTGAACAATGATCCTTTCCTCCAGCTAATTTATTTTGTATCTGGTTCACCCAATGAGAATGGATTGTATGGATTGATTTTTTTCGGTGCATGTCTAACTCCTCTTTCGGTTTTGCTTTTGTTGTTCAACTTTCTACTAACTGTTGCTCCTTGCTATCAGCACTTTCCATTGGCAGTCCTGCAGTCAAGTTCGCAGTGCTCCTCAAATGGAGTCATTCTTTGTCAATTAGAAAAGGAGTGTTGTCATGTTGCTGCTCCTCCTTCTCTTTTCGGTCCATTCCTCACATGGACCCCACGTTTCATTATTTGCTGCATCTCATGTTGCCGCTGTTAGTTGGATTTACCAGTCACTTCAATTATTCTTGTAACTGGATACTTTGCTGCATAAATTAACTGGTCTCTGAAATTTTTCTGTGTCACCACATAAATAAAGGCATTTGTGCAGCAACTTAGGTTCCGCAGCATATATGCAGCTTGTAGAAAGAAATGATAAGCAGCAGAATCTAAGGAGTGACCAGCATTAAAGCAATATAAAATATACAACAACCACAGAAGTATGAAGCTGGCAGATATGGAAAAGAGTAAAATCACAGATTTCTTTCTGCTCCCTATCTCTGGGTCATTCTCTGTTTCATTTTGTCCCCTCAGCCCCTTACGCACCTTATTGGCCTCGAAGATGTGTTTGACAGTCAGAACGTTGATAAAGAGAATAAAAATGAATGGAAGAAATGGTGTCAAGAAATGTTCAAAATATTTAAAACTTGCCCACCGGAGGTCAGAATAGTAACTTCCGGTTGTATAACAGTACCATGGAATATTACCGCTGATCTTTCCAGGTTTAAATCGGAAGTAGTTGGGAATGTTTTTTAAAGAAAAGAGAATGCAGATTGTTGCTAGAACTCTGATTGCAGTTTTCTCTGTACAATACTGAGATTTCATCTGATGAATACAAATGGCGACAAATCGATCAAAAGAAAAAGCAGCAGTGAACCAGACAGAGCAATCAATGGTCAATCGAACCAGGACATAGATAACACAACAAACAGGAGTGATGTCCAGGAAACACTGTGGATAATAGTAGTAAGGAAATCGGCGAAGAATGATATAAAAAGTAATGAACAGTAGATCCGATGCTGCCATGCCTACCAGGTAGTGAGTGCTGCATGGAGAAAGACCACACTTGCCCCGAGCTAAGGTTATAATCACCACGAGACTAACTGTAAGAGAGAAAAAAAACAAGTTGAAGTTACTGATCAAACATTCTCTATGTCTGAGCCAAGGTTGTAAGTAATGGCACAATGATAATTGTTGCTCCATGTTATACGATGTTTAAAAATTCTGAAACACAGCAGCAAACTCTATAAATTAATCATTTGTACTTATAAAAGTACAAATCGTGAGCAAATATTTCTCACAAAAACATAGTCATGTACTCAATTGTTTTGGGGGGTGAGGGAAATCAGCAGTGATTAATTTTACTCAGACTTCCCATAAGATCACAGTATCCACACAAAGACACCTGGGATCAATAAAACCAAGAACGGGAGACATCTAATAAAGACTCCGATTGCAATATTTCTGTATTCGATTGTGGAGTCTCACAGCTCAGATTGCTTCGAGCATTGTATATCCACACCATATAAACGACACATCAAATCACTCCACAGTATAAAGGAATGGATGAACAAATAGTCGAGAGAGTCCCTCTTCCATGTGCAGCATTTAACATCCTGAACTATGAAGGTCGTTCAGGAGTGAATCCAATCGCCATGTCTCAAGTTGGATTCCCACGGCAGTCACAAGAACTTCAACATTTGACACGGAATCACCCACCTGACCAAGACTGTGCCCCACAGCTTCCACCCAAATAAAAGCTTAATCCATGCAGCATTGTGCATTGCAACTTTCTGTTTGAGAAATCAGACTCTTTATCTCGAATTAAGCAAAGTTTTCTGCCTGCACACACCCACGTTCCTCTCCTTGGCTCTTTCCTTGTAAACGGAGATCACCCTCCCAGATTTGGATCTATCTGGAGCTAGGGATCCTCATATTTTACCCAGCAACTCTCCATGGAGATCACTGGAATTGTACCAATTCGCATGAGAGTGTAATAGATACAAATCTGAATTAGTAGCCAAACACCAAATAACGATCCCAAACACAGGAACGTGGGAGCACCTTCACAAAAAGTATTACCATTCGGGGAACATCAAAGGATAACAGCAACAAAGGCAAGGTGGGAAATATCCTGTTGGACAATGTTTGTTTGATCCTCTGTGTGACAGCCGTTACAACACTCCAGATCTTAGACCTTACCCTATTAGACCCTACACCAAAGCACTGTGCATCTTTATTTTTTACAAATGACACACTAAGTATACCTTTTTCACAATCAAATAATCCAACAATTCACATCATAATTGGAATCCTGTGCTCAACATCCCTCCCAGTGATCTGTCCTCACAATTATCATGTCCCCACACATCCACTGACTGACAAAAACACACAAGATGATTGACACCATTTGTGCTGACCCTCACTTATCACTCCATAAGAAATTGGTCATCCCACCCATTGCCCACCTGTTGTATCTGGGCTCCCATTTGGAGCAAACTGCCTGAGCAACACCCACTAAACACATCAAGGAATGGGAAACAACAGGTATCACTAAGAGGTGATTTGCTATAAAACCCATCTGACCAATAGCTGGCTTTGAACTCCCACAGAAGGAGAGTGGCCTTACTAAACACTTTCTAGACCAACTAGGACCAGTGCTCAGCCAAACCCCATCAGTGTGGCCTCGGAGCAAACCAATTCTGCACAGTATAGAGAAACAGACAATGCCGCACATTACTGATGAACCTCCTAACTGACAAACTATCCACTTTCGACTCAGTAAGTGAGGGCACTACCATATGCCCATTGGTATTTGCCTTGCTAAATGGAAATAAAATAATTATCTGTCACACATTGGAAATAATTATGATTCAATGCAGAGCTTTATCCAAGTTAAGCTGTTACAGGACTTACCAGGAATACCAACAATGGCGAGAATGGTGTCGTACACTTTTTCGACCATTTCCCTTAGAAGTTGCATTTTGTCAAGTAATCTCTCCCTTCCTGCTGCTGGAAATCTGTCAGATTTGGAGAATTCTCTCAGAATTGTATATGAGACAGTTCGAGACACTTCGTTTATATTGGTTGCTGGTATCTCTACCGGGAAACTGTGACTACGCCTTCAATTCTTTTTCAGCATTTTGAACAAACAGGTTACGTCAACAGGTTTATTTTAATGATTGAGATACAAGTCTGTGCTTGAATACCCCCAAGACTGGATTAATCTAATCCTATTAGGTTTGAAATGTGGATTGCAACTTGTTTTCGAACAACATACTTCAATTATTTCACATCAGTATCGAAATTTCTTTTGATATTCTTTTCAGTGATGACCTTTATTTTGCTGGGGCTATTCAGCCATTCAATACCACATGTTGTAGAGCGCTTTGAGAGCTGTTGTACTGCACACTGTTATATTTCTTGTTAATTTAATTTTACAAGTCATTTTACTTTTCTGTTCAGTGATCACTCTGATAGAGGCTGAAGCTGATACTGACTAGAACATCAGCTGGAACTTACGCTGAGTAATATTTTTCTCAAAACAAATACGAAGAAAAAGAAGCTAATTTAGAACCTTAACTTCAGAATTCTAGAGTGACAGAATCACTTAGAATGGAAGAGGCCCTTTAGTCCATCATGCCAAAATTACAATAAATTAATATCAGTCCCACTTTCCAGTACGTGGCCCAGAGCCTTGAATGTTATAACATTTCAAATGCTCATCCAAGTACTTTTTAAAGGTTGTGAGGTTTCCCATCTCAACTCCCCTTCCCTACCATCCTCTCCAGGAGAAGAAGTTTCCTCATGTCCCCTTGAAACCTTTTAGGGTGGCACGGTGGCACAGTGGTTAATTTAAGCAGCCTGTGCGGCCACTTGATCCTTAATGGGAAACATGCCAGATCACATCATAACTCAGTCACCAAGCTCAAGTAAAGCATAATACCTACTTAAATAAATAAACTCTTCCAGGTAGTGTAGTAAATTAAAATAAATAATGACGTTGGAGAAATGGACAAATGTAAATTGTGTGGGCGGCACGGTGGCACAGTGGTTAGCACTGCTGCCTCACAGCGCCAGAGACCCGGGTTCAATTCCCGCCTCAGGCGACTCTCTGTGTGGAGTTTGCACATTCTCCCCGTGTCTGCGTGGGTTTCCTCCGGGTGCTCCGGTTTCCTCCCACAGTCCAAAGATGTGCAGGTCAGGTGAATTGGCCCTGCTAAATTGCCCCTAGTGTTAGGTAAGGGGTAAATGTAGGGGTATGGGTGGGTTGCGCTTCGGCGGGGCGGTGTGGACTTGTTGGGCCAAAGGGCCTGTTTCCACACTGTAAGTAATCTAATCTCTAGCCTTTAAAATGAAGCCGCCTTGTTATTCTCCCTTCAACTGAGGGGAAACAATTGCTCTGTCTGAGTACTGCCTAGCTGTGTTAACTCTGGCAAAGTTTATCAGGGTTACGTTTCATCTGCCACTGCTCTGACCAATATGTCAACTCCTATCTCTAACGAAGGACCATTTTCCTCATGTTCTACCATGCGGACGATATTTGTGACATCCATAAATGTACTTATTATCCCCCAACCTGCCTCCCTGTTCACCCATGCACACACACATCGATATCATTTATGAATATCATAGACAGTAAAGGACCCAGCATTGATCCCTATGGCATTCCACTGGGTACCAGTCTCAAATTACACAAGCAGCCCACAATTATGCAAACTGCCCCAACTATACAAACATCCTCCAATTGCACCAACTGCCCCAATTATACAAATAGCCTCTAATTACCCAAACTGCCACCAGTTACACAATCAGTTTCCAATTACACAACCTCTCTGCTTCCACTGACTGAGCCAATTTTGTAGCTGAATTGCCAAGTTACTCTGGATATCGTGTGCTTTTATTTTTTGTTATCAATCTCCCATGTGGGGCCTTGTCAAAGACTTTACTGGAATCCATATACACATCAATTGCCCTACCCTCATCTACAGACCTGGTCACCTCCTCATAGAACCCCACTGGATTTGTGAGGCATGACCCCCCTCTGATAAAGCTGTGCTGACTGTACATGATCAAGTCTTGCCTCCCTAAATGGAGATTAATTCTCTCCTTTGAAATTGTCTCCAATGTTTTCCCGAACACTAATGTGAGGTTCATTGGTCTATATTCCTGCTCTATCTGTACCATCCTTCTTGAGAAATAGAAACACATCAGCTGCTCTCCAGTCCTCTGGCACCTCCCCTGTGGCCCGAGAGGAATGAAAGGTTTGGGTCAGAGTCTCTTCCTTCCCTCATCTCCTTGGTTACAACTCCTCAGGACCTGAGGATATGACCACTTTTAAGCTCCCCAAATCTACAATTCCTGGTCACAATAACATATAACTCTGCTCAGGACAGACTGGGATTGAGGCTGTTTGTAGCTTTTTGGAATTTTTTCTTCCCAATGCTGTTCCTATCCTAACTGAGGTGCGGTGAAAATATGTTATCTGAAGCCTTGTGTCCGAATTCCAATTTTTCATATAAACACATTTCAAAGTCCTTTAAGATTATTTTATAGAAAGAGTTTTAAATTTTTTTAAAAATTCAAAACATTATCTTCAGTATTTTATGCACACACACGTCCACGTATGTGCACATGCACAAACATACACACTCACCACATATACCACGCATATAAATTTCCACTTATTGCCTGCCTTTGCATGGGAAAACAATTCACTCGGCTCATCCATAGTTCCTTCAAACCTCCCACATGAACCCATCTCGATCAGAAGCAAACTGGATGGTCTCATAATTATTAACAGTGAATTCAAGTTAATGTAGTTGATGGGCCCAACTTCTAATTGGCTTCTAAATCAGCCAGGAATGCAATGTTCGAATTGGCTCATATTCAGGTACTTCCAAACTATTATCATGTGTCATTTCTCTCTCACTCTTTCTCTCTCACTCCCTCTTGTTCTCCCCCCTCCCCCTCACTGGCAGTCTATCTCTTTGTCTCTCTACTTCTGTGTGTGTGTATGCCGCTATTCTTTTCTGCTATTCTGTCCTTCTCACTCATGCTGTTCTCTCTCAGTGGAAGCCTCTCAATTTCTCTCTCCCTCTTTCCTTTCCTTACTTTCTTCTCTCTCTCTCTCTCTCTCTGCTCTCTCTCTTTGCCCTTTTTCTCACTGTGCCCTCTCATCCCCCACCTCACACCACCTCACCCAGGAAATGCCCTGCTTCATTCATTCAAACCTTTGCCACACCCTCTCATTAATGCCTCCCAGAAAAACTTTGCCCACCCCTATTTGTGGGGAACCTTACCAAACGTCTTAATGAAATCCACATACCCCTTATCAACTCCTTTACCTCATCCATCTGTTTGGTCACCTTCTCAAAGAACTCAATAAGGTTTGTGAGGCATAATCTACACTTCACAAAAGCATGTTGACTATTCTTAATCAAATTATTCCTCTCCACATGATTATAAATCCTATGTCTTATAATCCTTTCCAATACTGTATCTAAGACAGAAGTAAGGCTCACTGGTGCATAATTACCAGAGTTGTGTCTATGCACCTTCTTGAAAAAAGGGACAACTTTTCCATTATTCTGGCCCCAATCCCGTAGACACTGATAATATAAATATAAAAGCCAAAGGCTCTGCAATCTCCTCCATGGCTTTCCAGATAATCCTAGGATAAATTCCATCTCACCCAGGGGACTCATCTATATTCACACTTTCCAGAACTGCTAACACCTCCTCCTTGTGAACCTGAATCCCACCTCGTCTAGGAGCTTCCATCCTTTTGACAACATTATTTTTTTCCAGTATGAATGCTGACGAAAAATATTCATTTAGCGCCTCTACTATTTCCTCTGACTCTGCACACAATTTCCCACTACTGTCCTTGAGTGGTTCTAATCTTACTCTAGTCATTCTTTTATTCCTGATATACCGATAAAAAGCTTTCAGGATTCCCTTGATCCTACCTGCTAACGACTTCTCATGTTCTGTCCTGGCTCTTCATAACACTTTCTCTCGGTCTTTCCTGGCTAACTTATAACTCTCAAGCACCCTAATTGAGCCTTCATGTTTCATCCTAGCAGAAGCCTCCTCCCTCCTCTTCACAAGAGCTTCAACTTGTAAACCTGGCTCCCTGGCTCAACCACTTCCTCTCTACCCGACAGATCCATAGTTATCAAGAACACTCAGTAAATATTCCTTGAATAAGCTCCACATTTCAATTGTGCCATCCCCTGCAGATTCCTTCCCCATCCTATGCATCCTAAATCTTGCCTAATCACTTCATAATTGCTTTTCTCCCAGCTATAACTCTTGCCCTGAAGTATATACCTATCCCATTCCATCGTTAAAGAAAACATAACTGAATTGTAGTCACTATCACCAAAGTGCTCACCTACCTGCAAATCTAACACTTGGCCAGTTCATTACCAGGTATGAAATCCAATATGGCCTCACCCCTTCTTGGTCTGTCTGCATGCTGTGTCAGGAAAACATACATGCACACGTTGGACAAAAACTGATCCATCTAGAGTACCTGAACTATTGTATTTCCAGTCAATATTTGGAAAGTTAAAGTCCTCCATAATAATTATCCTGTTACGCTCGCTCTTATGCAGAATTATCTTTACAATCCTTTGCTCTACATCTCTGGAACCTTTGGAGGTGAATCAGAAACTCCCAACAGAGTGACCTCTCCTTTCCTATTTCTAACCTCAGCCCATACTACCTCAGTAGATGAGTCATCAAATGTCCTTCTGCTAACGTAATACTGTCCTTGACTAACAATGCTACACCTCTACCTCTTTTGTCACCTACTGAAACATCTAAACCCCGGAACCTGCAACAACTATTCCTGTCCCTGCTCTATCTATGTCACTGAAATGGCCACAAAATCGAAGCCCCCGGGACCAACCCATGCTGCAAGTTCACCCACCTTATTCCAGATGCTCCAGGCATTGAAGTAGAGACACTTCAAACTACCTTCCGGCCTGCCGATACATTTTTGTTACCTTGAAACCTTATTTTTGACCTCACTACTCTTAACCTCCGAGACGCCTATGAACAAAGTGAAAGGCACTGAGAACACAGAGTTCTGGAATTATATTTAGCCAACCCCTTTAACACACAATAGCCTATCAGGGACAGCAATTCTAGATTTAATCTTGTGAAATGATGCTGGGCTTATGGATGAATTGCCAGTGACATTAACACATTTACGTTGACTGTCAATACAGAACAAGATAAAGACAACGAGGGTCACACTTTGAATTTTGTTGCAGTCAAATATTATGAATTTGAGAGAATACCCGATGCATTTGAATTGGATCTTGAAGAAAAGGTAAAGACGAACCAATCAGAGGATTTCAAAAGTGAGATTCTGGAGACACAGTGTAGACATGACCCAACAACAGAAATTGTCATATTTCCAGATAAAGACTGGAAAGATTGGTGTCACCAAGCATACAAGGCAAGATGGAAGAGTAAAAGAAATATTCTTACCAAGACGAAAAAAATCTGAAAATTAACGGAAACCCAACAGAAAATCTAAATTAAATATAAACTCAGAAAGCTCAACGGAGCAGAGGGAAATGACTATCGTTTAAGATTAACAAGCAAAAACACTTTGCCAGTAGATTAAGACCAAAAACTAAGTTGAAAATGATAGAGCTGTCAAAGAATCACACAAGATGATTGTTGTAAGCCAATGTATATTCGTACACTGATACACATACACAAATCTTGGTAAATCAATGCATAAGTTATTATTTTATTACTCCAATCACTTTGAATCATGTAATTATGTTTGTGATTTATTCCATATTGTGGCCAAATAGCCGTGTCAAAATGATGAATTTATGATGGAAAATAATGAACTTATCATGGTGTTACAAAGGATGGACAAGGATTAAAGCATGCTGGGAAACGGGAACCAGCCTTGAACAGAGTGATGGTGCTGATCAACACGCTGCAGAATGCAGACCAGCTGCAGCTACCAACATGAGAAAGTGAAGGCTGCAGAGGCTGGAGAGTCAGAGTCAAAACGTGTGGCACTGAAAGCACAGCAGGTCAGGTAGCATCCGAAGAGCAGGAGAATAAGCCTTACACTGGATGTCGCACTTTTTACATTGCAGCTACTCACAGACAGTCTGCAAACAACCTGGTAGCTGCAGACCCCACAGTACCCACCCAGATTTGGGTTTGAATGTGATGATGGAATGCCATCCCCAGAACAATCTGGAACATCAAGGTGTGAACCAGATATGGAATCACCTCCCACCCTGATTTTGAGGAGGTGCAGACACAGGGAGAATGTGCAAACTCCACACAGACAGTCGTCCAAGGCTGAAATTGAACCTGGTCTCCCAGCACTGTGAAGCAGCAGTGCTAATCACTGAGCCACTGTGCCACCCTGTAGACCACCAATCAATAATGCGGGAGAAGGCTACCCTGCAGAATTCGTTTGGGATACTGGATGCTCCTGCACAACTGTGAATGCCTCTCAGTTTAATCATTTACCTTGGTGGGCCACAGGGGCTGTTGTTTCAAGTGGGTTTACTGACCACGTACAGAACTGATAGACTTTAGACTGAGTGGCATTACATGCTATTTCAGTCAATCATCCCCCAGGCACAAACCACATATATGGTCGATTATATGACTTAGTGCAACCTTGATTTCTACCCAGTGAATGCCTGTATATGGCAATTATCGCCAGTCATGAATGCCACCTCCATCATCTTAATGGATCATTATACTAATCGATAAGGGAGCACAATAAGGGAGTATTGGTTTAATCCTCGAAAATAAGCAAGGATCCAGCTATATCGGAGGTGGGAAGTTGGTTTGCAGGCATTTTGTCCCCTGTCTAGGTGACATCTTCAGCGCTTTGGAGCCTCCTGTGAAGCGCTGCTGTTCTGAGTCTTCTAGAGTTTATTTGTTTCCGTTCCTGCTTCTTCCAGTTGCCGGCAACTGGAACTACAACAAACTACCAGACCTGGTAAATCCCAAAAGACTCAGTACAGCAGCGCTTCACACGAGGCTCCAAAACACTGAAGATGTCACCGAGCCAAGGGACAAAATGTCTGCAAACCAACTTCCCAGCTCGGCCAAAATACCCACAACGACAATAGCTGACACCCTAAAAATTTTCACGGAAACCTTGAATTGGTGGGGATCCTCAAACAATGGGTGCCTTGAGATAGGATGCTGCTCAGGCGGCTCAGAAAAGGGATTAGAACTCAGGCAGAAATGCCTCTGGGAACTCATAGCAGGGAAATTCATTCTGTTACAAAGTTCGGAATGGCCTACAGGGATACCCCAACCCATGTGCCCTGAATGTACCCCGTCCTAGTTGTAGAGTCAATTGGGAAAGCCTTACATGATACCACCCACCACGAATTGGAACCTGTGGTGGGAAATGTAGCAGGAACACAACTGCCCGATTGGTGCTTTCCCCAGCTCAGAGACAACACCACCACTTGACCCGTAAGTTATTGGGACGAGGGTTAGAGTCAGAAGATAACAGAAAAATAGCATCATAGTGAAAAACTGAATGACTCAGTACAGGGGCAGGGTAATCAACAGGGTAATGCCTCTTGATTTGGCCGATCTGGACAATGAACTCTGACTCCTGGCCCGATATGTAATGCAGACTTTCGACACAATTCATGAGAATATTCGGCAAGATGCCAAGGGGGTGCTAGTGGGAAATAAAGCCCGTAGCCTTATGGTAGTTGTGCTAGAAGGATACAACAATCAGCCAAATAATAAAAGGGAAATTATAACATATCGGCAGTCAACAGACCTTGTGCAGCATGTAAAGACAATGGATGTTAGAACAATTGAGGAAAAATCTTGATCAGGAAAGACAAATTCAGGTTCCATCTTGGATCAACCACGAACGTAGGCACTATTCACGAGGATCTATGGATTCGACATGACGATATCGTACCGTTCACAGTAGAGAAGGACAGAGGCATCATTTTGGAATATTTATTTAAGAGAAAGAAACACCCCAAATTATCAGACTGCCAAAGTTCCTGATGAAGGACTTGTCCATGAAATGTCAACTCTCCTGCTCCTCAAATGCTGCCTGACCTGCTGTCCTTAATATAATATAATGTAATATCACCTCAGCATTAAGACCCACATATCTGCCAGCACAAGCCTTGCCAGCTCATTAATGGACATAAAAGGGAGAGGGGAGTGAGGAGCTCTGGCAGACTCTGGGGGATTATCTGGAGAACTACGACACCATCCACCAGCCCCTACTGTAGGAGTTACACCAGAGTCGAGTTGAGTTGGTCAGAGCCCATGGACCCTTCCCCAAGGTGGGACAGCAGGCCCACGGTGCCAATCAGTGAATAAAGGAAATCAAATTAATGACTTGATGAGAAGATTTCTGGCATTGGGGCTCCAACATACAGATCCATCCCTGGGTCTGCCTTGTGTCACATTTATCTGCTTTATTAATTCTGGTTACCCTGATATACCACATCATTAAATTTACCCGGTTGAAGAACAAACTGTCAAACAAACTGAACGTGCAGACCTCAATGCACTTACGGTCCCCCTGAGCTTATTGAAAACATTGTAAATATTTGATAAGGGCTAAGGAATCTTGGTTAGCATCATATGTGAATAATGTTGGTTCAATTTTCTTTATTATTATTATAACGTTTCATATTGTTTGGCCATTATAATTTTCACAGTGAACATTTTTAGATTAGATTAGATTAGATTACTTACAGTGTGGAAACAGGCCCTTCGGCCCAACAAGTCCACACCGCTCCGCCAAAGCGCAACCCACCCATACCCCTACATCTACCCCTTACCTAACACTAGGGGCAATTTTGCATGGCCAATTCACCTGACTTGCACATCTTTGGACTGTGGGAGGAAACCGGAGCACCCGTAGGAAACCCACGCAGACACGGGGAGAATGTGCAAACTCCACACAGAGAGTCGCCTGAGGCGGGAATTGAACCCGGGTCTCTGGCACTGTGAGGCAGCAGTGCTAACCACTGTGCCACCGTGCCACCCACACAATTTACATTTGTCCATTTCTCCAACGTCATTATTTATTTTAATTTACTACATTACCTGGAAGAGTTTATTTATTTAAGTAGGTATTATGCTTTACTTGAGCTTGGTGACTGAGTAATGATGTGATCTGGCATGTTTCCCGTTAAGGATCAAGTGGCCGCACAGGCTGCTTAAATTAATTGATTTATGTCGGAATTTGATAAAAGTGGACAAGGTCTATAGGATGCTGGAAAATGGAAGCCAGCCTTGACCAAAGTGTCTGTGTTAATTAACACTCTGCAAAATCGAGGCAGGTAGCAGCTACTCACAGAAAGTTTTCAAACTGCGTTTTGGGAAGTCTAATTCTGGAGTGAATTATACAATGAATGGAAGAGCTTTGGGGAAAGTTGATGGGCAGAGAAATCTGGGTGTGCAGGTCCATTGTACCCTGAAGGTTGCTGCACAGGTGGATAGAGTGGTCAAGAGGGCATATAGTATGCTTATCTTCATTGGATGGGGTATTGAGTATAAGAGCTGGCAAGTCATGTTAAAATTGTACAAGACATTGGTTCTGCTGCATTTAAAATACTGTGTACAGTTCAGATGTGGATGCTTTGGAGAGGATGCAGAGAAGGTTTACGAGGATGTTGCCTGGTATGGAAGATGTTAGCTATGAAGAGAGGTTGAGTAAGCTAGGTTTGTTTTCATTTGAAAAAAGCAGATTGAGGAGGGACCTGATTGAGATTTACAAAATCATGAAGACAAAAATTACAAAATCATAGAGACAAGCTTTTTCCCAGGGTGAAGAGTTCAATAACGAGAGGTCACGCTTTCAAGGTGAGAGGTGAAAAGTTTACATGCAGCAAGTACTTCACATAGAGTGTGATGTGCATCTGGAATGCTTTGCCAGCAGAGGTGGTAGAGACAGGCACGGTAGATTCATTTAAGATGCGACTGGACAGATGCGTGAGAAGGTGGGGAGCAGAGGGCTAGGAATTTGGTGACAGGTATAGACAGTAGATTTGGATTGGCTTGGGCTTGGAGGGCCGAAGGGCCTGTTCCTGGGCTGTAAATTTTCTTTGTTCTTTGTTCTGAACAACTTGGTAGCTGCAGATCCTACAATACCGCCCCCCCACCCCCCCGAATTTGGGTTTGAATGTGACAATGGGATGTCGTCCCTGGGACAATTGGAAACATTGAGGTGTGTACCAGACACGGAGGTGCCTCGCACCCTTATTTGGAGGAGAGCATGTGTACCCAGTACCTCCAGTAATGGACGCCTAAGGACCATCCTGCCATCAGCGTGCCAACACCTGTTGGGTACAATCAATTAAGATGATCAAAACTGATCCATCCATTGGAAGTTACTCAAAACCCTCCTAAAAGACGCAAAGACTTTGGAGTTTTAGAATCACTGAAAAACCACAATGAGTGAAGTAACTTGAGAATAACCACAGAAAGGGGAGACACCTCCAAGATGGAAGAATATGCTATCACCATATGGAACATGGCCAAGTTCTAGTGTGGTGGTATACAACCATCCAAAGTTAAGTTGATGTATAAGACAGAGTTGTAGTGTTTATTGTTAGTTCATCGTGTATTGTTCTAATATTGTGTTAAATAAATGAATATCATTATTTATTATTATTCAGAGTCGACTCATAGTTCTTTACTAGAAATAAGAGTTCAAACACACTATTTGGTAGGTGCAACAGTGTTTTATGGAATGTTACTGAATTGGAACAGTTGCTGGTTAGTAGTTAAATAATTTTTCATTCAGTTACATTTTCCAGTAGAGTTAATTTATTCCAATATAACTTTTTTTGTTTGTATTTCAACAATAGATAGGAATAAAATGTATTTTGCATTCAAGCCTAGCAATTTGAACAATCGAATTGCAATGCATTACACTTGCCTTTAGAAAACAAGAATAAAAAATGGGGTCTAGGCCATACAGTTAATATATTTTGAGGGCTTTCGATTTGGTTCATAACATGTTGAATTTCTGTCATTAAACATCCTTACAGTCCTGAACAATGACGTTTCCAAAATGCAAGAGGATGCACAGACACACTAATCGTTATTATCTTGGACAGGAGTCATTTTGGAATTTTATTCCTCAAACCACTGTCAGTTAAGCCAAAGATAAAGGCCAGGAATTGGAAAAATTGGGGACAGCACATTTCCTAGGAGACTGAGATGGGAGACTAACGGAGTGGGTGCTGGTGAGTCAGGAAAATAACAGGGACACTCCGCTCTGTTCACTGTTCCCTCAGTGACTCCAATGCTCCTAGTCAGACCGACAGAATGCTATCAAATGCCCACACCACACTTCCACATCATCAATATCGCCTAACTCTCACCCAGTCTCAACTCATCTGCTTCTCTGCCCTCTTCAGCATTTTCATCCTGCAGTATTAAGCACTGTGCTTGGAGATGAGCTGTCTTACCTTCTGTGCTTCATCTCTGGATGGCTCCAATTAACCAGATCCCTTTCCTTGACATCTGTCTCAATGAATGAGGTAGACTCTTACCTGAACAGATATCCCCTGTAGTGGGTCAATGTGCTGCATTTATTATAAAAAAGAACTGCAGTTACTGGAGAGCTGAAACAGAACACAGAAATTGTTGGGGAAACCCAGCAGGACGAGCAGCATCTCTGCGGAGAAAGCAGAGTGAACCTTACAACTCCAGTAATACCTCTTCATTCTAAGGAATTCTGATGCTAATGTTGCCAGACATGTTGAGCTTCACTGGCAACTTCTTTTGTTTAGAATCCCTACAGCGTGGAAACAGGCTCTTTCGCCCAACAAGCCCACATTGACCCTCTGAAGAGTAACCTCCCCAGACCCAATCCCCATCATGCGACATTTACCCCTAACTAATACACGTAGCCTACACATCACTGAACACTATGGGTGATTTAGCATGGCCAATTCACCTAACCTGCACATTTTTAGATTGTGAGAGGAAACCGGAGCACCTGGAGAAAATCCACACCATCACCTGAGGTGGGAATTGAACCTAGGTCCCAGGCACTGTGAGGCACCGTGCCACCCTTTTTAAAATTTCCTCCACATTCATTGGGTCACAATCATGGTCTTGTTAAGTGTGTTTGAGAATAGTGAGGCTAGCACTGGCAGAGCAATTTTGGTACTGTGGCGAGCATAGCTGCCTTCCCAACAGTTGAGTTGTGTTTGATTCCTGGCCATCACACTGTTGCACTTTTAAAGCGATTGTCAACTGACAACCCCAAAATTAAATCAATGAGACCCATCTCTTAGATGTTCTCTAAACGTTTCCAAATTTTATGAGATGTACCAGCTGCTTTATGTTTCCAGAACTGGTAAGACTCTGAGTATTCTATAAATGGTTATTTCAAGAGTGATTGATTAATCCAGGAGAATCAGTGTGGATTTCTAAGTGAACTTGAAACATTTTTCTTTGAAAAAACAAGATTGATTGATAGAGGAAGTGTTTGCGACTGAGCTCAAATAGATGAAACAATAGTACTGCTCATGCTTGTCTGCAAACTTCAGAGCGTTAGACTGAAGATCTAATCTGGTTCAAGCATTGTTTTGGAAAAACGTTTATTGGGCTTTACTGAGACAAAGACGAAATGTCATTGGTTTCCCTCTGTGCAAAAATCTGTCCTCAATTTCCTGGCCCTAACTGACAATGTGACAAGTTGGATTGATCATGAGGCCAATGTGAATGGTATTGATAGATCCTCTTTGTGTGACTGGGAAGTTGAATCAAAACGTTTCCTCAGGATTCATAAACAAAAATAAAACTCAGCAGGCCTTGCACCATTTGAGAAGAAAAACCAGGGTTAACATTTTGAGTTCAGTAACTCGTGTTGGTAACTGAAGAGTTCTGTTACTGGTGCTGTCAATCCTGCTCCGTCTTGACACCATTCTTAAAATTTTTCTTTCAGATTTTGTGAATGTGCCATGATAAGGACCTGGTGAAGAGTGTACAGTGGTAATGGGGGATGATGGGGGTACAGTGGTGAATGTATCTGCTTTCCAAGTACCGTAGTTGACATGGATTTGACTCTCAGCCATCACAACGTTCAATTCTAAATCGATCAACAGAAGATCTCCAAAACGAACTAAGCTTATCAATCATTCACTTGATCTAAAAATACACGAGCGTTTCATTCTCGTGAAAACAGAACATAACAATTATAACCTTATTTTTCATAATGATATTCATCTGAGAATTCCAGTGAGGAATCGAGAAATTAATGCTCGGCTTCGCTGAATTTCTGAAATTTTACCCTCTGATACCTTCCATGCCATATTTCAAAATGGATTCCTGCACAGAGATTCCTTTAATACTGTGACAGTGTGAAACTGATCGCACTGGGAATCTCCAATCATCGCAGAAGCTGCTGCAAACACTTAGCAAGTCTGGCAGCTTCTGGAGAGGGAAGGGGGAGGATTAAAGTCTCAGCTCTATAAAAGGTTAAAATAAACCTGTGGCTACAAATACTCAGAGATCGTGTGACTTCTAGTCTTACATGATATTAACGCTTTGTATATTTTATCCCTTTCAAACTCAGTTTATTTTGTAAAATATTGCCTAATGACGAATACAATAGCAACTGGACACATCCACAAATGCCCAAACACTTTGTTATATCTAATCGGTTGTTTTATTTCTCAATGTGAATGTGCATCAATCTGAGTGCTCAGTGCACAGACAGAGTCTGTATGCTCACATGAGCTGCTTCATTGACCCTGACAGACTCAGAGCATTTCTGCAGGGTGGCTGCAGTTCCCATTTGCGGCCAGTAGTGGTCACTAACCTGCTGAACAGTGAGGTTCCCGGATCAGAGAGATGGAGACAACAATTAATATTGTCCTTGTGTTGGACAGTGTGAGGGAGGGAGAAATAATCTGCGAGGGAGGGGATCGGCTACTATTTCATTTCCAGGGGTGGGAAATTAACTGGGTAAAACTCTGATAGACAATACAAAGTCACAGGTAAACAGGTTAGTGAATAAGGCGTTGGTAAATTTGCCTTTATTGGTCAGTGCATTGAACATAGGAGTTGGAAGATCATATTGCAGCTGTACAGGTATTTTACATTTCATGTTGACTCCTGGCCAGTGAAATTGAAGGTATAAAGCACAAGCGTAAGGATGTCAGGATGAAGCAACACAAAACACTGGTTAGGTCTCTTTGAGACCAGTTGTCTGGTTTCAGTATGGCTGTTTAAGATGCTTCCAACAGGGTTCAGAAAATATCTAGACCATATTTGACAGATGTTGGTTATCTCCATGGAATGGAGAACCTTAAATGTGTTTTTTATTTCCGAAAATTTTGAAGTTTGCCTGGAGATTTCAGTGAGATACTCCATAACATAATGAGCTTGGACAGAGTATGTGGAGTTCAGCTGTTGTAATTAGGGAAGTGTCAGGAACAAGCCAACAGTAGTGTGGAATGCCTGACAAAGGATCAAAATGCAAATGAGGAAAAATGAGTTGTATCCCAATTTGTCAGTTACTGACATTTGCTCCGATTTTTTTTAGCATAGTCAGGTTAACTCAGGGAAATAAAGTGGGAAATTATCAGCAATTTGAGCGAATTAATTCCCATTTTAGTGAAACTAGGTGTTGAAATTAGCCAGGTTATCATTGCAGACAGCCCTCACAAACACAATGGGTGCATTATTTTGTTCGGTACTGTAACAATTTTAGCATTCTATGATTCTAAATTATGACGGATTGTTTCAAATCACCATTTCCCCTTCACCTGTTGTAACAGGCTGCATTTTCTCTGTTCCTGGAGACAAAGTTGTAACTGAGTAATTTAAAAATACCATATCATGACCAATTCCTCCATCAGGCAAGTTTTTTGTGGCCAGTTTGACAGCAATGTCAGCTGCCAATTACACAGAGACAGTGTTCTATTGGACAGGTTTAACACAAAGTCAGGGCGAATTCATGGTGATCTGTTGATGTGAACAGATCAAATAGCACATTGTGACACATTGTGTATCGTAGTCTGAGAGGAGCTACTCCAGCAAAATGATAGCCATGCTCCATTGACAGTGTCTCGATCTTGAAAGTCCACAATTGAGTGTGAATCTGAGCCAGTAGATGCCCATCCCTTATGTTCCAATTTATCTACCGGTCTGAATCATGTTAATTATTTCATTGTTGTGCAGGGCATCAAGTGCGTCTCCTTCTTGTTACATTGACGATGTGTTTCAATGCTATCCACCACTCCCTGTGCCGTGGCAGGTTCTCTTTGGTTTCTTGGCTTCTGGTTTGTGACATGAAGGCTCCATCAGCGATCCCAGTATGGCATGACATGCCAAACATTTCTGAGCAAATACTGGTGTCAGCAACTACTTATGATTTGGGGGTCCTGAAGTACTTGGGGATATGATGCATCTATTGCATCACGTCTAGATCGGAGCATCAACCTTTCTAAAGTATGTATGAATATTGTACAGGTGCTGCACATATTTAAAAGGATGATTCGAGGAACAGGGCTATTAGCTCTGGTGATAGCTTTGGGAAGCTGGCATTTCTATTTAGGTTGAAAGTGTTTTTTTTTAATAGGCATCCTCAAAACTGTGGGTAATCTGGCCAGAGAAAATGGAATTAAAACTATCCCACTCTCAGAGAGCTGGAAAACAAATGGACACTCAGGTTATTGTCAAAAGAACAACTGGAAGAATGAGATGATTTTTAAATTAAAAACACAGATACTTTGCGAGGAGTGAACCATCTGAGCCTGGCTTGGCACCATGTAATGCCAGAATGTGATTGAATCAGTAACTGACAAAAGCAAATTGTTGCCGTGACAGGAGAGTGAACGTGAGGTGACCAGAATTTCTCCTGCAGAGAGAGGGAATGGACATGGTACAATGAAAGGTCAATTGCATTGCTGCAAGTAATCTAGGATAATGTAAATTATTTGAGACATAGGTAATAACGGCCTGTGGTAGAGAGGGTTTGCTACTGTTAGAGATTAATATAATTAATGATGACTACTGACATCACTGAGGCAATGTGAAGTACATTCCCTCAACACCACCTTGCTAGACAAAGATCAAACACTAATTATAAAGCAAATTTAGATTTTAATGGTACATTAAGGAATAGGAAAACATAGTTGATGCAGCAAACAAAATAAACATCTATAGACTAGAAAGTAATACAAATATTTATCTTAAGGCAGCATTAGGAAAACAACAAACTGCCTCTTTGTTCATAAAGTGGTGTGAATTACTATTTTTCAAATGAGACACGGTCCACATGTCCTTCAAGTTATATGATCCAATAACAATTAACACAGCTTCCAATTCTGCTTCTTTCCTCAATGAATTCAGACGTATCCAGCCACAGTTCAATTTCAGTGATAAACATCTTCTACCAACTCAGGATTATAAAGTTGTTGTCATTATAGTTGCAGCATCAATCTCCCCGTGGATATCACCCAGAACATAAATGATCATAGAATGGAATACCTACTATGTAGAAACAGGCTGTTCAGCCCAACAAGTCCACACCAACCCTCTGAAGAGTAATCCACTCAGACCCATTCCCCTTACACATCCCTGAACACTATGGGCAATTTAGCATAGCCAATTCACCTAACCTGCACATCTTTGAACATTGGGAGGAAACCGGAGCACCCGGAGAAAACCCACACAGACATGGGGAAAACATGCAAACTCTACACAGACAGTCACCTAAGATGACTGTGTGCTGTGAGGCAGTAGTGCTAACCACTAAGCCACTGTGCCGCCCCAACCACTGAGTCACCATGCCACCCTGGTCGCTGACCAAATGAGCCAACATGCTAGCCTGGAAAAGACCAGACAATGCAATACCCCAGAGTTTAGTGCATGCATATCACATGCAACAAGAAAGGATTACCATTCTCAACGCTGAAAATGTATCTACCAATTCAATTAGCCAGGAAAGTTTCCGACATGATCCTTATCATCATAATAATTTATTGTAGCTGTTGCTCCTGATGTGGTCTCCTCTACATTGGGAAGACTGGACGCCTCCTAGTAGAGCGCTTTAAGGACACTCGCATCAATCAACCACACCGCTCTGTGGCCCAACATTTCAACTCCTCCTCCCACTCTGCCAAGGACATGGAGGTCCTGGGCCTCCTTCACACCCACTCCCTCACCACCCGACGCCTGGAGGAAGAACGCCTCATCTTCCGCCTTGGAACATTTCAACCCCAGGGCTTCAACAGTTTCGTCATTTCCCCTTCCCCCACCTCACCCCAGTTCCAAACTTCCAGCTCAGCACTGTCTCCATGACTTGTTCTACCTGCCTATCTTCTTTTCCACCTATCCACTCCACCCTCCTCCCTGACCTATCATCTTCATCCTCTCCCCCACTCACCTATTGTACTCTGTGCTACTTTCTCTCCACCCCCAATTTCCTCTCATTTATCTCTCCATCCTTCAGGCTCTCTGCCTGTATTCCTGATGAAGGGCTTTTGCCCGAAATGTCGATTTTACTGCTCCTCGAATGCTGCCTGAACTGCTGTGCTTTTCCAGCACCAATAATCCAGAATCTGGTTTCCAGCATCTGCAGTCATTGTTTTTACCCAGTGGATCTCGTAAACCCAGTGTTCTCACATTCCAGCGAATATCTATTTTTATGTAGTTGAATTGATAGCAGCACATTTACTCCTTCTTACTTTAGGTAACATGACAATAAAAGGGTTTAGAACTTGTTAATCTCCTTTATACAGTGTAGTTTTCAGGTTCTGTTTGCTATGACTGTTGAATAATAAGTATCCCATTGTCAGCTTGGGTAACTATTGAGGTACACATATTGACCTTTCCAATTTTGGGAAGGATGAAGATTTGAGGAATCATTTTCTTCTTTTTGAATCATACGGCACAGAAACAACTCATTTTCCCAACTTGTCCATGCTGATCACATATCTTAAATTAGTCGAGTCGCATTTCCCAGCATTTGGCCTATATCCCTCTAAACCCTTCCTATTTATATACTTATGCCTTTGAAATGTTCTAATTTTACCCACCTCCACCACTTCCTCTGGCAGCTCGCTCCATACATGTCTTGACTTAAAGTTGTAATCCGCAGTTGTAATCTGTTGTTTGCTGATGGAGTGTGTTCCTACTAATGGAGACATATGCTATGGTGGAGCATACAGTTTTGAATTTCAAAATGCAGGATCTAATCAGTTAAGAATTAATGGTCTGTTCTCTCTAACTTCTTAAACATTGGATTTTTCATGATCGGCTTCATTCCGCTTCCCCTGTCTCACAATGCAAGTTGTTTGTTTCTGAATGAGTCCAGAGCTACACACTGAAGTCTATTTTCCTTTCCGACAGTGGCTATCCACTTGTCTCTAAAATATATAATAGACCAGAGCATTCCTTATACCCACAGTTGATATGACCCATTCAATCATTTTCTGTTCTAATGTCTCTTGATGATTTCCCACAGCTTCCCTCTGAAGGTGCAGGTTGGATATTATTCATTAAACTCTACTTGTTCACTATCCTAATTGGAATTCCTCCCCCATCCCATTGGCAATCACTTGTCCCAGGTGTTCCTGTTTCAACTCTGATTCTGGAATATTTTACAGCTGTTTTAACCCTTTATCCATTTGTTGCTGTCAGCCGGATAAACTGGATATTGCTTTGTTTTTCTCTCTTTACCAAAACATACTGCATAGCTTCGCCTGGCCAATCCCAGGCTGTTTCCTTCTTCCACGTTGATGGCTTCCTGGACCTATTTTTATATAATGAAGGTGTGTAAGTGGCTGATATTTCAATGGCAAGAATATAGTGCTGGTAAAGCACAGAAGACCAGGCAGCATCCAAGGAGTAGGTGAATCAACATATCAGGAATGAAGCTTCTGAGCTTCTGAGAGATAAATGGGAGTCGGGGTGGGGGGGGGGGGGGCTGGGGGGAAGGTAGCTGGGAATGCGATAGGTAGATGAAGGTGAGGAGCAGGTGATAGGTCGGAGAAGAGGGTGGAGCAGATAGATGGGAAGGAAGACGGATAGGTCAAGAGGGTGGTGCCGAGTTGGAGGCTTGGGATTGGGATAAGGTGTCTGGAGGGGAAGCGGGAAAACTGACGAAATCCACATTAATCCCATTGGTCCCAAGGCAGAAGACGAGGCAATCTTCCTTCAGGCATCAGCTGGTTAGGGTTTGGCAATGGAGGGGGGGGGCCCTGATCTGCATGTCCTTGTTGGAGTGGGAGGGGGAGTTGAAATGTTAAGTCACGGACAGTAGGGTTGGTTGGTGCGGGTGTCTCAGAGATGTTCTCTGAAATGATCTGTAAGTTGATGACCTGTCTCCCCAATGTAGAGGGGACAACATCACATGCAACGGATGCATTAGATGCCATTTGTGGAGGTACAGTAAATTTCTGTTGGATGTGGAATGATTCTTTGGGGCTTTGGACGGAGGTGAGGGGGGAGTGAGCTGTGGGCGCAGGTTTTGCTCTTGCTGTGGTGGCAGGGGAAGGTGCAATGAATGGGTTGAGGGATGGTGGGGGGGAGTTGATCTGATAAGGATGCTGCCTGACCTGCTGTGCTTTTCCATCACCACACTCTCGACTCTGATCTCCAGCATCTGCAGTCCTCAGTTTCTCCTAACTGACATCTCAGTGGGGAAGCATTTTGCAGACAATGATCAGAACTCAAGATTAATATGGAAAAAGACGAGGACAAGAAATGAAATTTCAAAACTGGGCAAGGTCAAATTTTAATAAGATTGGGTGTGATGGACAGAGAGTAGACACTTTTAGGGAAATCCATGTCAGAGCAGTGGGATGCATTCAAGAAGTAAATAGGGAGATTACAGGGCCAACATGTTCCACTAAAGATGGACAGTGGTATTCACAAATACTGTGATCCCTGCATACTGGAGGATATACAGGATTAGTTTACTGACAATACAAAAATTATTAAAGGTCTAAATAATGAAGAGTATAGCCATAGATTGTAGAATGGTGCAAATGGACAGGTGAGATGGATTGATCAGTGGAAAATAGAATTTAATATGAGTAAATGTGAGCTGTTGCACTTAGGGTGGACAGGCAAGGGAAGGGAAAACCTGGTGAATGGTAAGAACCTGAGACACACTGAAAATCAGAAGGAGCTTGCTGCACATGAACACCTTAAGGTAGCAGGACAGGTTGATAAAATGGTTAAGAAGATATAAGGAATATTTTCCCTTTAATTGCATTTAAGAGCAGGGAAAATATGCTGAAACTGTATGAAATATTGGCTGGCCACAAACTAGAGTACTGTGTGCAGTCTGGAATCCACATGATAGGAGTATTTTGATTGCCCTGGAGGGGGTGCAGAGATTTCCAGGATGATTCCAAGATTATAAAGTTTTAGGTACGAAGAGAGATTGGATGGACGAAGGTTGTTTTCCTTGGAGCAGGGAAGGTTGATGGGAGGACATGATTTGGATGTATGAAATCATAAGAAGCACAGACAACATGGAAAGGAAATCCTTTTTCCCCTTTGTGGGCAGTTCAATGATCCTCATGTATGCACCCTCAAATATCTGCGACCATATGTATGTCGAGGAGTCTCTTAAATGTCCCAATGACCCTGCCTCTACAACTGCTGCTGGCAACGCATTCCATGCTCTCACAACTCTCTGTGTAAAGAACCCGCCTCTGACATCCCCTCTATACTTTCCTCCAACCAGCTTAAAATTATGACCCCTCGTGTTAGTCATTTCTGCCCTGAGAAATAGTCTCTGGCTATCGACTCTATCTATGCCTCTCATTACCTTGTATACCTCAATTAGGTCCCCTCTTCTCCTCCTTTTCTCCAATGAAAAAAGTCCGAGCTCAGTCAACCTCTCCTCATAAGATAAGACCTCCAGTCCAGGCAGCATCCTGGTAAACCTCCTCTGAACCCGGTCCAAAGCATCCACATCTTTCTTATAATCGGGTGACCAGAACTGGACGCGGTCTAACCAAAGTTTTATAGAGCTACAACAAGATCTCACGACTCTTAAACTCAATACCCCTGTTAATGAAAGCCAAAACACCATATGCTTTCTTAACAACCCTGTCCACTTGGGTGGCCATTTTAAGGGATCTTTGTACCTGCACCCCAAGATCCCTCTGTTCCTCCACACTACCAAAAATCCTATCCTTAATCCTGTACTCAGCTTTCAAATTCGACCTTCCAAAATGCATCACATCGCATTTATCCAGGTTGAACTCCGTCTGCCACCTCTCAGTCCATCTCTGTATCCTGTCAATGTCCTGCTGCAGCCTACAACTCTATAATGTCAACGACACCTCCAACCTTTGTGTCATCTGCAAACTTGCTGACCCATCCTTCAATCCCCTCATCCAAGTCATTAATAAAAATTACAAACAATAGAGGCCCAAGGACAGAGCCCTGTGGAACACCACTCACCACAGACTTCCAGGCAGAATATTTTCCTTCTACTACCACTCGCTGTCTTCTGTTGGCCAGCCAATTCTGTATCCAGGCAGCTCAGTTCCCCTGTATCCCATTCCTCCTGACCTTCTGAATGAGCCTACCATGGGGAACCTTATCAAATGCCTTACTGAAGTCCATATACACCACATCCATAGCTCGACCCTCATCAACTTTTCTAGTCACATCCTCAAAGAACTCGATAAGGTTTGTGAGGCATGACCTGCTCCTCACAAAGCCATGTTGACTGGATTTAATCAAGCCATGGTCATAAATCCATAATCAAGCCATGGTCATGGACCATCCAGATGGTCATAAATCCTATCTCTCAGAATCCTTTCTAACATCTTGCAGACGACAGACGTGAGACTTACTGGTCTGAAATTGCTGGGGATTTCCCTATTTTCTTTCTTGAAGAGAGGAATTACATTTGCCTCTCTCCAGTCCTCAGGTACAACTCAAGTGAAGAGCGAGGATGAAAAGATCTTCGCAAGTGGCGAAGCAATTGCATTTCTCGTTTCCCAAAGCGAGGACAAATCTGGTCCGGACCTGGCGACTTGTCAATCTTAATATTTGACAAAATTTTCAGCATATCAGCATGCACACCTGCTCTTCAAAGGTTTCATTCACTATAAAGTTCGTTTCTTTCGTAAAGACAGAAGCAAAAAACTCATTTAGGGCTTCCCCTACCTCCTCAGACTCCACACACAAATTCCCTCTGCTATCTCTGATCGGCCCTATTCTTTCTTTGACCATTAGATTAGATTACATTACAGTGTGGAAACAGGCCCTTCAGCCCAACAAGTCCACACCGACTCGCCGAAGCGCAACCCACCCATACCCCTAACCTAACACTACGGGCAATTTAGCGTGGTCAATTTACCTGACCTGCACATTTTTGGACTGTGGGAGGAAACCGGAGCACCCGGAGGAAACCCACACCGTCGCGTGCAAACTCCACACAGTCAGTCGCCTGAGGCGGGAATTGAACCCGGGTCTCTGGTGCTGTGAGGCAGCAGTGCTAACCACTGAGCCACCATGCCGCCCACTCTCTTATTCCTCACATAAGCGTACAATGCCTTTGTGTTCTCCCTCATCCGTTCTGCCAAGCCTTTCTCGTGCCCCCTCCTGGCTCTCATCAGATCATTTCTGAGCTCCTTCCTTGCCTGTCTGTAATCCTCTAGAGCTGAGCTTGACCCTAGCTTCCTCCACCTTACGTAAGCTACCTTTTTCCTTTTGCTCTCGTCACACAAGGTTCCTTTATCTTACCCCTTCTTGCCTGTCTCAGAGGGATATATTTATTCATCACTTGCAACAACTGTTCCTTAAACAGTCTCCACATGTCTATAGTGCCTTTACCATGGAACAATTGCTCCCAATCAATGCTTCCTAACTCATGTCTAATCGCATCATAGTTTCCTCTTCCCCAATTAAATATCCTCCCATTTTGCCTAATCCTCTCCTTCTCCATAGCTATGTAGAATGTGAGGCAGTTGTAGTCACGATCACCAAAATGCTCTCCCACCATAAGATCTGATACCTGCCCCGGCTCATTGCCGAGCACCAAGTCTAGAATGGCGTGTCCCCTCGTCGGCCTGTCAACGTACTGAGTTAGGAAACCCTCCTGAACACACCTTACAAAAACAGCTCCATTCAAATCTTCTGCTCGAAGGAGGTTCCAATCAATATTGGGAAAGTTAAAGTCACCCATTACAACAACCCTACTACGTCCACACTTTTCCAAAATCTGCCGAGCTATACTTTCTTCCATCTCCCTGCTGCTCTTGGGGGGCCTGTAGTAAACCCCTAAAGAGGTGACTGCTCCCTTGCTGTTCCTAATTTTCCCCCATGCTGACTCGGTAGACAGATCTTCCGCAACAATGGAAGCTTCTGTAGCTGTGATACCCTCTCTCTGATTAGTAGTGCTACACCCCCTCCTCTTTTTCCCCCCTCCCTATTCTTTTTAAATGCTCTAAACCCTGGAACATCCAGCAACCATTCCTGCCCCTGAGAAACCCACCTTTACATTTTAAACTGAATGATGAACAGCATATTAGTAATTTGCTAAAACTTGCAGCAATCCACATTGAAAGTAATTTATTCAGTGTTAATTCACTGTACTTCTTGGATGTTATGTTGATAATTGAGGAGAGGTAATGCAGCTTTGCAGGGGCTGGCAACGGAGCAGTGTGGCAGTTTGTTTGTGTTACCTCTATCTCCATGCATTCACAATACTAATTCAACTAACGTTATGTACCCCTTTGTCTCCACCATATTTTCAGAAGATTGGTGTTCACGCTTGACCAGAATTACAATGATCTCACATCCCTCATTTTTCACGGTGCTTATACATTAAGTATTTGTTTCTGCTTGGAAATCACATTTTAACAACATGTATTATCACTGCCTAGGATCGTCATCCCTTTGTAATTGAAATACATCTGCCCTCAAACTGAACATTAAAAAAACTTTCCTCTTCCGTCCCCAGTACTCCTTTTCTCTGGCATGACAATTGATTTAAATCTGATCTTTTTTGTTAGTTCACAGCTATGATGACTCTGAATAAGTTGATGATGTAACTCACTGTAGTTACCTATCTTTTTGGAAGGTAGGGAATGGCCTCCAGGTGACTCCAGATCCACAACAATGTAATTGAATTGTAATTCCTTACTTAGCAATGGGCAATATATGCTGGCCTAGCCAGTGGTGTCAACATTACATTATCCAGTTGTGTCGACTGTTCTTGAGCGAATCACGGGCTGGATGCAGTGAAGTTCACCCTTGCATGCTTCCATGGGTAGCTTTTGGATTGATGTTCTAGATTCCATTTGCTGCCTGTTTCTATTCAAGCCAGAATTTGGTAAATTGAATTGGTAAGTTACTGATTTGCAGTTGTGTTCATATTTTCTTAAACTTCTGGCTGATTTTATCTTGCTGTTTGTAGCTACCATTCAGATTGCTTGGATACTTTTTTGGAAATTATGCTCGTTAATATCCAGTCATTTTTCCATTATCTTTCTGACAATAAATTCCATGGAGATTATGATCTTCTCCCAGAGAAGGTGAGATCTTCTTACATGCACAACACTCTATCTAGTAGCTATGGCAACAGCAGATCACTGGTCATTTTCACTGAGGTCGTACTGAGGTAATTGAATTTTTATTCTTATCCGTTATGTTTACTGAACAACAAATCTGTTTGCAGTGTTATCAATGTCCTGATCCGTGCATCCATCTATCTACTTCACTGTCACATTCACCTTCACTTTGTCAGCTTTGTTGCCACAAACTGAAAACTAAATACTGTACTAGGAATTCTGTACTGCAATTCTGTCAACAATCGACATTCTGTTTTTTAAAAAAATGTTCCTTGGCATTTTAAGTTTGAGCTTAAAAGATAATCAGGAACATACCATTTTACTGCAGGAACAAACAAAGCTATTTACTGACCCTTGCTGGATTGGATTCCATTCATCTGCTGGGGCTTTAATCCCATTCTTTTTCGTTGTGTTCTTCAATGTTCTGACAGTCGCGCACGTTTTATATACAAGTCAAGTCTGTAAGGGACTTTTAGATTGTATTTCCTACAGTATGGAAACAGGCCCTTCGGCCCAACGTGTCCACACCGGCACTCCAAAGAGTAAGCCACTCAGACCCATGCCCCAACTTTGTATTTACCCTTGACTAATGCACCTAACACTATGGGCAATATAACGTGGCCTATTTACCCTAGCCTGAACATCTTTGGATTGTTGGAGTAAACCAGAGTACCCAGAGGAATCCCACACAGATGCGGGAAAAACGTGCAACTCCACACAGACAGTCGCCCGAGGTGGGAATCAAACCCAGGTCCCTGGTGCTGTGAGGTAGCAGTGCTAACCACTGAGTCACCATGCTGCCAATGACTGAGGGGTCATAGTAAGGAAGAGGAGCAGAGTTACCCCAAGATGAAGAGTAGAATTAAGGCAGTGATTTACTCTTCGCAATATCTGGAAAGATCATCATTCTCTGGCTGTTATATGTTTCATATAATTTTTGGTGCCCCAGATCAATTAATGGATAATGACTATGAAATCTTTGAACAATTTGAATACATACTGCACAATGTAAGTTGCTGCACAAATAATCTTATTTACATGGGGCCTCTGTCTAACAGAGCTCAGTTCAAAAGAATGATGACATACACAGTTTCCAGAATTATTTAACTAATCACTGCTTAAATCTGACAAAAGCTCAAAACTCAGTGGGCAGAGGGTAAGAAATGACCATTGAGGACCAAAGGCAACCATTCTAGGAGATGCACATCTGTCAGAAAGATAACAGAAGATGCAATATCTAGCAGACATCAAAGAGAACAAAAAGGAGATGAAGATAAGGACATAGGTTTCCCAATTCAAGGAGAAGAGGTAACATTTCTGTTCGGAAGAAGGGTCACTGGACCCGAAACATTAACTGGGACTTCTCTCCCACAGATGCTGCCACATTTGGGAGACCAGTGGAATTGGGCTGCACGTACTGCAGAGACTAAAGATCAGTGGAGCAAGGGCCAGAGGCAAGATTCACCCAAGACTACCAGAAGTGAAATGGCAGGAGCAGGGTGTCTGCTTCCTCCTGTACCATAGAAAGCTAACCAGAACTTCCAGCTCTGCTCGTTCAATTTCCAGCTCATAGCATTCAGGGAAACAAAAAGAACATTTCAGTTTTCAAAATGGACATCAATAGAGATGCAGGACTACTTTCCATGTCAATAAAAATGGCCTCAATTATTAATGTAGTGCTGATTCTCACACCAGTATTTGGTGTTGAAGGAATTCTTTTCTCCAGATGCTTCGTGAGACTGCTTGGTGATTGGGAGTTGGAGGGAGATGGGAGAAAGTCGAGTAATCTGGGCAGATTATAAACATCATGATTGCTCTCATTTAAACATGAGTCCAAGGAGTCTCCCCAAGGGATTGGGAGGAAAACTGGAGCTGGGTCCATCAACTGACACTGCATTCAACATTGGGGGCATTCTCATTGCTTGATAGCTGTTGACAAACTCCACCACTTCCTGGGAATTGCCTCAGGTTGACCCAGAAAAATCCCAATGACAGATTTGAAACTGAAATTTAGATAACTTCGAACCATGTCTCAGAATCAAGGGGGATTGCTTCCATTTAATTATTGTATCATCTCATATGTTGTGTAAATCTTCCATCACACTGTTGTCATATCATTACTGGGAATTTCAAAATCAGAAGAGACATGGTTTTAGTGTCAGTAAGCTTCATGTCATCAAAATGACTGCTGTCCATCATATAACACCTGCCACACATAGTTTCTAACTAAACTGCATTGTCTCCAGAAACATCGACATTCCAACATGGTCTGGTTTTCAAATCTGTCAATGATTTCACGCAATCTTTCTTTCAAACATCTGCACACTTGCATGACTTTCTATTTCTGTAAAAACCTCCAGGCTGGAAAAATTCCCTATTTCAGTAATCCTTCCCAACCACATCCTACTTTCCTGACTATGTCATACTTTGCAATTTACTGAACCCAATTCCCCTATTATACCCATTCAAACAAATCCAGCCTTCACCATCTTCTGCAACCTGCTCCAAACACTACACTCCTCCAGATCTCTGTAACATCTTCCAGCCTCACTGTGTTTATTATTTGTATTAGCCTCCAGTGTTCCTGCATCTATCTCTTTCTCTGCCCTTCTGCAGTCCTAATCCATCATTATTATTGTGAGCACTTCCATGCCCACAGAACTTCTCTTTCCCTTTGGCCTTCTCCAGATTCACTTCCTCTTATTCCTGCAAATAATTCCAGACTCACAAGCCTCTCAGCCTCTGTGATCTTCTCCAAACTGATTCATGCACAAATGTGGTAATCATATTTGGTCTCACAATATTGTCTAAACCCATGCCCTTCTGCAATCCTCCTGTGTAAAATTCTGAGTAGTATAGACAGGTAGATTGGACAAAATGTTTCCTCTCAGGAAGGGAGTCAGTAACCAATGCGCACAGATTTAAAGTAAGGGGATTTGAGCAAATTTGTTTTCACCCAGGAATTTGGAGTTATCTGGACTTCATTGTCTGAAAATTTCTGAACAGGTAAGAATTGTCACAGCAGTCAAGAACTATTTGGATGAGCATTTGAAGTACCATAGGCAGCCAGCTAAATGCTGGAAAATAGGATTAGAAAAAAATAATCTTCCATGACCATTACAGACATGATGATACATTTGTTCCTCCCTACATGCTTTAAAAATCCCTATTACTCAATGATTTTATAGCCCTTCTGTTATTATGAGAGCCAACATTCTACTATCATTCCTGATTACATGCTGCCCCGTGTGTTTCTGTGTTTCACCCACATGTTCTCCCAAGTCACTTTCTCCATTTCAATAATAATCTGTGCTTTTGTTCTCCCCTCCAAGATGAAAAATGTCACATATTCCAACATTGTTAAATTTTTGCCCACAGACTGAAGTTATCAATACCTCTCCATAAACTATTTGAATCCCTCCTGCAAGCTGCATTCCCACCCATTGTTACGTTGTCTGCAGTTGTGAACACAGAACATTCACTCCTTTGTTCCAAGTCATTAACAGCACGCAGAGCCCATCTTCTTCAATCTCAGGTGACCCTCAGGTTAAACCATCACCAGCTGTCTCCCAATGGTGACACATTTATTATGAGCAACTGTTGTTTTCTTCAATATTTACCTCTGAAGCGGAACCAGTCGCCATCCTGTCTGCCACTCTGTTTGGAATCTTGCCCTCACTGTGAACCAATAGTTCAATCACTGCCTGACTTGCAGTGAGCAATAAGGGAGGCAAATGGAAAGCTGGCCTCCATTGCAAGAGGATTGGAATTAAGATTTAAGATGCCTCACTGAAGCTCTACAGGGACTTGTGAAACCACTCCTGGAGCAGTGTGTGTTGTTTTGGTCTCCCTACCACAAAGAGGGCATTTTCACCATTGGCAGAGTACCTTTGTGACTGTTCCGTCACTCGATAAGGTCATAACTGATCTGATTATCCTCAAATACATTTCCCTGCCGTTTTTCCTTAATCCTTGATTCCCTTCCTGATTAAACATCTTCCTGTCACAACCTTGAATAGACTTATGGGCCCAATCTCCACAGCCCTCTAACAGGACTGTGGATTTTTCTCTGACAGAAGCTAATCCCCCTCATATCAGCCTGAAATGGATGATCCCTTATTATGAGATGATGCTTTCTGGTCCAAAATTCTCCCAAAAGGGGAAACAACCTTTCTGTATCTAGTCTGTCAAGTCCCCTGATAGTTGCGTATGTTTAAATAAAGTTGCCTCGCATTCTTCTTACTTAAATATGTGCAGGGCCAATCCACTTAACCTCTCCTCATACAACAGACCCTCCATCCCTGGGAAGCTCCTCATAAACAAGACAGGCAAGTAGGCTCAGGGTCCATTGGTGAAGTCCAAATTGTGGTCTATCCCTCAGCCATTGACAGGCTATGTCTGAACTAGGTTTCCAAGTGGACAGAGCAATGTTTCACAGACCTCCTGCTCAGCTGCTCAGGGCTCTGTCCCAGGCACAGACCGTCCTTCAGGGCTTCATCAAAGATCAATCGTGGTGGCGCTGAGAACTGTTCTGCTGGAACTGTACAAAATGTTGTCCTGGTTTCATTATGTGCACTTCTGGAATCTACATGATAGGAGGGACGTGACAGCAGTGGATGTGGGCAGAGGGGATTGACCAGCATGTTGCCTGAGTTGAGAGATGCACTTGTGAAGACAGATCGGAGTCTTTTTTCCCTCAGAACAGATTAGATTCAGAGGGGACATTAGATTCCCTACAGTGTGGAAACAGGCCTTCAGCCCAACAAGTCCACACAGACCCTCCGAAGAGCACCCCACCCAGACTCATTTCCCTCTGACTAATGCACTAAACACTATGGGCAATTTAGCATGGCCAATTCACCTAACCTGCATATCTTTGGACTGTGGGGGGAAACCGGAGCATCCCCATGCAGACACAGGGAGAACGTGCAAACTCCACACAGACAATCACCCAAGACAGGAATTGAACCTGGGACTCTGGTGTTGTGAGGCAGCAGTGCTAACCACTGAGCCACTGTGCCGTACATGATAGAGATGTATCAATGAGAGGCACAGACAGGGTAGACAGGAAGAAACTACCCCCTTTGATATAGGCAGAAATGGGCAGAGGACATAGATTTACAGCAAGATTTAGAGGGGTTGTGGGATTTTTCTTTTATTCTGTCGAAGGGTAGTGGGAATCTGGAACTCACTGTCCATAAGGGTGCTGGAGGCAGAAAGGTTCATCATATTGAAGAGGTATTTAGATGAAAGATATTAGGGATATTAGGGTACAAGTCCATATCTCCCTGAAATTGTCAACGCAAGTGGCTAATGTAGTAAAGAGGGCATCAGGCATGCTTGCCTTTATTAGTTAGGTCACTGAGTTGGCAAATTGCAACTGTATGGGAGTGTAGTGAGTCCACATTTGGATTACTATGTGTAGTTCTGGTCACCATACTAAGGGATAGCTTTGGAGGTGTCAGAGAGGCTGCAAAAGTGGTTTACCAGAATGTTGCCTGGATTAGAGTGTCTTAGGTATAAGGTGAGGTTAGACAAGCTTTGATTGTTTTAGTCAAAGGTTGAATAACTCACCATTAATAGGCACCGTTTTAAAGTGATAGGTGAGAGGTTTTGAGTGGATTTAAGGAAGAATTCCTTCACGAGGAGGCTGGGGTGCAATGGAGACTGTAGAGATCTGGAATGCACTGTCAGAGAGGGTAGTTTGAATTTAATTTACTCATGGATAACTTGGGAATGTTGTGCTGAGTTGCCTTCTTGAATCACTGCAGTCCACGTGCTGTAGGTAGACACACAATGCCTTAATAGAGGGAACTCCCTTGCTTTGACCCAGCAACAGTGAAGGAAGGATGGTATATTTCCAAATCAGGACGCTGAATGGCTTCGTGGGAAACTTGCAGGAGGTGGTGTTCCTACTTAGCTCTTGTCCTTGTCCTTCTCAATGAAAGTGTATTGGCAGATCCTATCGAAGGATATTTGGTAAATTTCTGCATTGCAATCTTGTAGATATTACACACTGCTGCTATTGAGTGTCGGTGATGGAGTGAGTGGATGTTTGTGGATGTCAAGTAGTCTGCTTTGTCCTGGATAGTGTCGAGCTTCTTGAGCATTGTTGGAACTGCAGTCACACCGGCAAATGGAAAATATCTCAACATGTTCCTTACTTGTGCCTTGTCGATGGTGGATAGGGTTTGGGGAGTTACTTGTCACAGTTTTCTTAGCCTCTGACTGGCTCTTGCAACCCCTTTGTTTATTGACGAATCCACTTGGGTTTCTGGTCAATGATAAGCACAAGGATGTTGATAGTCGTGGATTCAATGAAGATTGCAGCATCGAGTTTCAAGAGGAGTTGGTTACATTGTCTGTTATGGGAGATGGTCATTGTATGCAATTCTGTCGAGAAAATATCACTGCCCGAGCCTAGATGGTTTTCAGATGTTGTTGCATTTGAACATGAACTATTTCTGTATCTGAGAAGTTGCGAATGGTGCTTAACATTGTGCAGTCATTGGTGACCACCCCTACCTTTGAACTTACAATGGTCATCAGGCTGATCCCCGGAATGGAGGGAGTATCTTATGAGAAGTGGTTGAGTAGAATTGGACCTGTACCCATTGGATTTTAGAAAACTGGGTTGGCACCTTATTGATTCATGCAAGATTCTTAGGGGACACGACAGGGTAGGTGTGGAAAGGTTGTTTCTGCTTGTGGCAGACTCTAGGACCAGATGGGCATCCTCTCAAAATAAGGATGGGATGGGCCAAAGGGCCTGTTCTGTTCCTGTATAACTCCAGGACCCTCTCCATGTGAAATGAGCACAGCCAGAAGTAATCATAAATGCAGTGAGTTTTATTCAATCCAATGCAGGAATATTGGGTGAGTCACTCATTACCACTGAAACAATTGAGGTGTGACTGCATTTAGCACAAAGTAGAGCTCTGGTCATTCTTCCCCAGCTGGAACTCACAAGTTCTTGCAACACTTAAAGAAAAAGAAACACCTCCCATTCGTTTCAGTCTCATTCTCTGCACATGCGCTTAGTCTGCAGTTCCCATTGTCTTTTCCACAGCTGAATGGCAGACCTGGTTTAAGAGAGAGGAAAGAATCACAGAATGATAGAGTGTTGTGGCACAGAAGAGGCCGATTGGTCCATCCAGTTTGATGCCCTTATCCAATTTCCTACGTTCTCCTCCAGGCTCTTCACACAGCTTCTATCCCAATAACTATTCAATGTTCCCATTGTTCCTTCATTGATGCACATAAATTCACATTAGAACTTCCCAGTCTGAGCTACATGGAAGGGAAAGACTGTGGGACAGTCTCTTTCAACTCCCCCAAACCAACCTCCCACCCCCCGTGTAACTTGGAGACTAACATTCTGCACTGCAACAATGAAATCCCTGTTACCCGAATACAGGCAATGGAGGCAGTCCAAAGAAGGTTCACCAGGGCTGATCACAGGAAGGGGGGGATTGCTGTATAAGGAAGGGGTGAATAGGGCTGGTGTTGTACTCATGGGAATTTCGAAGAATGGGATGATGCCTTATTGAAACATAAAAGATTCTTAAGGGACTTGACAGGGTAGATGTGTTGAGTTTGTTTCCCCTTATGGGAGAGTCATGGAACAGAGGGCATCCTTATTGGAAAAGGGTCACCTTTAGAGTGATAAAGAGAAATTTCTTGTCATGGAGGATATTGGTCCTGTGGTGTTCTTCATCATACAGGGTGAGGGGGGCCTGATTTATTATAATTGATTTTTAATTCATAATAAAAGTAAAGGTTATGGGGGAAAGGCAAGAAAGTAGAGATGGGGATGATCCGATCGGCTGCGATCTCATTGACTGGCAGAGTAGACTCATTTGACTGAATGGCCTGCTCCTCTGTTATGGACAAAACATGAAAATGAAACGTTCTGAAATGTCTCACATATTAATTACAGAAACGAATATTCAGTTGTCACTGTGACGCATCATCAGATATTGGAGACGTGAGTACAGCATTATTCAAAGGTTTGGTTTGAAGGACAGAGGGAGTGAGGCTTGGAAGATTATGAAATGGAATTTGACTGCTGAAAGTATGCTGGCCCATGATGGTTGACATTACATGCAGGACCTCAGATTCGAAGTGTTTCAGAGAGTGAGAGATTGCAGAGCTACTGTGTGGCTGAGAAACCCAAGGGAATTCAGACACACAACTGAATGAAGCCCAGAAGTCACAAAAAACATGCATGGCATAGCAGCACCAGTTGAGAAGACTGAATGACCTCATCCTTTTGCCCACCTCCACCCATCCCTTGCATATCTCCACAAAGTAAAGGCTAAAGACTTTGGTCCTGGAAATCTTAAGCAGTCATTGATGGAGTGACTCGGTAGATCTGACAGCATCTGTGCAGAAACATTAAAAGAAAAGCAGAGTTCAGGTTTCTAGTCTGCAGAATGTCTTCAGAACTAGAACTTGAAAGTGAGCAGTGTTTTTCTCACACCTTGGATGCTGCTAGACCGGCTTGGGATTTCTACAGCATTCTTCATGGTCGACTTTCTCACCTCCCACCGACACTCAGAGTTCCTTTTCAAAATCAGGACCAAAGGCATCTGTCACCATCAGCGACGCAAGCAGCAAAATCAATGCTTTCACCATCCTCTGCTGATCACTGTCCGGCCAAAATGTGAGGTGCAGGTGCACCGGAGCGTGCTATATGAACAAACAGACAGTTCAGTAGTTAATCATCACACAGCTACAGAGGGCTTAGTCACCACTTTCAATATGATAAAGGGCCAGGCCACTGACGAAGCCCAGTGTGAATGTGGGGGGGGGGGGGGGCGGGGGCGGTGGAATGGTGCATGCTTGTTACAATCTTCCATCAAGCTCTTTGTAGATGTCACGGCACATGGAACCTGTGAGTTGTGACTTTGAATTTCTAACCCACTGCACTGCAGGATCCGGGAACAGAAGAGACTTCCTCAGAGTGAAGTCAGCAGCATTAGCAGAGCCTGGGAAGTCTGCGAAATCGATTCCAATTGATCAAATTACATCTGCCAAGGCCGGATTAGAACTGAAATCCTCAAAATGAGAATTGGGACTCAACTGAGAACAGTCCAGTAATAGAATCACTAGGCCATGAACTCCTAAATAATCTCATCCCATCTCATTCCAAACCCATTTTCCAGCACTTGGCCCACAGCATTGCATCACATTGAGAATATCAAACAGTATAGCACAACAACTGGTAATTTGGTCTGTGCCAGCCATGATGCCATTCTGCTCTAATTCCACTTAATTGCTTATCCCTCTATTCCTGCCCATTGATTTGTCTGTCCAACTGCCTCTTAAACTTTGTAAATGCAACTGCTTCGACCATCTCCTCTTGTAGCATCTTCCAAGTACTAACCACCTTCTTCGTAAAAAAACTTTCCTCACACATTTCCTTTAACCTTTCCCTTTTCCTTAAACTTATACCCCCTAGTATTTGACATTTCCACCCTGGGATAAAGTCTATCCACCCTATGCATGCCTCTAAGATCATCTTTAAGCTTCAACCATCTCGTGAAAATGATACAAGTTTGCCGAAATTTTCATTACAGCTAATACATGCAACATCCTGGTAAACCCTCTTGTTCTTGAGAAACTTCATGAGGATGATCCCAGGTACAAAAGGACTGCCTTATGAGGTGAGGTTGAGTAGATTGGCCCTGTAATCATTGAAGTTTGGAAGAATGAGAGGCAACTTTATCGAAACATTCAAGATTCTTAGGTGACTTGATAGGCTAGGTGCAGAAAGGTTGTTTCCTCTTTTGGGAGAGCTTACAACCAGAAGGCATTGTCTCTGAATAAGACGTCATCCATTTAAGGCAGAGCTAAGAAGAAATTTCTTCCAGGAGAAAGTGAGGACTGCAGATGCCATAGATCAGAATCGAGAGCGTGGCACTGGAAAAACACAGCAGGTCAGGCAGCATCCGAGGAGCAGGAGAATCAATGTTTCGGGCATCAGCCCTTCATCAGGAATTCCTGCTCCTCAGATGCTGCCGGAGCTGCTGTGCTTTTGCATCACCACACTCTTGACAAGGAATTTCCTATATCAGAGAATAGTGAATCTGTGGAATTTTTTACCGAAGGCGGCTATGGAGTTTGGATTCTGAAGTGCATTCAAGGCTATGACAGACAGACTTTTTTTTAACTATGAAGGGAATGAATGGTTATGGAGAAAAGGCAGGAAAGTGGATTTGAGGATGATCAGATCAGCTATGATCTCACTGAGTGGTGGAACAGTCTCGGTGGTGAGAATGTTCTCTTTGCGTTAGAGTAAAGCTACACAGAATGCTCCAGGAGTAATCTCAACGAGTCCCTCTATAACATCAGCGAGGCGTCCCAAATCTGAACTCCAATCATCTTGTAATGAATGCCAACATACTACCTGCCTTCCTCATGGCTTGTTGCGGGTCAGGCAGTGAGGAAACTGTTGATACACAGTGTGGGCAAGTTTCCAAGCAGCCTTAGAGGAGTGTCAGACAGGATGGTGACTGGTTCCACCTCAGAAGTTAATATTGAAGAAAACAACAGCAACTCATATGAAATGTGTAACCATTTGAAGACAACTGGTGGTGGTTTAACCTAAAGGTCACCACACCCTGGGCAATGGGAGAGATTGAGACAGTGGGACCTGCACGTTTTAATGATTTGTAACAAAAAAGTGAATGTTCTGTGTTCAAAATTGCAGGAGGGGTAAAACAGTTTAAAGACAGATATTGAGAGTTTAATTAGTGGGGGAAATGTTGGCAAATAGTGTATAATGTGGGAAGATAAGTGGTTGTTCATCATGGAAGGGAGAACAAAACATCAGAACATTATTTAAATGGAAAAAGTTGCAACACAAAAGGACTTGGGGGAGACTTGTGTATGAAACATAGAAACATAGCACGCAGTGACAGGAGGTAATTGGGAAGGGTAATGGAATCCTGGTCCTTATTTCAAGCAGATTCGGTATAAGAATAGAGACGTCTTACTAAAACTGCACAATATGTTGGTGAGACTACAATGGCATCCTGTGGGTAGTTTGGTCCCTTTGTTTAAGCAATTCAGGGAAGATTCTTGGTATGCTGGGACTGTTTTATGAGCAAAGGCTAAAACACTTGGAACTGCACTTACTGAAGATAAGAAGAATTAAAGGTGATCTCAGGTGATATATATTGGATGCTTAAGGGAATTGATAGGGTAAATCCTGAAAAGATGTTTCCCCTCCTGGGACCAGAGACTTAGAGTAAAGGAACTTCAGTTTAAGACTGAGATGAGCAGGCATTTCTTCACTCAGAGGGTTTGAATATTTGGAACTCCCTGCCACAGAGAGCTGTGGGGACCAGGATCCTTGTGTATTTTTAAGGCTTTGATAAATAGATTCTTGATTAGTAGGGGAATCAAGGAGTACAGAGAAAGGTCAAGAAAGTGGATGTGAGGAATGTTGGAACAGCCGTGATCCTGTTGAATATCAGCGCAGTTCTGCAAGGTAGAAGGACCTACTCCATGCCCTATCTCTCAGAATAGTATAGAACATCCTGTACTGTCATGTGCACTCAAGTACAGAAGGACAGGCGTACAGTGAAAAGTTTCACAATATCACCTGTTATGGCGCAATCTTCAATACAAACACTTAGATATAAATTGTAGATAGAAAAGAGGAATACAAAAGAAAAGTAGAATTAGAATCCCTCCAGTGTGGAAATAGGTCAGTTGGCCGAACAAGTCCTCTGAAGAGTATCTCACCCATACCCGGACCCCTACCCTATTAGTCAACATTTATCCCAGATGAATGTTCCTAACCTAGACATCTCTGAACACTATGGACAATTTAGCATGGCCAATTCACCTAACCTGCACATCTTTGGATTGTGGGACAAAACCGGAGCCCCCGGAGGAAACCCACGCAGACATGGAGAGAGTGTGCAAATTCCACACAGACAGTTGCCCAAGGATAGAATCAACCACTGAGCCACCGTGCTGCCCCCCACTGAGCCACCGTGCTGCCCCCCACTGAGCCACCGTGCTTCCCCCCACTGAGCCACTGTGCTGCCCCCCACTGAACCACCGTGCTGCCCCCCACTGAGCCACCGTGCTGCCCCCCACTGAGCCACCGTGCTGCCCCCCACTGAGCCACCGTGCTGCCCCCCACTGAGCCACTGTGCTGCCCCCCACTGAACCACCGTGCTGCCCCCCACTGAGCCACCGTGCTGCCCCCCACTGAACCACCGTGCTGCCCCCCACTGAACCACCGTGCTGCCCCCCACTGAACCACCGTGCTGCCCCCCACTGAGCCACCGTGCTGCCCCCCACTGAACCACCGTGCTTCCCCCCCACTGAGCCACCGTGCTGCCCCCCACTGAGCCACCGTGCTGCCCCCCACTGAGCCACCGTGCTGCCCCCCACTGAGCCACCGTGCTGCCCCCCACTGAGCCACCGTGCTTCCCCCCACTGAACCACCGTGCTTCCCCCCACTGAGCCACCGTGCTGCCCCCCACTGAGCCACCGTGTGCCCACCACCATCCCTCTATAGTGACGTTACTTTAAAGTGTTTAAAGAATAAGATGATATAAAACATAGTTAAAGGATTGACGTTACAGTCAGATTTTTAAAAAGTCTCCATCCAGGACTACCTCCCCCACCTTGGCCAATGCACCGGGGCTATTTCCCCACATTGTCTGCTGCTCCAGGACTGTTCCCTATGCTGGCCTCCTTCCAGAACTGCCTCCCCCACCTTGGCCAATGCACCGGGGCTATTTCCCCACATTGTCTGCTGCTCCGACTCCCTCCCCATGCTGGCCTCCTTCCGGGACTGCTTTACCTACCTCAGCCAATGCACCGGGGCTATTTCCCCACATTGTCTGCTGCTCCGACTCCCTCCCCATGCTGGCCTCCTTCTGGGACTGCTTTACCTACCTCAGCCAATGCACCAGGGCTATTTCCACACATCGAACATAGAACATTACAGCGCAGTACAGGCCCTTTGGCCCTTGATGTTGCACCACCCTGTCTTACTAATCTGAAGCCCATCCTCCTACACTATTCCATGAATGTCCATTTGCCTGTCCAATGACGACTTAAATGTACTGAAACTTGGTCAATCTACTACCATTGCAGGCAAAGCTTCCATACCCTTACTACTCTCTGAGTAAAGAAACTACCTCTGACATCTGTCTTATACCTATCTCCCCTCACTTTAAAGTTGTGTCCCCTCGTGTTTGCCATTCCCATACTTGGAAAAAGGCTCTCCCTGTCCACCTTATCTAACCCTCTGATGATCTTGTATGTCTCTATTAAGTCACCTCTCAACCTTCTTCTCTCTCATGAGAACAGCCTCAAGGCCCTCAGCCTTTCCTCATAAGACATTCCTTCCATACCAGGCAACATCCTAGTAAATCTGCTCTGCACAATTTCCAAAGCTTCCACATCTTTCTTAAAATGTGGTGACCAGAACTGTACACAATACTCCAAGTGTGGCCATACCAGAGCTTTGTACAGCTGCAGCATAACCTCCTGGTTCCGGAACTCAATCCCTCTATTAATGAAGGCCAAAACACTGTATGCGTTCTTAACAACCCTGTCAATCTGTGTGGCAACTTTCAGGGATCTGTGTACATGGACACCGAGATCTCTCTGCTCATCTATAGTCCCAAGAATCTTACCATTAGCCCAGTACTTTGCATTCTGATTACTCGATCCAAAATGTATCACCTCACACTTGTCCGCATTAAATTTCCATTTGCCACCTCTCAGCCCAGCTCTGCATCCTATATATGTCTTTCTGCAACCGACTACACCCTTTGTCACTATTCACAATTCCACCGACTTAGTGTCATCCCAGTATTATCCTTGGTTGGCCCTAAGTTAACTCTCGTCATTCTTTTATTCCTGACATACCTATGGAAAGCCTTAGGGTTAATTCTGATCCTATCGGCCAACAACTTCTCATGTCTCCTCCTGGCTCTTCTGAGCTCTCTTTTTAGGTCTTTCCTGACTTCCTTGTAACCCTCAAGTGCCCTAACTGAGTTTTCACATTTTGTCCTAACATAAGCCTTCTGCTTCTTGACCAGGGATTCCACTTCCTTAGTTATCCATGGCTCTCGCGTTCTATATCTTCCTCCCTGCCTGACAGGTACATACTTATCTACGACACACAGGAGCTTTTCTTTGAATAAGCTCCAAATTTTAATGTGCTCATCCCCATTCTATGCTTCCTAAATCTTTCCCAATTGCATCGTAATTTCCCTTCCCCCAGATATTGTCTGCTGTTCCAGAACTGTCTCCACCACTGCGGCCAAATGCACCAGGGCTATTTCCACACATTGTCTGCTGCTCCAGGACTGCCTCCCCATGCTTGCTGCGGCTCCCAGGATTCACCTCCACGACCTACCATCTCTCCATTTAAGGGAAAAAGAGGGAGAAAAAACATAAAAAGAATAGGCAGAGCAGAAGAACTCTGATTGGAGCCTCTTTATCTGCCGTCATCTTGTTGTGTATTCTTATGACTTTTTTTTTCGGCTGGTGCAGGAATGAAATCTTCATTGTTGGCATCACCTTGTATCGCATTCCAGCTAACCAGCCAACTGAGCTAGCCAACCTCAAAAGTGACACAACAACAATGATATAAATATGGGAAGTTCAAAGACCGTATGCATATGATGACACACAGGAATTGGTCAAGATAGAGCCGGGAAAGCTAATTGAGAAACAGAAAAGGAGAGGTTGTAGGGAATATTCAGGAGGGAGAAAAAGGAAGTGAGAGGGAGACAGAGAGAGTTGGGGTGGGGGTGGTGGGGATTCAGAGAGAGTCAGGGAGAGGTAGCGAGATTCCTGCAGCAGCTGAATACTGCTGAGTGCCCAAATATCAGTTCATCCAAACTTTTGCCATTGTGTCAATGTAGATTATATCTCTTTGTGTGTGTGAGTGTTGAGGCGTGATTGTGAATGCCAGTGTGTGAGTGCATTTTACTGTGTGTACATGTTTGTGTACGGAATCTTTGTAAGTGAGTGTGTATATCTGTGTGTACAGTCCTGAAGAAGGTCCTGCCTGAAACATCAACCCTCTTGCTCCTCGGATGCTGCTGGACCTGCTGTGCTTTTTCCAGCGCCATGCTTAATCAACTCTGACTCTCCAGCATCTGCAGTCCTCACTTTCTCATGTGTGTATGTGCATGCGATTGAGAGTGTGCACTTGTCAATAATTGTGTGCATGGGTATGTATATTGTCTATGTGTGTCATGTGACAGTGGATATGTGTGTGTCTTCTCTGATTGTTTAAGTACTGTGTTTGTTTGAGTCATGTGTGATACTGTGTGTGAGTGAGTGTATGTCTTTGTGTGCATGTGCTTCTGTGGATATATATCTGTGCATGTGAATGTCTGTGTATATTTGACTCTGTGTGTGCGAGTGTGTGTAAGGTTTATGTGTGTCTGTGTGTATGAGTGCATGCGCATGTCTGACTGTGAGAGTCTGCAAGTTTTACTGCGTGTGTTTAACTTTTTATGTGTGAATGTGAGTGTGGCTGTGCTTGTGAGAGAGTATGTATGTGTGTATCTGTGTGAGTGTCTGTATGTTGTGCATGTCAGAATCTTTCAGCGTGTGTTTTTGTGAGTATGAGTTAGTGTTTGTGTGAGTCTGTGTGTATTACTGTTTAACTCATAAGTTAAATGACTCCTTCCCATACACATCACAGGTTCTGTCCGTGTTGTGGTTTAACAATTGCTAACTGCATCGTACAGCAGAAAGATGAAAACTGTCCTATTCTTAGTTCTTGTGTTCTTGGTGATGGCACACCCAGGCACTGATGATGACGAAGCTAAACAATGTCTTTCCATTAAAGGTGAATCCATCACTGCTCAAGTAGCCTTCACAAGCATTCAGCAGGTCAGACTGAAATAATTTATCCCCCTACCACTCAGCTGGCTTTAGCTGACATGAACCTCAAATTTGATTCCTGAAGAAGGGCTCATGCCCGAAATGTCGATTCTCCTGCTCCTTGGATGCTGCCTGACCTGCTGCGCTTTTCCAGCAACACATTTTCAGCTCTGATCTCCAGCATCTGCAGTCCTCACTTTCTCTATGAACCTCAAATCAATCAGTTAATATGTACAATAATCACAGGGAGGCAATGGGCTAGTGGTGCTATCACTGGACTGTTAATCCAGAGACCCAGGCAGGTTCTGGGGACCCACCATGGCAGATGATGCAATTTGAGTTTAACAAAAGTCTGGAATTAAGAGTCTAACGACCATGAATCCATCATCAATTGTTGGGAAAAAAACATCTGGTTCACTAATGTTCTTAATGTGCCATCCTATCTGGTCTGCTCTACATTTGACTCTGGACCCACAGCAATGTGGATGACTCTTAACAGCCCTCTGGTCAATTAGGGATGAGCAATAAATACTGGCCTAGCCAGCGACACCCTCATCTCATGAATGAACAAACAAAAATTGTTTGAAGGATAAAAGCCAACATTTATTGCTTGTCCCTTACAGCCCAAATTGCATTAGGAATGAACTAAATTACTCTGAATCGGGAGTCACATGTAAATTAGGCCAGGTAATGATTGCAGGTTTCCTTCCTTAAAGGACATTAATGAAGTAGATATTTTCTCGTTTTACCCTGCCACCCCTCCCGACCCTGATAATCAACAACATTTATACATCTGCCATTCGTCTCTGAATTCGCTATGATCTCTCAGTCCCATGGTTCCAACCATGTCCTGAGTTCATCTGCCTTACCTGTCAGGCACACCCCCCTTACTAGTTTAAATCCTCTGGAGCAGCTCAGGAAAATCTCCCTGCCAGTATATGAGTCCCCTTTCAATCTAGGTGCAACCCATCCTTCTTTTACATGTCACCACCATCCCAAAAGAGATTCCAATGATGCAAAAGTGTGAGTGCATCTCCCCTGCACCATCTCCTCAGCCATGCATTCATCTTGCTCTGTCCTCCTATTCCTGCCCTCACGAGCACATGACCCTGGAAGTAATCCAAATATTATTACATTTGCGGACCTGCTTTTTAAGCTCCTGCCTAATTTCCTATATTCTTTGTTCGGAACCCTTGGCCACTTGTCTCTCTATGTCCTTGGATTCAATGTGTACAATTACCTCCAGCTGGTCTCTGTCTCCTTTGAGAATATTCTGCACCCTCTCTGAGGGATCCTTGACCCTGACACCCAGTAGGCATCATATCATCTGATATCTCATTGCCGGCCACAGAAATGTCTGTCTGTGACTCGGACTAGAGAGTCCCTTATCACAGTCAATCACTTGGAACCTGACTTACCCTTCATTATATTGGAGGCAATCTTGCTACTAGAAACCTGGCTGTCAGTGCTACCTTCCCATGAGAGTACCTCACCCCTACATTTTCCAAAAACAGCATGCTTGTTTGAAAGAGTGATAGCCATAGGATACTCCTGCATGACCAGCCTCCCTCACCAACCTTTCCAATAGGTAACCCTGACTGTATCTGTGACTTTTCTCCTTTTCTATAACTTCTATCCAACCACCAGCTTCTATAATTTCCTCATTGCCTCGAACTACTTCTCGAGCCTAACAATGCGATCTGATAGGATTCATAACGAAGTTATTGAAGGGGATTTGGAGGGACAGGATTTACGTGCACATGAAAAGGCAAGGACTGGTTAGGGATAGTTAAAATGGCTTGTTGTGTGGGAAATTGGCACTCATTAACTTGATTGTGGTTTTTTAAGCGGCGACAAAGAAGACTGATGAAGGCAGAGCAGCAGACATTGTCGACAGAAAGGTGGGTGACAATGTTCCACATGGAGTGTTAGAGGCTGAGGAGTGACCATATAGACGTTTATAAAATCATGAGTGGCATGGATAGGGTGAATAATCGAGGTCTTTTCCCCAGGTTAAGGGAGTCCAAAAGAAGAGCTTTAATTTGAGGGAAGATACATTTAGAAGGGACCTTAGGGGCAACATTTTTAAAAGCAGAGGGTGGTTTGAGTATAGAACGAGTTGCCAGAGGAGGTGGAGGAGGCGGGTGCAATTACAACATTTGAAAAGAATCTGGATGAGTATGTCAATAGGAAGGATTCAGAGGGATATTGGCCAAATGCTGGAATGTGGAACTAGATTTATCAAGGTTATCTGGTTAATGCTGGCAACTTAAGTAAAGAGGAGAAAGTGAGGACTGCAGATGCTGGAGATCAGAGCTGAAAATGTGTTGCTGGAAAAGCGCAGCAGGTCAGGCAGCATCCAAGGAGCAGGAGAATCGACGTTTCGGGACATTTCAGGAATGAAGAAGGGCTTATGCCCGAAATGTTGATTCTCCTGCTCCTTGGATGCTGCCTGACCTGCTGCACTTTTCCAGCAACACATTTTCAACTTAAGTAAAGAGTCTGTTACCATGCTATGCAACTCCATGACTCTATGAATCTTGATTTGCAAATAAGGTAGCAAATTACAATTGGAATATTTGGAGTCGAAGCCAATTCATTTGTGGTTGATTCTCTCGATCAAACTTCAGGTTCTGTTCATTTCAATTGCCGGGGTTGGCAGAGTTTAATAGTTTGGAGATCAAAGTTCACATAATACAAGACGGATGGATTAGTCTAAGAATTTCCATTCATAAGAGTGACCCAATATTTACTGACAGTGCTATTACTCGATCAGAATTAGAACCTGTACCAATTGTTTGTCTTGTTTTGCCTTGTGGAGAGGAAGGAATTGTTTGCATTGTCAGCAGTTCAGTTTGTTTAGACTAGAGAATGGAGCAGCACAAATGGCAGGCTCATTCACACTGCAGGCAATTGCAAAAGTCAAGGGAATACATGGTGTTGAGGGCAGGGGAGGGGATAAATTTTTTAACCAAGTGTCACATTTCATCAAGGTATGTAGGTAATCCCAACCACCTTCATCGAGTGGTTGTTATCGGATGTGTACTGCCTGAGGGGGCACTGGAGCCAGATTCAATCATGGCTTTCAGAAGACAGTCGAATAATTATCTGCTGAGAGATTTTGGGGCTAGGGAAGGAAGGAAGAACTGGAGGAAGAGATTCTGCTGGAGTGTTGTAGGTTCGGTGCAGTGGACGTGTGCTGGTGGGGGATGAACCATGGGGATTGTGTTGTGAGTCGTCGGAGCTGCTGGAGACCATTGCTGGATCGTGATTGGATGTTGGAGGATCATTTGGTTGTGCTGACCTGCTCTTGGTAGATCTTTATGCTGGCTTCGGCCTAACGCCAATTCAGGTACCAGCCAACCTCAGAGCTATGGCCTCAGCAGCCACTCGCAGCCCTGACCAGGGCATTCGCAACATAGTCAGGGTGACTGTGAAGAAGGTGGAGGAGATTTTGCTGGAGTGATGTGGGTTTGAAGCAGTGGGTGTGTACTGCCTGCAGGATTTCTCTGTGATCTTCAGGAGTGTGAAGAATTGTGAGTAGCTCCTGAAGGTCTTCAAGGAGAAGGAAGGGGAGCCTCTGTTCTCCATCTTATTGGCGGTCCTGTTGTGTGTGCTTCCTGTGCAAAGGAGTCAGGTTGTAACAATGCAGATTTATAACCCTCATGTCCTAGCAGCAGATGTCCTGACCTTCTTTAGACGATGTGTCCAGGTGGAGGGCTATAGTACCAATGTGGTCGATCCTTTTGGGATCTGGACCAGCAAATGACAGGTCAGGGTAACCCTGAGGGTTGATGCCAGTGGGAACATCCTCTACCCACCCTCCAGCTTTGCCATCGGAGGAAGCAGAGGTTACCTGACATACGCAGGGCAGCCAAAAGTGTGCCAAACCTGCGGGAGGTCAGGCCACATGGCGGCGGATTGTAAGGTGACCATCTGCCAAAACTGCAAGCAGGGAGGCCACCTGACCAAGGAATGTAAGGAGGCCAAGAACAGTAATCTGTGTGGAGAGGCGGGCCACATGTACAAGGTAAAAACAATGACTGCAGATGCTGAAAACCAAATACTGGATTAGTGGTGCTGGAAGAGCACAGCAGTTCAGGCAGCATCCAACGAGCAGTGAAATCGACATTTCGGGCAAAAGCAGCACTGTCCTGATGTAGGGCTTTTGCCTGAAACATCAATTTCGCTGCTCGTTGGATACTGCCTGAACTGCTGTGCTCTTCCAGCAACACTAATCCACGTGTACAAGGCCTGCCCAAGATGAGGGGCCGCCACTTACGCACAGATGGCCGGAGGTGGCAACACAAGCAGTGGACCGACTAAGACCAGCAAGGTACCGGAAATCAGCACAGGAACGGTGTCTGGAAGCACCCAGAAGGAAGGGCAGGCTATAGCGGAGCAGACGGCAGACAGCGGGGAGATGCAGCAGCCGGTCCAAGCTCATTCAAGACAGACGGAAGAAATGGAAGAGGATGGATCAAAGGAAGCAGAGGATTGGATTACTGTCAAAAGCAGGAAGAGGAAACCTCCCAAAGCCACCCAGCGAAGGTGGAAGCGACACCTACATGACGAGGATACAGGCAGCTCTTCTGACGGTGAGGACAGGCGCAAGGAGGGTTGTCATCAGAAGAAGACAGAGCACCATGAGGAAAAAGAAGGGCAGCACCACCCAAACAGGAAAAGACGACCCCTCTGAGGGGATGGGTAAAGGCCTTCCCCCACCCAGTGAGAACCAAGAGGTACCCACCGGCCCACAGCTCCAGGAAACTGGGAGCAGCGGTCCTGTGACAGTCCAGTTCTCCATCTGACAGCGGGACTATGCGGACCCTGGGCCCGACCCGAAGACACCAGAGCGGGGAAATGGCTTCAGCGTGGATCCGGACAGCTACCTCAGCCCTGGGAGGGTCCAGCAGTTTGCCGTCACCACGGGGATGCACACAGCTACCCCAGAGGGGCAAGACCAGCAGCAAATGGACAGTGTCAACCTTGTAAAGTGTTAAAATGGGGTTAAAAATTGCCAGCGTCAATGTGCGTAGCATCAAATCTGCTACGTGATGTGTTTCTACGATGGCCTTCCTGGCCAATGTTAGAGCCGACATCCTGTTTCTGCAGGAGTGTGGGATACCGCACCTCAGCAGCTACAGGAGATGGTCGAGCTTGTGGACCCATGGACCGTCAGTGTGGTCGGGGGGCAACGATAGCCGTGCCTGCGGCCTGGGTATCCTGTTGTGAGGAGGCAACTTCACCATCTCCGAGGTTAAGGAGGTGGTGGGCGGGTGCCTCCTTGTCACCGATGTCATATACAGGAATGCTCCCCTGAGACTGATTTTAATGTGTACGCCCCAGTGGGTAAGAGTGAACGGTTGGCCATCCTGCCGCAGCTTCTACTGTTGCTGGCTACGTCCAGGCTGGTCATTCTGGCCGGAGACTTCAACTGTATCATTGATGCAGATGGATGATCCAGCGGGAGGGGGGACAGTAAACTGGACGCCACGTTCAGAGCCCTAATGGACACGGTAAAAGATGCTAAGCTGCACGATGTCTTCAGGACCCCTGCAGACGGAGCGCAGTAAAGATACACCTGGTCACGGGCAGACGGGTCTATCCGCTCAAGGGTAGATTACCTGTTTGTGTCCTGAACGCTCTCGGTCAGATCCACCGACATTAAGCCTGTGTTCTTCTCTGACCACTGCCTCCTGCTGGCCGACTGTCACCTACAGGACGAGCAGCAGGCTGGTGAGGGAACATGGAAGCTGAGCACAAAGCTGTTGACCCTGGGAAACATTGAGGAGCTCAAGAGGGACTACGCAGGTTGGAGAACTATGAAGCTCCTCTTTGAGTCCCCAGCGGACTGGTGGGAAACAGTAAAAGGGAACATCAAGAGGTTCTTCATCCTCAAAGGTATTCAGGAGGCTAGAGAGAAGCGGGGAAAACTGTCCCAGCTCCAGGAAAGTATGCAGAACCTGCTCCTGCTGCAGGCGATGTGGGTGGATGTCACGGAGGACCTCAAGGAGGTGGAGGGCCAGCAAGCCTCGCTTTTTGCCTCGGAGGCCTCCAAGATAATCTTTCGGTCCAGGGTCCGCTCGGTGGAGCAGGACGAGACGTGCTCATGTTTCTTCTTCCAGAAGGTGCACAAAGAGGGCTCCGTGCTCAGCAGCCTGAAGGAAGAAGATGGCTCGATAACGTCATCTCAGGCTGACGACATGAGGATCAGCAAATCCTTCTATGCCAGTCTGTATGACGCGAAGCCGACCGATAGCGCGGCCTCCCAGTCGTTCCTGTCCTGTTCCTGGTCCAGCCTCTTAGACGATAGAACATGTGAGAGGCTGGACCAGCTGCTATCTCTGGATGAGCTGACCAAGGCCCTCGAACCCTTCAAAAAGATTAAAACTCCCGGAAGCGACAGCTTACTGGTCGAGCTCTATTCCGCTCTGTGGGACTTGATTGGCCAGGACCAGCTGGAGGTGTATGTCAGTATGCTTCAGGCAGGTACCATGAGTGAATCCATGAGGAAAGGCATCATCACCTTCATCGACAAGCGGAAGGGGGAGAGGGAGGAACTCAAAAGTTAGAGACCAATCTCACTGTTGAATGCGGATTACGAAATTCTGTCAAAGGTAATCGCCACCCGGGTCAGGTTTGCTCTGGGGTCGGTGATTCACCCTGACCAAACCTGTGCTGTACCGGGTAGGAAGATCGCTGAGAGTCTCGCACTCCTCAGGGATATGATCACCTACGTGCAGGACAGAGGGTTGGACACCTGCCTGATCAGCCTGGACCAGGAGAAAGCCTTTGACAGGATATCACACAAGGTATATGAGAGATGTTCTCTCCAAAATGGGCTTTGGGGAGGGAAGTTGCAATTGGATCAGACTGCTCTACACCAACATTGTCAGTGCAGTCTCAATTAATGGGTGGGAATCAGATAGTTTCCCAGTCAGATCTGGAGTCAGGCAGGGCTGCCCACTTTCTCCTGCCTTGTTTGTGTGATGCATAGAGCCATTTGTTGAGTCCATCAGGAAGGATGCAAGCCGAGAGGTGTGACTATTCCTGGCAGCAGGGACCTACAGGTTAAGGCCTCCCTATACATGGATGACATCGCCGTTTTCTGCTCGGATTTGCTGTCCGTGCACAGACTCATGTGCATCTGTGACCAGTTCAAACGGGCCTTGGGGGCCAAGATAAACCGAGGCAAGAGCGAGGCCATGTTCTTCGCGAACTGGGCCAGACCAATCCTCGATCCCCTTCGCCATCAGGACCAACCACCTGAAGGTGCTGGGTATTTGGTTTGGGGGGGCTGGGGCTTGTGCCAAGTCTTGGGAGGAGCATATCAGGAAAATGAGGCAGAAACTGGGCAGATGGAAGCTCTCCATCGCGGGGAAAAAAACCTGGTCATCAGGTGTGAGGCACTGTCATTGCTGTTATTTGTGGCACGAATCTGACCTATTCCCAGAACCTGTGCCATCGCAGTCACCTGGGCCATCTTCCACTTTATGTGGAGATCAGAGTTCCAAAGGGACTCGCTGTACAAAGATCTGGGCAACAGGGGAAAAAATATACCCAATGCCACCCTCGCCCTGATGGCCATCTTTGTGTGTGGCTACATCAAGCTGTGCGTGGATCCCCGGTACTCAAATACCAAGTGTCACTCCGTACTGAGGTTCTACCTGTCCCCAATGATGCGAAGGATGGGCCTGGCCTCACTGCCACGGAACGGTCCAAGTGGTCTGACCATTCCGTATCACCTGTCCTCCGTGGAGACATTTATGAAGCAAAACACCTTTTGACCACAAGTCCATCAGGAAGTGGTCAGCACGTAGTGTCCTTGAGACCTTTTGGGAAAAGGAGAGAGTGGATCCTGTCGAGCGGTTCCCTGGGCAGACCGTCAAAGTAATTTGGCAGAATGCCTCATCGCCAGAATTTTCCAACAAGCACCAAGACATGGCTTGGCTGGTGGTGAGGAGGGCTCTGTCTTTGAGATCCTTTATGTACGCCTGGACTCTCTGCCGCACCGCATGCTGCTCTGAAGTGGCTGTGGAGGAGATGGGACTGTCACACACCTCCTTCTGGAATGTGCCTACGCAAAGGAAGTCTGGAGAGGAATGCAGTGGTGTTTGTCGAGGTTTGTCCCGAGCAGCTCCGTGACGCGGGACTCCGTGCTCCCCGGGATGCACACTGAGACGAACATCAACTGTGTGTGGAAGATCATCAACCTGGTCAAAGATGCTCTTTGGTCTGTCCGAAACCTGTTGATCTTCCAGCTGAAGGAGTGTTGCAGACTGACACATTCCAAGGTCCAGGACTACGTGTTGAGGGATGCGCTGAAGCTTGGGGTAGCTGCTGCCAAGGCACAGTGAGGAAAGACCACTGTGTAAGGTCTGCCTGTCTAAGAACTGGAGGCCCACTCAGAAATCAGGCCCCGCTGATACCTCAGCAGAATACCTGGATGGTCAATGTACAGATTTGTATATGCGAATTATTAATTACAATCTCTGTATTGTAAAGAATATGGAATGCATATATATGTATGGCATTAGCAATAGTACAGATATCAACATAATTTTATGACTAAAGTATAAAGTATATTTTGAAATAATAAAATGTTCTTGTCAGTTTGAGTGACTGGGGCTAACATGGCAGAAGAAGAGGTTGCTAAGCTGCAGAAACGCCTGGCGCTTCTCTGCCAGGAATATATGAGTGTGTTTTGCTTTAAAGTTCTTGTCAGTTTGAATATCTGATCCATCCCTCAATTAGGGACTGAATATTGATCTGGTTTGCGTATACAGGAGTTGGGGTAGGAGCTTGATCCACCAACTTCGCGCATTGTCCTATTATTGCAATGCCTCTGGGAATGGTGCACTCCCATTAAAAAATCTGAAAAGCAGCTTTTGTATGTGTTTGCTTTATTTCTCGTGTACTGAGTGTATGCATAAGAAAGCATACAGACAGCTTTTGGTTGGTGAAGTCAGTGCAAATCAACTTGTTCTAGGTTACGATTTATCTGCGTCTTTCTGCATGTTCAGCACTCACTCTCAATGTTATCACTTCATCCCTTGTTCAGGCCGCCACTTCCCACCAATTCCAAACAACAGAAGTAAAACAAAGTTGCCCACCAGCTATACCTAATGGCAAATTACATTTCAGAAAACAAAATGGAGAATACGAAGCTATTGAAGCATTCAACAGTTTGAATTTTGATGATGATGAAGATGAGTCAGCTGTATTGAGCGAGAGATTTTGAGAACACTTGTGAAGCAGGAAAAGACAGAGTCATAGAGATGTTCAGCATGGAAACATACCCTTCAGCCGAACTCGTCCATGTTCAGCAGATATCCGAACCTAATCTAGTCCCATTTGCCAGCACTTGGCCCATATCCCTCTAAACCCTTCCTATTCATATATCCTTCCAGATGCCTTTTCCTCTGGCAGCTCATTCCATACATGCACCGTTCTCTGCATGAAAACGTTGTCCCTTAGGTCCCTTTTAATTATTTTCCCTCTTACCCTAAACCTATGCCCTCTGGACTCCCCACCCCAAGGAAAAGAACTTGTCTATTTACCCTATCCATGCCCCTCATATAGGTATTTTTATGAAAAGAAAGTTTAAACTTTTTTACAAAATTACGAAGTAATACAAACAAGTATAAACACTAATATACAATTAAATATATATAAAAAAGTAATAAGTAATAGCCAAAACACAGAAAAGAGGGAAAAAACCCAACTAACTACTAATCTATCCTACAAACAACCAAGACATAAAATAGGATAATATACATTACTAGCAAAAAGTAACAGAATAATTAAATAAATAAATACATACTCAAAATTGATTAACATCAAGTCAGAATAAAACCCATATTTATAGGGGATTCCTCCTCCCGGGGCCCCCTGGACCAACCAGAACCACTACCATAGGCAGACAAAACCCCTTGACAGTATGGCTGAAATATCTGTGTCGATATAGTTCAGAAATGGCTGCCACACTTTATAGAATAATTCAGTTTTTGGTGCACCATATTTGTGAGCAAGTCAAGGGGGATATATTCCATGATTAACCTGTGCCAATTCGAATGTCCTGGAGGGCTTTCAGCTACCCAACTCACAAAGGTAGTTTTCCTTTCACGAAAGGAGAGAATGGAAAATAGTTTCCTCCCGTGCATATCCAGGGAGGGCAAATTTGAAAAGCCCAGGAGAAGAGACGCTGGATCCAATCTAATCTCTGTTCCCAAGATCACTGTCAGAGCATTTGCTACTCTGTCCCATTACCTACGGATCTTGTGACATGTCCATAGATCGTGCTGATAGTGCTAATCAGCTACATAGTACAATAAAGAGCTCAACTGATACCTCCTAAAGCCTGGAAAATCCAGTCCTCCCCTTGCCTGTGGAAGCTGCAGATTTTCTAATTTGATAAGGGGCCATCTATGATTCCAAATAAAGGAACCAAGCCAGCCGTGTAGCTTATGCAATGCCAGTCTTGGCAACCTCAGAGGGAGCATTCTCATAGGATATAGGAGATGAGGCAGAATATTCATTTTAACTAGAGCTGTTCTGCCTAACCAGGATATTGGGAGATCTCCCCAGCGTTGAAGGTCCTGCCTTGTTTTCTCTAGTCGGTGCACAAAATTGGTATTATGCAGCTGACCAAATATTGGGGTGATAAAAGTACCTAAGCATAGAAAACCCACCAGTGACCACTGAAAGGGAAAGCAAGATCCATCCGATAAATTGGATATACCTGTGAGACGACCCAACGGCATAGCCTCCGATTTCATAAAATTGATTTTATAGCCTGAGAACCTGCTAAATATATTGGTTGCTTGAATTAAGCGTGGCACAGATATCAAAAGATTAATTAAGAAAAGGAGGACATCATCTGCATAGGCAGTGATTTTATGTTTACCCAAACCAACCTTTGGAGCTATGTTAGAATCGGTTCGTATAGCTTCCACTAGTGGTTCCATTACTTGTGTGAATAGTAGCGGTGAGAGAGGACATCCCTGACAACAGCCCCTACCAACACTGAAGCTATCCGAACGTAAACCATTGGTGGTCACAGCTGCTTTGGGATCATTGCATAATATTGAGACTCATTTAGAAAATACCTGTCTGACATGTGTGTAAAAAAGACATGACCATTTTACCTGATCAAATACCTTCTCTGCATCCAAGGAAACAACTAGTCCTGGTATTCTTCCCTGTTGACAGGCTTGTATCATATTTAAGACCCTTCTAATATTGCTAGTTGATCTACGGCCCTTGATAAACCCCGTCTGGTCCTCTTTTATGATATATGACAAGACCCTCTCCAATCTTAACGCTAATGTTTCAGAAAGGATTTTAAAATCCACATTTAGCAAGGTCGATATGATGAGCAATCTTCTGGGGCCTTTCCTTTTTTAAGAATGAGAGAAATATTTGCTTCCCTCAACAAAGGCAGGAGGCAGCCCTGACTATGTGAGTGATTATACATGTCTATAAGTGGACTAGCCAGTTCCCCTAAAAATTCTTTATAAAACTCAACCTGGAATCTATCTGGTCCAGGCGCTTTGTCAATCTGAAGCTTTCTAATTGCATCGAGTACTTCCTGGGAAGTCAGGGGAGCATTCAGGATTGACACCTGCTCCAAAATTAAGTCCAGAAAGGCCAAGTTTATAAAGAAGTACTCCATCTTCTTAGTTCTATCCTCACAGTCCTACAATTTGTACAGTTCAAAATGGAACTTTCTAAAGGCTGTATTGATACTTTTAGGATCACAAGTCAGAGTACCAGCACTTTTCCTAATGGAAGTGACAGCTTGAGGAGCCTTTTTTGCCGAGTAAGATATGCTAGCTATCTGCCAGACCTGTCGCCATATTCATATAATTTTTGCTTTGCAAATAATATTTCCCTCTTTGCTGTTTGGGTAAGTGTGGTATTCAAGGCTGTCCTAAGGGCTGTGATCCTTTGTAGCTTAGTAATAGAGGGCCTATTGACATACGTTGTTTTAGCTGCCTTCAAACGAGCCTCGAGCAGGAACTGTTGTTCTCCCTTTTGTCTTTTCTGGGTCGCAGAATATGAGATGATCAAACTTCACGCATAAGCGTTAATGGTCTCCTACATCATCAACGGGTTACTGGCCGTACCTGAATTAATTTCCAAAAAGGTTTTGAATTCCTGAGAAAAATATTTTATAAATTTGCTATCCTTCATTATGAAAGAATCCATGCGCCAATGTCGGGGCCCTGTCCCATCGTCCCTTGTCTTAACTTCCATACATACTGCTGCATGATCAGAGATTGCTATGTTATCTATTTTGCAGGACAATATGGAATTCAAAAGGGTCAAGTGAGCGAACAGCATATCAATTCTAGTATGACACTTGCGTGGGTTAGAGTAGAAAATAAAGTCTCTTCCTGGGAGGTGAAAGCATCTCCATGCATCTACTAGCCCTAGCTCCTTATTCAGATCCGCCAATTGTCTAGATCTAAGAGATATTACGCATGTTACTCTTAGGTATCCTATCTGTCTCTGAGTCCATAATACAATTAAAATCTACTCCTATAATTGTATGGCAGGCCCCAAAACCATCAACTTGGAGAACACTTCCATTACAAATTTGAAGGGGTGCGCCGGGGGGCAATAAGATTCAAAATTCCATACTCCCCTCTGTATATTGGGGTTTGATCAGTATATACCGTCCAGACTCATCTTTTATCTGGCTTAAGATTTTGAAAGGAAGATTCTTCTGAATGAGAATGACCACTCTCCTACTTTTTGAACTAAAAGATGAGAAAAAAGCCTGGTCAAACCCACCCTGTTATAATTTTAAGTGCTCTTTCTCAAGTAGATGTGTCTCCTGTAAGAGAACTATATCAACCCTTTATTTTTTGAGGTTTGATAATATCTTCTGCTGTTTGATTGGTGAATTACTCCCCTTGATATTCCAGGTGCACTACCTAAGCGAATGACTAGCCATGATCGTCCAGGCAAGCCCGAGACCCCACAAGAGGAAGAACCCCACCCAAAACACCCTGAATAAAGTCTATGGAAAGTTCACAAAAGCAAAAATTATTTAAGACACTTACACCAACACAATTAAAAACTATTCCTAAGTAAAGTAAACAATACAAAACACATTTGAAAGGATATTTTCCCATTGCTCCCAGGGGGCGTAACTACCTGTGAATAACCCCACCATAACTTCTCCTAACTAGTGCCCCGCCCTTGGCCCAGGCATTATAAAATGGAGTAGACAAATTCGAGTGTTCTATGAAACCAAAGTTAAAAATGAGTGACCCACAACCACCCCCCCCAACACACACCAACACCTAGGTGCGTTTAGCAAGTATAATACAAAATATAAATAGATAAAACTACAAAGTTACAATCACAGCAATTATTAGAAAACTAAGTAAAATGACAGATGAAGAAAACCCTGCTCTAAAAAAAATAGAACAAAACAAAAACTCTCCCACACAAATCGAATAAGCCACATGACCTGTAAAAAAAACACATAGTGAATATCAGATAAGCACCCTCCACACCCCCCAGGGAAGATAATGAAAAAAAAAGATGAAGAAGGAAAAAAGGGTAAACTGGGTGGGGTGGGGTGGGGGGAGCCAAATTAAACCCTTATTCATACGGTTTAAGACTCACACTCTATTTAAGAGAATCCAAGAATTTTTTAGCCTTCTCTGGTGATCCAAAGTTATATACAGATCTTTCATGGCTGAAGCGCAGCGGAGTACTGGATATTTAGGTCTCTTAGATGCTTCTTTGCTTCCACAAATGTTCATTTCTTGTGGACCTCAGCTGGAGGAAAGTCCTGGAATAACATTATCCTGGAACCCTTTGCATCATGGCCTGGGGATCGTTCCCCAGGACAAGTGAGGCTTGCAGGAGCATCTGCTTCTCTCTATGATATTGGAGCCAGAATAGAACTGGGTGGGGCACTGGTCTGACCCAGGCCTGCGTACAGCACCCGGTGGGCCCACTCCACCGCACCTGGCCTGGTCCGGACTCCAACTTTAATATTTGTGGGAGCCATTGCTCCCGAAAGTCTACAAGCTAGCTTTCCTCTTCCCGTTCGGGAAGGTCCAGCAATCGAATTTTTTTCGACAGCCCCGATTGTTGAGGTCGTTGATGTGCTCTTCTCAGGTCCGGATTCGCTGCTCAAGAGTTTGGGTCCAGCCCACCGCCAACTCGGCAGCAGTCTACGAGTTCGCGGCCTTTTGCTCTGCTCCTCCAACGCACTGTTCAAGTTTTTCACCTGAACCTGGATTCCTCAAAGAAGGCGTCGATCTTCTCCTGCAGCTTGTTGGTCATGGAGAGCAGGCTTGCCTCAACAGGTAAGTCCCCCGAGGCGGCTGCGGACGACTCCGCTGCTGCTGGAGGGGGTGAGGGATGGGTCTCTGCCTGTTGAGAGCTGCGTGAATTTTTGCCCTTCGTCATTTTAAGAACAACACCAAACTGTTCGAGTTTGATGTAAAATGACTAACTATGCTGGGCAAAAGCTTTTTAAATGATTTAAAAGATGTGGTGAAGGCAGGTGCCCCACTTTGCCCGAGTCTTAGGCAGAGTACTACAGACTCAGACTTGCAGCATCGCCGCCATCTTGAAAGCTCCCTCATGATTTTCTAAACTTCTACAAGGTCACCGCTCATCCTCCGACGCTCCAGAGAGTATAGCTCCAGCCTATTCAGCCTCTCCCTGTAGCACAAACCCTCCAACCCTGGCAACATCTTTGTAAATCTTTAAGAATGTTTTTCATCACAGTGCAAGCGCAACTGGAATCAATAGGTGCGTTTGTGACGGCTTTATTTTCTCAGTTCAAAGGCCTGTGAGTTGAATCAGATAACATATTCACTGATGTAGCACACAATTGCGTGTAGTATCATGAATGACCAAGTCAGAGACATATTACTCCGGGAGCCAATTCTCACATTAACCAGTCCAATAGATACTTGTGGAGCTGGCGAAGTCAGCCAGAGTTAAATGAAAGCACTGCTTCAATCTGTAGAATTACCTGTCCACAAAGAATATTATTACTCTAAGAACACTAATAAACTTTCCAGCGCCTGAGACATGCCCTGCTCAGGGACTGGCATAACATCTCTGCCTTTCATTGGCTTTTTTGCAGTTTGATGCCTCAAACAGAACCTAATGTTTCACATGCTCTTGTCTTGCCTGGTTGTTTATCGCAGACATAAGCCAGGGAGCTTATCGTTGTTGTTAGCAGTGAGCAGTCAAGGGGCTCAACTAACAGGCACTTGGAACAGCAGCTACTGCAGCAAACACACTGCAAGTGCTTCAACCAAATGTTCACATCTCAAAGCCTCAGGGAGCCACTTCTCAGTCAGGGCAAGGGAGACAGGATTCAATTAGGAGATCTTGGCACAGTGTGTCCAAGGACTTTGTCATTGTTAGGGATAATAAGGATCAGGAAATCCATATCACTACAGTCCAGAAAGGTGGCCACACAAACTACCCATTACATCCTCCAAATGCTCTGATTTTTTGATCCTGAATTCCCATTCACCAATCCATGCTGACACTGTCCATTCCTGTCTTTGAGGATCAGTTCGATGAAATTTTCAAGCAGCTGTTCGGAGGCCCCTGCAGTAACAGTGAAGTTGGGGAAGTCAGTTAGAACATAGAACATAGAACAATACAGCGCAGTACAGGCCCTTCGGCCCTCGATGTTGCGCCGATCAAAGCCCACCTAACCTACACTAACCCACTATCCTCCATATACCTATCCAATGCCCGCTTAAATACCCATAAAGAGGGAGAGTCCACTACTGCTACTGGCAGGGCATTCCATGATCTTACGACTCGCTGAGTGAAGAACCTACCCCTAACATCAGTCCTATATCTACCCCCCCTTAATTTAAAGCCATGCCCCCTTGTAATAGCTGACTCCATACGCGGAAAAAGGTTCTCACTGTCAACCCTATCTAACCCCCTAATCATCTTGTACACCTCTATCAAATCACCCCTAAACCTTCTTTTCTCCAAAGAAAACAACCCCAAGTGCCTCAGCCTTTCCTCATAGGATCTTCCTACCATACCAGGCAACATCCTGGTAAACTTCCTCTGCACCCGTTCCAGTGCCTCCACATCCTTCCTATAGTATGGCGACCAAAACTGCACACAATATTCCAGAAGCGGCCGCACCAGAGTCTTATACAACTGCAGCATGACCTCAGGACTCCGGAACTCAATTCCTCTACCAATAAAAGCCAGTACGCCATATGCCTTCTTCACTGCACTATTTACCTGGGTGGCAACTTTCAGAGATCTGTGTACATGGACACCAAGATCCCTCTGCTCTTCCACACTACCAAGTAGTCTACCATTAGCCCAGTAATCCATCTTTTTATTACTCTTACCAAAGTGAATCACTTCACACTTAGCTACATTGAACTCCATTTGCCACCTTTCTGCCCAGCTCTGCAGCTTCTCTATATCCCGCTGTAACCTGCCATATCCTTCCTCACTGTCTACAACTCCTCCGACTTTCGTATCATCCGCAAACTTGCTCACCCAACCTTCTAACCCTTCCTCCAGGTCATTTATAAAAATGACAAACAGCAATGGTCCCAAAACAGATCCTTGCGGAACACCACTAGTGACGGCACTCCAAGATGAAACTTTGCCATCAACTACTACCCTCTGTCTTCTTCCAGAGAGCCAATTCCTAATCCAAACCTCCAACTCACCCTCAATGCCATATCTCTGTATTTTCTGCAGTAGCCTACCATGGGGGACCTTATCAAACGCCTTACTAAAATCCATATATACTACATCTACCGCTTTCCCCTCATCTACCTCCTTCGTCACCTTCTCAAAGAATTCAATAAGGTTTGTGAGGCACGACCTGCCCTTCACAAAACCATGCTGACTATCCTTGATCACATCATTCTTATCCAGATGTGCATAAATCCTATCCCTTATAATTCTCTCTAAGACTTTGCCCACAACAGAAGTGAGACTCACTGGCCTATAGTTCCGGGCACTGGGGACAGCCTGCTTGTAGGCAGAGTGGAATTTTGGAAGGAATGGGAAAGTCACCATATTAGAGGCGGAGGGCGTCAAGATGTGGGTTACTGTGGAAGTGCGAATAACCATCACTGTCCCAGTTTTGATGTGATGGTTGGCATGACAATGCTGTAGGGCTGGGGCTGGGGCTGGGGCTGGGGCTGGGGCTGGGGCTGGGGCTGGGGCTGGGGCTGGGGCTGGGGCTGGGGCTAGGGCTAGGGCTAGGGCTAGGGCTAGGGGATTGGTAATGTCGTGAGGTAACGCTTGTAAACGAAGGAGCTGTGTGGGAAAGTACAGAAGCTCATGAACTTGACACAATGTGTAAGGAAGAAAGGAGAGTGAGGATGTCATGTTGCAGTTTTATAAGACTTTAGTTAAGCTTCCCCGAGAGTGTTGCGTTTAATTCTGGTCGCCACTTTACAGGAAGGATGTGGAAGATGCAGAAGAGGTTGACTAGAATGCTGCTTGTATTAGAGGGTGTGAGCTATAAGGAGACTCTAGAAGAACTCAGGTTGTCTTCCTTGGAGCAGCAGAGGCTGAGGGGAGACACTGTAGAAGTCTATACAATTATGAGATGCATAAATAGAGTTGACAGTCAGAATCTCCTTCCCAGAATTGAAATGTCTAAAACTATAGAGCATACATTGAAGGTGAAAGTGGGAAAGTTCAAATGAGATGTGGGGCAAGGTTGCTTTCCACTGAGAGTGGTAGGTGTCTGGAATATTATGTCAGGGGTGGTAATGAAGGCAGATATGATAGGGGTGTTTCAAGGACTTTTAGCCCCATAAGCATATGGATGTGCAAGGAATGGAGGGATATGGAGCAAGTGACCATCAACCAGATAAAACTGCCAGTTACTAAATATATGAAGAGAGAGGTGAATGTATTCGCAGGAATGGTGGGCAGCAACCTCATCGAAACCATAGACTAGAAATCATACAGTGTCATGATTGTTGTCAGGAGATCTGTCACAGCCATGAAGACCAGGGAAAGTTCTGAAGAGGGAAATTTCCCCCTGGACAGCATCAGGAGATCAGGAAAATGCAAGCATGAGTATCTCCTTCTATTGGAATCTATCTGCATTCCCAAGAATTGAGCAAATTAAAAACAGTATTGAAAGTGTGACCAATGACACCACTGAGGCCCTGACTGAGATCAATGCTGGGCTCATCGCAGTTAGAACAGTGGCCCTTCAGAAACACTTAGCCATGGATTGTCTGTTATTCAAAAGGAGAGTGGCACTTGTGCTGTTATTGGGTGGGAATGCTATACCTACATACCAGACAACCCTAAAAATGACGCCGATTTGGTGACTCATATTCACATGGAAGTCAAGAGATTCAGCTGCCCTTTTGATTCTGGGTGGTCTTTTTACCTCTCCTGGCTGAGTAAGTGGGGATCCTCCTTAGTCATTCGAGTAGTCACCTTTACTGTCATATTCCTCATACTTTGCCTCATATGGAGAACTACAGGCTATTGTGCACAGATTGTTCCTACCACATTTCCCCTCCAAAACTCTTTCAGACCGTACCCCATGATGACCCCAGCAATGAATAGATGTGTATGAGTATGCAACCTTTCCCAGAAGGACATGTGCCCCCTTTTTTGGATGAACCGATATCCTAAACTTAGGTGTTGATCTGGAAAACCAACAAGGTGGGAATTATAGAAGTAGTAAGAACTTGGCATACTGCTGCTTGATGGGATACTTGACCTGGCTCTCAGGCTCGCAGCTGAAGTGGAAAATACTGCTGGAGAAAAAGACTGACATTGTGTAATTACAGATTGATGAAATATAGCGAATGTATCTTAAGCTCATTGGTCTCTCTATTTTGTGCAACATCAGGAACAAAGGGAATAGCTGCATTGTGCTTTTGTCTATCTTGAATTATTGTACTCAACATTACTTGAGTGCTGAATGTAATCTAACTAAAACAAGCAAAGTTTTTGTATCATTGTAAAAATATATGCTGACTGTTCAGCTCGGGAGAGTGTGTGAGACAGCGAAGACTGTGGCAGCTTGTCCATGAATTCACGAAAAATAAAGCTTCTTCAAACAAGTCTTAAATTCTCAGACTAAGTAATTTCCGTAACACTCCCAGTTCAGATTTTTTTCTAGTTTATTTTCAGCTGGTGACCTAGAGAAGCAGCTCCAGTGAAATGAGGTTCCATGCAACAAAAACGATCCTGCTGACTACTCTCTGAAATTTCTCTTGCCTCTAAGAACTTGTGTTTGAATTGACTTTCACCGAGGGGCGTTTTTATGGGATGATGCTAGGACTGGAACAGCTTTGTTAAATTATGATAGAATTGGTTAGGTTTTCAAATAAGGTGTTATTCTAAATTCTGTTTTCTTTTGTTTGTGTTTTATCCATAGTGTTTAAATAAATTCTGTTTTGCTTCAAACCAAGTGCTATGACCAGCTGTGTCACTCCTGAAATATCCATCTTTCATCTGCCTAAAACAACAAATCATCTACGGCAGTGACACGGTGGCTCAGTGGTTAGCACCGCTGCCTCACAGCACCAGAGTCCCAGCTTCAATTCCATCCTCGGGTGACCGTATGCGTGGAGTTTGAACATTCTCCCCGTGTCTGCGTGGGTGCTCCGGTTTACTCTCACAGTCCAAGGAAGTGCAGGTTAGGTGAAATAGCTGTGCTAAATTGCCCATAGTGTTAGGTGTATTAGTCAGAGTGAAATGGGTCTGGGTGGCTTATTATTCGGCGGGTCAGTGTGGACTGGTTGGGCCGAAGGGCCTGTTTCCACACTATAGGGAATCTAATCTAAAACCTAATTATGATCCCTGGCCCAAAGTGCTCCCGGACTGACACCTCAATCACTTGCCCAGCCGTATTTCTCAAGAGAAGGTCAAGTTTTCCTCATTCTCTAATGGATGCATCAACGTACTAGATAAGAAAATTTTCTTTTACACACTTAACAAATTCCTTTCCATTTCAGCCCGTAGCATTATGGCAGTCCCAGTCTATGTTTGGAAATTTAAAAATCCCTTATCATTACCACCCTATTATTCTTACGAGATAACTGAGATCTCCTTCCAAATTTGCTTTGCTAACTGCTGGGGGATCGACAGTACAATCTCCACAAGGTGATCATCCCTTTCTTATTTCTGAGTTCCACCCAAATAACTTCACTGGATGCACTCCCTGGAATACCATCCATAAGTGCAGCCATAATGTTATCCCTCATCGAAAATGCTCCTCCACCTCTTCCCTTGTCACCCTTTCCATCTTTCTTATATGCTACTGTACAGAACCAAATTATTTTTGTGACTATGAATATACAGGAAGATATTTTACGTATGAAGTATATTTCTGAAATAGAAAAAAGTTATGTTGAGAAGTTGGACCCTTTAAGGGAACATTAAGTGGTGCAGGAATTGGACAAATGTAGTTGTGCAGCCAATTGATTTATACAAGGAGGGTTGTTGTGGCACAGTGGTAGTGTCCCTAACTCTGAGCCAGGAGGTGTGGTTTCAAGACCAGCCCATATCACAGTGGAAGTGGTATTGGATGTATTAGAATGTATGTAGGTGGATAAATCTCCTGGTCCTGACCAGATATACCAAAGAATGCTGCAAGATGCTAGAGAAGAAATTGCTGGGGCCCTGGCTGAGATTTCTGCATCATTGTTAGCCATGAATGAGGTCCAGGAAGACTGGAGGGGAGTGAATGTCGTTCAAGATTATTCAAGAAGGGCTGCAAGGAAAAGCCTGAGAACTATAGACCAGTAAGCTTAACATGTGCGGTGGGTAAGTTACTTGAGAAGATTCTGTAAAATAAGATATATATTTGGAAAGACATTTGGTTTGATTAGGAATAGTCAGCATGGTTTTGCGCATGGGAGGTCATGCATCACAAGTTTGTTGGGTGTTCTTTGATGAAGTGACCTGGAAGTTTGAGGGCAGGGTGGTAGACGTAGTCTATATATATTTCAGTAAGGCCTTTGATAAGTTTCCACATGATAGGCTGCTCTGGAAGGTTAGATCTCATGGAATCCAGGGCAAGCTGGCAAATCAGATACAGAATTGGCTTGATGGTAAGAAGCAGAGGGTAGTAGTGGAAGGATGCTTGTCTGACTGGAGGCTTGTGACAAGTAGAGTGTCTCAGGGGTCGATGCTGGCCCATTACTGTTTGTTATATATATCAATGATGTACAAGGCATGATCAGTAGGTTTGCTGATGACGCTAAAATTGGAAGTATTGTGCACAGTGAGGGACATTATCAGAAATTGCAGCAGCTGGGGAAGTGTGGGGAGAAATGACAAATGGAGTTTAATATAGATTAGATTACTTACAGTGTGGAAACAGGCCCTTCGGCCCAACAAGTCCACACCGCACCGCTGAAGCGCAACCCACCCATTCCCCTACATTTACCCCTTACCTAACACTATGGGCAATTTAGCATGGCCAATTCACCTGACCTGCACATCTTTGGACTGTGGGAGGAAACCGGAGCACCCGGAGGAAACCCACGCAGACACGGGGAGAACGTTCAAACTCCACACAGTTAGTCGCCTGAGGCGGGAATTGAACCCGGATCTCTGGTGCTGTGAGGCAGCAGTGCTAACCACTGTGCCACCGTGCCGCCCATATAGATAAGTGTGATTGGGTGTCTTGATCCCAGTGTCTTGCATTTTAGAAAATCAAATCAAGGTAGGAGTTTCATGGTGCACGGTTCTCCGAAAGTGGAGTCACAGGTAGACTGGGCAGCTTTTGGCACACTGGCCTTCATCAGTCAGGGCATTGAATATAGAAGTTGGAAAGTTATGTTGCAGTTATTTAGGCTGTTGGTGAGGCCACACTTTGGGTACTGTGTTCAGTTTTGGTTACCTTGTAATAGGAAGGATATCATTAAACTGGAAGGAGAGGGGAAGAAATTTACAAAGACATTGCCTCGATTCAATGGTCTGACTTATAGGGACAGGTTGGACAAGCTCAGACGGTTTTCTTTAGACTGTACAAGACTGAGGTAGGAGGGACCTTTTAGAAGTGTACAATTTCATGACAGGCATGGATAGGGTGAATTCATTCAGTCTTTTTCATGGTTAGGGAATCAGGGACTAAAGGGTATAGTTTAAGGTTAGAGTCATGGAGATGTACAGCATGGATACAGATATGTTGACCCAGATATCCCAATCCAATCTAGTCCTATCTGCCAGCACCTGGCCCATATCCCTCCAAACCATTCCTATTCATATACCCAACCAGATGCCTTTTAAATGTTGCAATTTTATCACCTCCACCACTTCCTCTGGCAACTCATTCCATACATGTACCACACTCTGAGTGAAAAAATTGTCTCTCAGGTCTCTTTCCCCTCTCATCCTAAATCTATACCCTCTAGTTCTGGACTCCCCGACATCAGGGAAAAGACTTTATCTATTTATCCTCTCCATGCCCCTCATAATTTTATAAATCTCTAAAAGGTCACCCTTCTGCCTCCAATGCTCCAGGGAAAACAGCGCTAGCCTATTCAACTTCTCCAGACAGTTCAAATCCTCCAACCCTGGCAACATCCTTGTAAATCTTTTCTGAACCCTTTCAAGTGTCACAACATCTTTCCTATAGAAAGGAGACCAGAATTGCACACAATATTCCAAAAGTGGCCTAACCAATGTCCTGTACAGCCACAACATGACCTCCCTACTCCCGTACTCAATACTCTGACCAATAAAGGAAAGCATAACAAATACCTTCTTCACTATCCTATCCACCTGCGACTCCACTTTTAAGGAGCTATGGAGCTATACTCCAAGGTCTCTGTTCAGCAACACTCCCTAGGACCTTACCATTAAGTGATAAGGTCTGATTTGCTTTTCCAAACTGCATTACCTTACATTTATCTAAATTAAACTCCATCTGCCACTCCTTAGCCCATTGGTCCATCTGATCAAGATCCAGTTGTTATCTAACGGTGCCCTTCTTCACTGTCCACTACACTTCCAATTTTGGGGAAAGCATAAAAGGGAACCTGAGGGGCAACTTTTGTTATTACACAGAGAGTGATGCGCATATGGAAAGAGCTGCCAGCAGAAATGGTTGAGGCAGAGACATTAACATTTAAATGGCATTTGGAGAAATACATGGATAGAATTAGAAGGATATGGGCCAAGTGCAGGAAAATGGGGTTAGCATGGACAGACATTTTGGTCAGCATGCACCAGCTTGCACCAAAGGTGTCTCTGTGCTGTGGGACTCTATAATACCACGACCCAATCTCTTCAGTGATGTATCATAACATTTATGGTCAGGTGATTAGGAATTCTCTCTCAACACAAGGGCACAATCGTGGTTAGGATTTATTTGTCAGGGTTGATATGTACTGAGTCTCAGACTTAGTCTCTTGGTGTTGGCTAAACCTCTGCCAGCTGTCACTGCAAGCTTTGCATCTCTCCAAGTCCTCCCTTCCCCCCCCAATGTTTGTGTCTAAGTCTTCATTTGAGCACTTTACCAAACCAGCATTCTCAACCTCAGGCAGACAAAGAAAACATGCCATCCCTAGCTGTGCACTGTCTCCTCTTGGAAGTCAGGGTGTTATTTAAGTAAATACCCTCTTCCCTCTTTCCCTTCACCTTTGTGATCACTTTCCATCCTCTATCACCTCCTGACCTTATATATTGAATTGTCCCCTTTCAGTATTGTAATTCCCTCTGTATCCCTGCCTTGTAGGACTCCAATCCTAAAATCAAATTCCCATGTCCCCTCCTGCAGCAGTGGTCATCACTGATTAGCCCTTCTTGACCCTTAGTGGAAGAAACCCCAATATAGAGCAGGCTCCATTCTCTTGAGAGACTTAGCTGGACAAAGAGTGCCTTGGCTGTTTTCCTATGACCAACTCTTGGCACTGAAGAGGTGCGATTCCCTCATCCTAACTGTTGATGACCATTCACCTATCTGACTACATCCAAACTGCTGGGCAGTTATCACATACTGCCGCTGACCTATTCTACACGTTGACTGAAGGGTGCCACCTCGGACTTGACTGATGCCTACTCTCATTAGATTTTGAGGCATGATTAACTGTGTATAAAACATGTGGCATGTTTGGCATTCTGAAGAGTCACAAAACTTGAAACATTAAATCTGTTTTTCCCTCTGCATTTATAGCTGAAGACTGCTTAGCTTTGAGTTTTCACTAAACAGCAGAGCAAAACACTGACCCACCATGCTGCCCTGTCATTAACACTGCTCCCTCACAGCACAAGGGTCTCAGATTCAAATCCAACCTCAGTCTGTATGGAGTTTTCACATTCTCCAGTGTGAGTAGGTTTCCTCCAGGTGGTCTGTTTTCTCTCACTATCCAAAGTTGTGCAGGTTAGGTGGATTGGTCATGCTAAATTGCCCATTATATCCACTGATGTGCAGATGGATTCGCCTAAGAAATGTAGGGATACTCTTTGGAGAGTCAGTGTGGACTTGACGGACTGAGTGGCTTCCATCTACAATGTAGGGATTCTATTCTTATCAATGATATTATGACCCTTTAAAAGGGGCTAGCTGAGAGGCCAAAAGTACAAAAGGCAAAGCAAGACACCAGGGAGGTACAACAGTCTGAGCACTAAGATATCAACTGAGCTGCCTGAAATGCAGCCTAGTCCAGTCTGAGACCTGTATTCTTTTGCTCAAATTGTCCTCGGAGCATTGCAGTGCAGACAAGTGTTGAAACAAGGCAATTGATGTGATTTAACAAAGCATAAATGTTAGTATGTGTCAGATATACAGGTTGAATGCCAATGCCCACAGACAAGGGGTGCATGTGGCTGTTGCCCATGGGGTATACCCTGAGAAGTTAATGCCGTGTGTGTCCAAAATAGATGTCTGAAAGAGCAAGCAGCAAGCTGGTGTTGCAGATACTCACTTTTGTGTTGCAAGTTCTTAGCACGTCATTGCTTTTTGGCAGTTGGTATAATAGAAATCTATATATTAATGAGGCAAAATATGTAATAATGTGCCTCTTGCCATTTACTAGTAATAATCCCATCTCAGGCTCCAGGATTTGCTTGTTAAACAACAAGAAAAGCCTTACTTCACATCTAACACCATTCTTCCAAATTATTCCAAATTGGATGAGCCCCAAAATAATCAGGTACCAAATTAAGGGCAGTCAACTGACTCCGAGCTGGCTGGCCATAGCCAGTGTACTGTTGTGAGGAGGAAGAGAGTTCCCTTGGCTATGATTAGATTAGATTAGATTACTTACAGTGTGGAAACAGGCCCTTTGGCCAAACAAGTCCACACCGACCCGCCACCCACCCACTCCCCTACATTTACCCCTTTACCTAACACTACGGGCAATTTAGCATAGCCAATTTATCTGACCTATGGAGATGTTAAAAAAAGAAAAAGAAAGCAATCAACAATGCCTAAATAATTTTCTCATGGTTTATTGAGTTTGCAAAGAAACATCAGTTTAAATATGTCACATTAGTAAATTAGATAAACAAAGTATACAGCAGTGACTGAGACCAGAGGATAAACAGACTGACGGCAAAAATGTTTTAATCCTGTTAAATTGGTGGAGTTGCATCCTGCTCGCTCAGAGATGGTAGCAAACTCTTCCCTTGACTTTGGGGTAAATGTAGGGGAATGGGTCTGGGTGGGTTCCTCTTCGGAGGGTCGCTGTGGACTTGTTAGGCTGAAGGGCCTGTTTCCACACTGTAAGTAATCTAAAAAAAAGTAAGTAATCTAATTGATCTTCCTCCTCTTCCTTTCATCTGCCTGATGATGATTGCTCAATGAAGACTGCTCAAATGAGGGACAGGCTAATGAGATCTGCTACCTACGCTGTCTACTTGCTCAGAATTATGCTCAGAACTTTTCTCTGCCCCAACACATTATTACATCATTTTTCCGGGGCATGTAGTTTGCAATATGTCAATCAATTCTCTGAACTCTTTTGATCAGTGGCCATGGGGCAACTGCATTGGAAGTACTGGAAATAGCAGCTAATATAATCCTTTGGATGCAGCTGCTTGTGGGATGGAAAGCAAGAAACAAAGGGATCATGTCAGTGTTGTGGGAGGGGACAGAAGGGGGTGGTCAGGGCAGAAGTGTGGGAAATGGGTGGAACATGGCTAAGATCCTCGTCAATCCCAGTGAGTACCTCAAATGTTTTATCTCAAGTGAGTATTCCACCAGTCTTCACTTTCTACTCCACCAGCATCTTTGATCTGATTGTTGTCACATATACCTAGATACAGTGAAAAGGTACTCTACAAAGTGCATTAGGTAATATAACAAAGCAAAGGATACAATGTTACGGCTGCAGAGAGAAGGTGCACAGAGAGCAAGATCCAAATTAAAATTAAATTCAATGATCCATTCAGCAGTCTAATAATACACCTAATAATCTTCAAATCATTTGAGAGGCAGAGTGTGGTATTGAGAGGAGTTATAGGAGTAGACCTACCTCAGGTACAAAAAAAAGGCAGGTGGGTTACAGTCAGGGGACGGAAAGGGACAGTGCAGAGATCCCCTGTGGTATACTGTTTTGGATATCGTTGGGGGAATGACAGCGGTAAGTCATAGGGTATAGGTCTCTGGCACAGAGTTGCTCAGAATGGAAGAGGGAAGAGGAGCAGCACATTAGTCATTGGGGACTCCATTGTTGGGGGATAGATAGGCAGTTCTGTGGGAACGAGAGAGACTCAGTTGGTGTTGCCTCCCAGCTGCCAAGGTTCGTGATGTCTCAGATCATGCTTTCAGGATCTTTGAGGTAATGAGGAACAGCTCCATGTCGTGGTCCACATAGGCACTAATTTAAGGAAGAAATTCAGGGAACTAGGGTGGAAGCTTTGAGCTGGAACCAACAGAGTTGTTATCTCTGTTTTGTTACCCGTGCCACATACTAGCAAGGCGAGGAACAGGGAGAGAGAGGAGTTGAACATGTGGCTACAGTGATGGTGCAGGAGGGAGGGTTTGAGATACCTGGATAATTGGGACACATTATAAGGTAGGTGGGACCTCTACAAACAGGATGGTCTACACCTGAATCAGAGGATTCCCAGAATCCGGGGTCGGGGAGTTGGGATTTGCTAATGCCAAATGACATTTGTCATTTGTATGAATGACCTAGATGAGAGTGTAGAAGGGTAGTTTAGTAAGTTTGCGGATGACACTAAGCTGTAGATAGTGCTGAAGGATGTTGCAAGTTACAGAGGGACATAGATAAGCTGCAGAGCTGGGCTGAGAGGTAGAAAATGGAGTTTAATGTGGAAAAGTATGAGGTGATTCACTCCGGAAGGAGAAACAGGAGCAACTCAGGTGTGGCCGCACTTGGAGTACTGCATATAGTTCTGGTCACCGCATTATAGGAAGGATGTGGAAGCTTTGGAAAGGGTTCACAGGAGATTTACTAGGATGTTACCTGGCATGGAGTGAAGGTCTTATGAGGAAACGCTGTGGAACTTGAGGCTGTTTCCGTTAGAGGGAAGGGTGAGAGAGGACTTAATTGTGACATAGAAGAGGGTTAGATAGGGTGGACAGTGAGACCCTTTTTCCTTGGATGGTGATGGCTAGAATGAGGGGGCATAGCTTTAAATTGAGAGGTGATAAGTATAGGACATATGTCAGAGGAATGCACTACTAGCAACAGTAGTAAACTCACCAACTTTAAGGGCAATTTAAATGGTCATTGGATAAACATATGGAATAGTGTGGAATAGGTAGGCTTCAGATTGGTTCCCCAGGTCGGCACAACATTAAGGGCTGAAGTGCCCATACTGCACTGTAATGTTCTAATAGTGGGAAAGAGGCTGTTCTTGATTCTATACACAAGTGTATACAAAGTTTTATATCTTTTGCCTGATGGAAGAGAGTATAACCCAGGCGGGAGAGGCTTTCATTATGTTGGTTGCTTTCCTAAGGCAGCGAGAAGTATAGATGGACTCAATCATTGTTTGCGTGATGGACTGGGCTGTGCTCATGGCACTTTGTCCTTCCTTGCCTTGGGAAGAACATTTGCCAAACCACACTCTAATGCAACCAGATAGGATGCTTTCTATCTGCATTCAAACAATCATCATTTGCCATTTCCAGCAGGATGCCACCACACTTCCCTCCCTTGTCTGCATTCTTCAGGGTCCATTCCTGCTGAGAACCAATGGTGCACTCCTCCTCCACTCCCAACCCACCTCCCATAACACCTTTCCATGCAATCGCAGATTGCTCATTTTCCTCCTCCCTATCCAAGGCCCCAGACACCTTCTAGCTGAAGCAAAGTTTCACTGAATCAAGTTTACAGTATTCACTGCTCACAATTTGCTTTCCTTGACACCAGGGTGACGAGGCATGGACCAGGCAATCTACTTTATGCAACTCCTACTTTACATAGTGTTACGAAGGAGGTTGACACCCCTCTGATAATAACATCATACACTCAGAAGCTCACCTGGAATCATAATCTAATAAAGTAGTGTGACAAGGGGAATAGCCTGTCTCTCAAGTCCAATCTGTCTCTAAAAAGGAATAGTTAAATGAAATGGAATCTCCATACTCATTTTATAAGTAACATTTTATTTATCTAACTTCAACAAAGAACAAAATTAACAAATTTACTAACTATTCTCTAATTAGTCATAGATTTACAGCATGGAAACACTCCTTTCAGTCCAACTCGTCCATGCTGACCAGATAGACTAAAATTAATCTAGTCCCATTAGTCAGCGTTTGGCCCATATCCCTCTAAACACTTCCTATTCATTTACCCATCTAAATGCCTTTTAAATGTTGTAATTGTGTCAGCCTTCCTTGAGCAGATCATTCCATATGTGCACCACCTTTTGCATAAAAAAATTGCCTCTTTGGTCCCCTTCAGTACCCTATCTACTTTGACTCCACTTTCGAGAAACTATAAACCTGGACTCCAATGTCTTTATTCAACAACATGTCTCATAACCTGACTATTAAATAATGCACTGCCCCCTATTCTCCCTGCAGTCAGCTCTGCCCAGCTCAAGGCCACACTCTCGAAAACCTGCAAAGGACCTCTGCCGTCCTTCATCCTGATAGAATATCCACACACTCTCACAGCTACCTGGGCTACTTTCTGCACCTCCGCCCTTGAATCCCAATCCTCCAACTGCAACAAGAACAGAAACCCCCTGGTACTCACCTTCCACCCCACTAATCTCTGGATATAGCGCATTATCCTTTGCCATTTATGCCACCTACAATCAGACCCCAACATCAGAGATATATTTCCCTCCCCACCCCTATCTGCATTCTGTGGAGACTGTTCCCTCCGTGACTCCCTCATTAGGACCACACCCCCCACCAACAAACCTTGCACTTCCCTTACCAGTTGTAAAACCTGTGCCCAAATGTCCACCCTCACCTCTGTCCAAGGCCGCAAAGGATCTTTTCACATCTGACAGAGATTTTCCTGACAGAGATGTGCCAGTTGTTCTTGATAAGGTCTCCTCTACATGTTTTAGAAATTAGATTACTTTCAGTGTGGAAACAGGCCTTTCGTCCCAAAAGGTCCACACTGACCCACCGAAGAGCAACTCAGTCAGACCCATTCCCCTACATTCATCCCTTCACCTAACACTACAGGCAATTTAGCATGACCAATTCACCGAACCTGCATATCTTTCGACTGTGGAAGGAAACCCACACAGACACGGGGAGAATTTGCAAACTCCACACAGACAGTCACCCGAGATGGGAATTGAACCTGAGTCTCTGGCACTGTGAGGCAGCAGTGCTAACCACTGTGCCACCTTGCCGCCAATCGTTGCAATGTTGTTCCATGCCGCGAGACAAACAGCAGCTTGATTTATTAAAGTCTATAGCTGATTCATACTCTTCTAGCAAAGTGTTGCTGATGGACAATGAATCAACTGGTGACCCTTATATAGTATCCAACTCACCGAGCCCCTCAATACTGAACATCAGGTCAACTGGAGGTCACAGCAGTAGGACAGACTCACTCCATGTGGCCAATGCTCTTGATCCCAATTGGAGCCTTGGACCAGCACAACATCAAATATCCTAAATCACATACCAGTCACCCCAAACCAACTTGTCTTTCATCAATGAAAAATCCTGTTTTAACACCCAATCTCCATCATTCTGAGCCCTGTGGAGCAGGTACAATAACAAAGATTTCACAAAGTTGATGGAGTACTCCACTCCATGGTGTAACACCATGGCCTCACAGTGAATCGATCTAAAAATATACAAATCCAGGGGATTCATCTACAAAATGTCATGATTTGGAGATGCCAGTGTTGGACTGGGGTGTACAAAGTTAAAAATCACACAACACCAGGTTATAGTCCAACAGGTTTAATTGGAAGCACACTAGCTTTCGGAGCGACGCTCCTTCATCAGGTGATTGTTCTTCATCAGATGAAGGAGCGTCGCTCCGAAAGCTAGTGTGCTTCCAATTAAACCTGTTGGACTATAAGCTGGTGTTGTGTGATTTTTAACTTTGTATAAAATGTCAGGTCAACTAAATAACAACAACAATAATCTAAACTAATTATCCAAATTGATAGCCAAAAACGAAATAACAATCCTAAATGAAGGCACGTGGGAGCACCTTCACATCAGCCATTATCGTTTGGGGAACGTCAAAGGGTATCTGCAACAAAGGTCAAGGTGGGAAACATCCTGTTGGACAAAATTGTTTGATCCTTTGTGTGAGAGGCGCTACCACAACACTCCAGATCTCAGTGTTTGTCCTATTAGACCCTGCACCAAAATACTGTGTATCCTTTTACAAATGGCACAGCTCACTCGTCTTTTTGACAATCAAATAATTCAACAATACCCATCATAATTGGAGCCCTGTGCTCAACTGCCCTCCCAGTCATCTGCCCTCACAATTATCATGCCTCCACAGAAGGACTGATTTTTTTTAAAGACACACAGGATAGTCAAAGCTATCCATGCTGACCCTCACTTATCACTCCATAATGACCTGTTTAACCCACCCATTGGCCACCTGTTACATCTGGGCTCCCATTGGGGCAAGCTGCCTGAGCAATGCCCACCAACACAATCTCTTCACATTAAGGAATGGGAAACACAAGGTATCACTGAGAGGTGGGTTGTTACAAATTCCATCTAACCAATAGCAAACTTTGAAGTACCAGAGAGACAGAACACTTTCTACACCAGCCAGGGCTGGTGCTCAGCCAAACCCCATCAATGTGGCCTAAGGGCAAACCCATTCTGCACAGTTTCGAGAGACACACAATACTGCACATTACTGAGGAACCTCACAATTGGCAAAATGTTAACTTTAAACTTGGGGGTGGCACGGTGGCTCAGTGGTTAGCACTGCTGCCTCACAGCACCAGGGTCCCAGGTTCGATTCCAGCCTCGGGCGACTGTCTGTGTGTGGAGTTTGTACATTCTCCCCGTGTCTGTGTGGGTTTCCTCCAGGTGCTCTGGTTTCCTCCCACAGTCCAAAGATGTGCAGTTCAGGTGAATTGGCCATATTAAATTGCTTGTAATATTTGGTGCATTAGTCAGAGCGAAATGGGTCTGGGTGGTTTACTCTTCAGAGGGTCGGTGTGGAATTGTTGGGCTGAAGGGCCTGTTTCCACACTGTAGGGAATCTAATCAAAGTGAGGACACTGTAATCTGGCATCAGCCTTTCCCTTGCGAAAAGGAAATAAAACACATATTAGTGGTCGAACGGAAAAAGTATAAATCAATGTAGAGATTTATACACATTAATTTGTTACAATACTTACCAGGAATGCCAACAACAGCAAGGATGGTGTAGTATACCTTAGCGACCATTTGCCTTGGAAGATACATTTTGTTGTTTGTGAAACAACCTCTCCGTTCCTGTTGCTGGCAATCTGTCAGAATTGGAGAATTCTCTCGAAGTTGGAGCTGACAAAGCTCCAGAAACTTTATTTTATATTGTGTGATATCTCCACTCGGAAACTATGATTACAACTTCATTTTTTTCCTATCATTTTCAATAAACAGAGTACGACAACTGGTTTATATTAATAATGTGATATCATTGAGATCTAAGTCCATAATTGAATACTCTGAAGACCATATTAATCTGATACTTTTAGGTCTCCAATGTAACTTGCAATTTGTCTTCAAGCAATAAGGCTTACATTATTTCACGCACTATTCATCCTATCAACATCTAAATATCTTTTGACATTCTTTTCAATGAATGATCTTCATTTTACTGAAGCTATTCAGTTATTCAATAGCTCATGTTGTCGAGCTCCCCAAGAGCTGTTCCACTGCACACTGTTATACCACTGCTTTTCTTGTTAACTCGGTCTTTGAACTTATTTGGAAATTTTTTTCTATGAACAAGCAATCTATTACAAAACCTGAAGCTGTCACTGAACATGACAACAGCTGCTACTTACAGTTCTCAAAGCAGAAACTAATCTACCTCAGTCCCACTCCCCAGCACTTGGCTCACAGCCTTTAATGTTATGAGATTTCAAGTGCTCATCCACGCACTTTTCTGAGATTTGTCAACTCAATTGCAGACCCCAACCATCCTAGGAAGATTTTCCTTCATGTCCCCTCTAAAGCTTTTCAGCTTCAAATTATATCACCTTGTTATTGGCTCTTCGACGGAGGGGAACAATTGCTTTCTCTCCACCCTGTCTATGCCCCTCAAAGGCTAACATAAACCAATCTCTTTGGTCGGAGCTTATCCAGTCTCCCTCTTCACAGCTAAATTGCTGCAGCCCCTGCAACATCATGGTGAATCTCCTTTACACTCCCTCCAGTGTGATCACATCCTCCCAATGGTGCAGTGACTGGAACTGCACACATTACTCCAACTGTGACTGAACCAAAGTCCCGTATAGCTCCAGCATGACCACCCTGCTCTCACAATCTATACCACAACGAGTAAGGTAAGCCTTCTTAACTACCCTATTCATCCATCCTCTCACCTTCAGGGCTCTGTTAACAAGCTCCTCAAGATCTTCCTGTTCCTCTGAGATTCTTAGTGTCCTACCATTCATTGAGTGCTTGCTTGTCTTGTGACTTCTGCCAAAGCTCATCACTTCACACTTATCATGGTTACATTTCAACCACCGCTGATCTGCCCATCTGATCAATCTGGCTATACCCATCCCTTACCTGAGACATTTTTCCTCCCTGATCACTGTGCCAATATTTGTGTCATCCGCAAACTTACCTATCATCCCCAAGTGACCGGCCTCCGTGTCCCCCAGCAGGCACACCCACACACCTTATACACACACGCACACACAGCGACGCACACACACACATACACACAGACACACACACACACACAACAACATCATTTATGAATACCACAAGAAGGGATCTGGCACTGATCCCTGTAGTCCAGCACTGGACACCAACTACACAAACAGCATTCTCCCAACATATCCTGTCTCCTTTGACTGGGCCAATATTGGAGCCAACTTACCAATTAACACTGGATGCCATATGTTTTTACCTTCATTATCAATCTCCCATCTGGGGCCTTGTCAAAGCCTTCACTGAAATCCACATAAATGACATCAATTGCCCTACCCTCATCAGTAGGCCTGGTCATCTCCACGAAAAACTCCACCAGATTTGTTAGGCATGACCACCCTCTGAGAAGGCCACACTGACTAGCTCTAGTTGACCTATGCTTTTCCAGGTGGATCTTAATTCTCTCCTTCAGAAATTTCTCCAATATATTCACTAACACTGATGGGGCACTCACCGGTCTGTTACTTCTTGAAAAGTGGAAACACACCAGCCATCCTCCCGTCCTCTGGCATCTCCTCTGTGGCCAGACAGGATTTAAACATTTGGTTCAGAGTCACTATAATTGCCTCCTTCATCTCCTTAATTACAACTCCTTTGGTCCTGAAAATTTGTCTGCGTTTAAGCTCACCAAACCTACAATACCTGTTCATATCATATACAAATCTGCTCAAGAAAGACTGAAAGCAAGATTAAAAATCACACAACACCAGCTTATAGTCCAACAGGTTTATTTGGAAGCACTAGCTTTCGGAGCACTGCTCCTTTATCTGGTGGTTGTGGAGTACACGATGTAAGACACAGAATTTATAGCAAAAGTTTACAGAGTGATGTAACTGAAATGTTACATTGAAAAATAACTTAATTGTTTGTGAAGTCTCTCATCTGTTAGAATGACCATGTTAGTTTCACTCCTTTCATATGGAAATCGCAAAACTTTTTGAAATAAAGTTATATTCTCAAGTGAACTCAAGTGAATTGGTGTCAGCTCAGATAATGCATTGGGTATTAACACCTTGGTGTGCTGCTGTCTGTGCCTTAATGCTTAGACTGATTCTAATCTAAAGAAATGAATTAACAGTAACTGAAATGTATTCATGAAGTTTTTGAGCAAAGTACAAAGTAACTTTGAAAGTACAAATTCACCCCACAAACTTATGTGTGTGTGTGTGTGTGTGTGTGTGTGTGTGTGTGTGTGTGTGCATGTGCATGTGTGTGGGTGTGGGTGGCGTTGGGGGGTGGGGGGTGGGGTTGTGAGTGTCTGTGAGAGAGAATGTATGCATGTGTCAGTGTAAAGGGGTCGAAGTCTGTGAGGGGGTGTATGTATGATTGTGTGTGTCTGTAGGAGTGTGTGGATGTGGGTGCTTGTGTGGTGTGTGTGTGTGCGTAGAAGTGTCTGTGTGTGTGTATAGTGCAATGATGGTCACCTGTAGTGTGACATGAACCCAAGGTCCTGGTTGAGGCCATCCCTATGGGTACCAAACTTAGCTATCTGCCTCTGCTCGGCCACCTTTTGCTGCTGCCTGTCCTGAAGTATGCCTTGGAGGATGGTCATCTAAAGGTCCAAGGTCGAATGTCCTGGACCACTGAAGTGTTCTCCAACTGGGAGGGAACCCTCCTGTCTGTTGATTGTTGTGCGGTGCCCATTCATCCGTTGCCATAGACTCTGCTCAGTTTCCCCAATGTACCATGCCTCAGCGTATGAGATAGACAACGTTGGCAGAGTGGCATGAGTACCTGCCACGGACATGGTGGAAGGTGTCCCCACGTATCCATGTCCACACTCTGACACGTCTTGCAGCGTCTACCATGACAGAGTTGTATGGCATTGTCTTCTTTCAGCTAGCCAATTTCTGATCCAAACCGCCAAATCATCCTCAAGCCCATGCCTCACCTACAATCAGGAGCTTTATCAAAGGCTTTACTGAAATTCATATACACAACATCAAATGCTTTACCCTCATTCACCTATTTGGTCACCCTCTCACAGAACTCAGTAAGGTTTGTGAGGCACATCCTACCCTTCACAAAACCGTTGTGACTATCCCTAATCAACTTATTACTCTCCAGATGATTATAAATTCTACCTCTTAAAACATTTTCCAACAATTTACCCACAACCAAAGTAAGGCTCACAGGTCTATAATTACCAAGGTAATTACCTTCTTGATCAAGGGGGCAACATTTGTTATATTTCAGTCTTCTGGCACTATTCCTGTAGACAATAACTACATAAAGATCAAAGCCAAAGGCTCTGCAATCTCCTCCCTCGTTTCGCAGAGAATCCTTGGATAAATCCCATTTGGCCCAGGGGTCTTATCTATTTGTACACTTTGCATAATGTGCACTTTGCACCTCCCCCTTGCACCAAACCCGTCTAGTCTAGAATGTAAATTAAAAGAATGTAAATTATTCTTCTGCCTTTTTACTTAATACTTTGCATCGCATGGGAAAACAATTCACTCTGCTCATTCATCGTTCCTTCAAATTTCCCACCGAACAAATACATGAACCCATCTCGATAAGATGCAAACAACACAGTCTGGCAATTGTTCACTGTCAATTCACATTAATGCCATTGACAGCCCCCACTTAGTCGGTCTACATTTCCATTTTCTACAGAACAATCGAGACAAATTAATATTAAATGATAAATAACAACATTTATTAGGTAAGTGGAATAGAAATATCAAGATGTACTCTGAATCAGCCAGGAACCCAGACACTGAATCAGTTCCTCTAAGATACTTCAGAAGTTTATTGTGCACCCAGGTCCAAGTCATGACAGTGCTTCAATGTAATAAATAAGTGGTAGGATAACTCTAATGTTGACCACGGTACTATTGTCAATGGTTGTAAAAATCCACCTGGTTCACTAATACTCTTTAGGGCAAGAAAATTGCTATCCTTAGATGGTCCTGGCCAAACGTGACTCCAGACCCACAGGAATTGTGTGTTTGTTGAATATCAGCTATCTAAGTTCAAGGACTTCACTGCAGCAGTTCCTATCGATTGTGCCCTTGGCCTAAATATCTTTCGTGAATGTATAACTGACCTTCCCTCAGTCATAATGTTAGGAATCACGGTTTGTTAATAATTGTACCATGTTCAGCAGCATTCCCCTCAGATACTCAAGTTCTCCATGTTGTAGTACAATAAGGGCCTGGGCTAACAAGTAGTAATTAACATTCTTACCAAACAAATGTCAAGCAATTACCACCTTCAATAGGGAACCAAAGTGACACCTCTTGACAATCAATGGCTCTGCTGCTGCTGAATCCCCCTATGATCAACAACCTGGGAATTACCATTGAGCTGAAAATGAATTGGACTCATGTAACAAGTACTGTTTAATTACAATAAGTCACAGGGCATGAATACTGCATCACATGACTCGGAAAGCCTCTCCATTATCTACAAGGCACACTCCTTACTTGCCTGGACGAGTGTATCTCCAACAAAACACACCCTGAACCCCCAACCCCCACCCCACCCCCCTGGCCAGCACAATGACCAAGCATCCATATCAAAGCACAAGGCTGCAGACTCTCAAAATCCCAAATGAAAGCAGCAAGTGCTGGAGAAATTCACAAAGTCTGGCAGTATGCCCAGTGGATCAAAGAGCTGCTCTCTCGTCAGTGAGACACAATTGGTCATTATTTTAATTTGAGGGTCACCGTGTCTCAAGGGAGGGGTGAGGTAGAGAAGGTGAGATCTTCATGGTGTTCTCAGTCAGTGTGGGGATTGAACCTGTGCTACTTGTGTCACTCTACATCACAAACCTTCTATCCAGCCAGCACTGCTACAGGGTGTCAGTTAGCACAGCTGGCTGGATGGTTGGCATGAGATGTTGAGAGATGAGGTGATCCTCAGGATAAAGTCACCACCCGCTGCCTCTCTCTCTCTCTCTGAGACAGCAGCCATCTGGAATTAGGTTCATTACTTCAGTGTCCCTCTGTGAAAATCCTGACCATCCCTCTGCTCCCTCCCTTTCACACCACCGACCGATTGTTCCTATACCATCAGGACTGCAGAGGCACAGCAAAGCAGCTACCACCACGTTCTCAAGGGCAATAAACTCTGGCCCAGCCACTGAAGTCTCCTTAATCGATAAAATACACTTGACATTTTTGACAACAAGAGTATGACTGCCAGACAGTTCAGAAAAATGGAGAAATAAAATTGTAGTGTGCGTAAACATTTAGTAGATGCTTTCGAATGAACAATGTGCTTGTGTGGGGGGGTGCTGGAGGTGGTGGTATGCCTGTGTGTGTGTGTGTGTGGACGGGCAGGGGTGTGACAATTGCTGCAAGGGAATTCAACAAATTGCTGAATGCTCAGATCCATTACACTTCAACCATGATGACACGCATTGAGAGAGAGCAATGCTGGCTGCATTTTCTCTGAAAAGTTTCTGAACTGCGGTGCATTTTCAGACAGCATTATCAGTTAGTGCATGCAGCAGATCTTAAAATCCCTGCTGTTAAAAGCTGGAATAACTTCTTATAATCCTCAATAATATACCACTGATACACCACTTGTGATCTAAGATTGGTCAGTGTTTCTGTTGAAGAGGACTAAATCATCCTGCCCGTGCCAACAGCAAATTGATTACTGTCATCGGAATGAGAGTGCGTTCTATAACTAGCACTGAAGCTATAACTGTATTTTAAGAGTATTGTTATCTCTGATGTAATTGTGGGTTCACTTAAGTATTAAGGGAGCAGAGAAACTTCTACAGTGAGCAGTTTCACATTCAAACTGACAATGTTTGATTTCTGTTAGTGTAAGGGTATGATATGGAAAACACTGATCTGAAAGAGATGGGGAATAAGACCTGGGTCAAGAGCAGACTGAGGATGCTCTCTCTGAGAAGAGTTCCCATCACCTGTCCTGTGAGGATAGGCTCACTGCCAGGACTTTAAGGCCTCACTTTCCAAGTTGTAAATATTATCTTACTGAATTACCTGCTGTCATTGCCAACTATTGCTTTCAATCTGATGTATTAAAAACAAACCGTACCTGACTGTATTTGCTAAATATCTATAAATAATGTCCCGCAGAGTTAGAAAACTTAAATTGCAATTGAGGCAAATGGCATTAGAAGATTAGGAAAGAGAAAGAGAGAGAGAGAGAGAAAGAGACAGAGAGAGAGAGAGAGAGAGGGAAGAAAGAGAGAAAGAGGAGAAGGAGATAGAGAGAAGAAAGAGAGAGAGAGTGTAAAAAGAAACAGAAAGAATGTCCTTGGCTGAACAAAGAGAGAGAGAGAGGAAAGAGAATGAGAAAGGGTGAGATAATTTGAACATGAGAGTTGTGAATTAGTCAGGAAAGTCAAGATAACACAATGGAGATGAAGAGAGAACATAGAATAAAGAACAGTATGGGCCTTTTGGTCCACAATGTTGTGCCGAGCATTCATCTTAATCTAAGATCAACCTAATCTACAATCCCCTCAATTTAGTGCCGTCCATGTGCTTGCCCAGCAGTTGCTTAAATGTCCCTAATGCCTCTGACTCTATGACCACCGCTGCCAGTGGATTCCACACACCCACCACTCTCTGTGTAAAGAACCTACCTCTGACATCTCCTCTATACCTTCCTCCAATCACCTTAAAATTATGACCTCTCATGACAGCCATTTCTGTCCTGGGGAAAAGTCTCTGCCTATTTACTCTATCTATGCCTCTCATTATCTTGTACACCTGTATCAAGTCACCTCTCTTCCTCCTTCTCTCCAGTGTGAAAAGCCCAAGCTCACTCAACCTCTCTTCATAAGACATGCACTCCAGTCCAGTCAGCATCCTCTGCACCCTCTCTAAAGCATCTACACCCTTGCTATAATGAGGTGACCAGAATATTCCAAGTGTGGTCTACACACTTATAAAGCTGCAGCAAAACCTCGCAGCTCTTTAATTCAATCCCTCTGTTAATTAAAGCCAAAACACTATATGCCTTCTTAACAACCCCATCAAACTGGGGGGCAACTTTGAGGGAACAATGTACGTCAACCTCCATACTGCCAAGAATCCCATCATTAACCCTGTATTCAGCATTCCAATTCTACTTTTTGTAATTTACATAAACAATTTGGATGCGAGTATAAGAGGGTTAGTAAGTTTGCAGATAACACCAAAATTGGAGGTGTAGTGGACAGCGAAGAGGGTTACATCAGATTACAACAGGACCTGGACCAGATGGGCCAATGGGCTGAGAAGTGGCAGATGGAGTTTAATTCAAATAAATGCGAGGTGCTGCATTTTGGGAAAGAAAATCATAACAGGACTTATACACTTAATGGTAAGGTCCTAGGGAGTATTGCTGAACAAAGAGACCTTGGAGTGCAGGTTCATAGCTCCTTGAAAGTGGAGTCGTAGGTAGATAGGATAGTGAAGAAGGCGTTTGATATGCTCCCCTTTATTGGTCAGAGTATTGAGTACAGGAGTTGGGAGGTAATGTTGCGGCTGTACAGGACATTGGTTAGGCCACTGTTGGAATATTGTGTGCAATTCTGGTCTTCTTCCTATCGGAAAGATGTTGTGAAACTTGAAAGCGTTAAGCAAAGATTTACAAGGATGTTGCGAGGGTTGGAGGATTTGAGCTATAGGGAGAGGCTGAACAGGCTGGGGCTGTTTTCCCGGGAGTGTCGGAGGCTGAGGGGTGACCTTAAAGAGGTTTACAAAATTATGAGGGGCATGGACAGGATAAATAGACAAAGTCTTATCCCTGGGATTGGGGAGTCCAGAACTAGAGGGCATAGGTTTAGGGTGAGAGGGGAAAGATATAGAAGAGACCTGAGGGGCAACTTTTTCACGCAGAGGGTGGTACGTATATGGAATGAGCTGTCAGAGGATGTGGTGGAGGCTGGTACAATTGCAACATTTAAGAGGCATTTGGATGGGTATATGAATAGGAAGGGTTTGGAGGGATATGGGCCGGGTGCTGGCAGGTGGGACTAGATTGGGTTGGGATATCTGGTCGGCGTGGACAGGTTAGACCGAAAGGTCTGTTTCCATGCTGTACATCTCTATGACTCTATGGCTCTATGACCTTCCAAAATTAATCACTTTGCATTTATCCAGGTTGAACTCCATCTGCGTTTTCTCAGCCAGCTCTGCATCCTATCAATGACTTGTTGTAGCCTGCAATGGCCCTCAACACTATCTACAATACCACCAACCTTCGTGCCATAGGCAAACTTACTAACCCACCCTTCCACTTCTTCTTCCAAGTCATTTATATAAACAGCAGAGGCCCAAGAACAGATCCCTGGGGGACACCACTGGTCACCGACCTTCAGGTGAAATCCTTTCCATACGTTCGCTGTCTTCTTTTGGCCTGCCAATTCAGTAACCAGACAGCCAAATCTCCCTGTATCCCATATCTCCTAACTTTCTGAATGAGGCTAACATGGGGAACCTTATCAAATGCCTTATTAAAATCCATGTACACCACATCCACTGCTCGACCTTTGTCAACCTGTCTCATTTCATCCTCATCAAACTCAATAAGGCTTGTGAGGCATGCCCTGCCCCTCACAAAGCCATGTTGCCTATTTTTAATCAAACTATGATTTTTCAATCTCTCAGAATCCTTTCCAATACCTTGCTTACTACAGATATAAGACCGACTGGTCTGCAATTCCCAGGGATTTCCCCATTCCCTTTCTAGAACAGAGGAACAATGTTCACCTCTCTCCAATCATCCGGTACTACTTCCATGGAAAGTGATGATACAAAGTCCTCACTTCCTGTACTGAGCTTGGATATATCTAGTCCGGCCCTGGGGACTCAGATATCTTGATGCTTCCCAGGATTTCCAGTACACCCACTTCCTTAATATCAATCTATTCAAGCCTATTACCCTGGTCCACAATGTTTGCACTATCAACAAGGTCCCTCCCATTTCGGACCTCCCCTACCTCTTCAGACTTCAGGCACAAGTTCCCTCCACTCTCCCTGATCGGCTCTCCTTTGATCATTCTCTTATTCCTCATATAAGTGTAAAATATCTTTGGGTTTTCACTAATTCTTCCAGCCAAGGCTTTTTCGTGGCCCTCCTAGCTCTCCTGAATCTATTTTTGTGTACCTTCCTAGTTACTCTTTAGTCCTCTAAAGCTGTGCCAAACCCTTGCTTCCTCAACCTTTGCTAAGCTAGTGATGGTAGTGATATATATAAATATGTTAAAACATCACCACATTTTGATGAAAAAGATGTTCAAAGAACTTGTGGGTAATGCTAGTTCAGAGTCAACTGGTAGGCAGAGACAGAGGTATTTGCAGCGCTATCAGATGAGAGTTCAAGAGATTATGCAGATGTAAAAAGGGGTAGTTTGAGTGTTTATGAATTAGTAGAGCCAACAGTTCAGAAACGTGAAGAAGAAAACAGGTCAGAGTTATGCTGAGTTCAAAAGAATTAAACTTAGCAATTTTGATAGATGTGTGTGGGCCTTAAAAATAGATACAACCTCTGAGTATCTTAGACAGATCATTCTGCTGGAGGAGTTTAAAATCTCACTTCCAGAGATGATAAGAGTTCATGTGGCTGAACAGAAAATTCAAGAAGTGAGAAGAGTGGCAGAGATGGCAGATGAATTTGCATTGGTACATAAGGCAAAGTCTAGCTTCTGGCAAGAATATCATCCTGTGAAAGTTAGAAATTGGGAAAAGGGGACATTCTACACTACAAAACAAAGAGTAGATTGCACTGGGAGTGCAAGAAGAAGTGAAAAAAAAGAGGTGAAAACAAAAAGCCAGGAGGCTGGAAAGGAGGTGAACGGCCTCAGGTGTTGAAGAGAAGCTCTGTGGGAAAAGCTGTGGTAGAAAAGGCTAACAAGGTGGCAATAGGGAAAGTAGTAAAGGATACCCCAGAAAAGCCGAGGAGCTGCAGGAGAGTGAACAACCTAGGCAGGGGCTGGGTATGGAGTTATTGCCTGAGTTTATTGAGGAAGAAAAGGACGAGAAGAGAAACAAGTTATAATTTCGAGAGATACAGGAACTAATCAGTCTCTAATAGGAAGAGATGACCATATTCGCATTCTTTCTAATCTGTTGCCCGAGAATGTAGTAATTTGAGGGATAGAAGGACAGAAATTTAGCATCCCCTTGTGTAAGATCAGGTTGGAGAGGCAAATCGAGACTGGGAAAGTAACAGAGGGTGTGACTGACAGAGTGTCAGTTCCAGGAATACAGTTTGTTCTTGGGAATAATTTGACAGAATCCAAGATGGCAGTGACAACCCTTGTTGTGGAGAAGCCAAAAGAAGACCAGAGAACTGAGGAGTTAAAATAAAAATATCATGGAGTTTTTCCAGACTGCATAGTAAATAACATTCGCATAAGTCACAGCAAGAAGCAAAAACTATAAAGAAAGATGAAGGAGTTGAGGTTCAGTTAGCGGACACCCCGTTTGATGTAAAGGTGCAGGAAAAACCTGAACAGGCAGAGGGTCAGACAGCAGTGTTTAGTCCTGAAAGGCTCATGGATTAACAACAGAAAGACAATAAGATATATGTATAGATGCATAATCAGAAAAGGAATCAGAATGTATTCCTGAGGATTGTTGTCTTAAAAGGTAGGATCCTAAGATGAAAATGGAGACCAGGCAGGTTAGTGCTGAGGAGAAATGGGCAGAAGTTCACCAGATTGTGTTGCCGGTAGCATACAGAGACGAGGTGTTATGGGTAGGTCCCCTCCCAAAAAGTGGGAACCAGTACTTGCTAATCATAATTTATGTGTCTACCAGATATCCGGAAGCAATCCCATTACCGAGTGTTCTGGCAAAAAGGGCAGTAATGGAGTCAGTAGCTTTCTTTACCCAGTATGAGCTACCCAAAGAGATTCAGTCAGGCCTTAGGTCTAATTGTACTATTAGGCTGTTCAAGGAAGTCATGGATAGCTTAGGCAGACAACATTTTCTGAGGTAAAAACAATGACTGCAGATGCTGGAAACCAGATTCTGGATTAGTGGTGCTGGAAGAGCACAGCAGTTCAGGCAGCATCCAAGTTTTGCCCGAAATGTCGATTTCGCTGCTCCTTGGATGCTGCCTGAACTGCTGTGCTCTTCCAGCACCACTAATCTAGACAACACTTTCTATCAAGTCCTGTACAGGACTGTGTTCAGGCCACAGTTGGAATATTGTGTGCAGTTCTGGTCACTGTACCATAAGGAGGATGTGATACATTGGAGGAAGTGCAAAGGAGATTCTCCAGAATGTTGCTTGGGTTGTAGCAATTTAGCTGTGAAGGGGGTGGGGAGGCTGGATCAGCTCGGGTTGCTTTCTTTGGTGCAGGGATCGCGGCATGTGAGGGGCATGGAGAAAACAGTTGTTCCCCGTAAGACCAATAACAAGGTGGTATAATTTAAGGCAAAAGGCAGGAGGTTTAGAGGGGAAAGAGTGAAAATCTTGTCCCTGAGAGAATGGTAGGGGCCTGCAATCCTTTTTCCAGGAGGGTAGTAGAGACAGGAATCCTCACGACCTTTAAAAAAGTACTGGTTCAGCACTTGAAACCATAACATTCAAGGCTCTGGGCCAAGTGCTGGAAGGTGGGCCTGATACAGATTGTGTCAGTTTGGCGGGACAAACACGATGAGCTAAAGGGCCTTACCTGTCCAATGTGATTCTGTCTTTCCATAATTCTGAAGTTAAGGATCTGAATTAGTTTCTACTGGTTTTAATTTGCTTTGAGAAAATATTACCTATTACAGTTAAATCAGACTTATTTCCACTCTATGACTGATGATTATGTTATTTCCATTTAGCATGGCAAATACCAGTGCCAGAGAATACTATCTGCACTTGCTGAGTTTAAAACGAATCGATAAGGAAGTGCCACTGTCATATGCAGCATTGTCTTTTTCTCTATACTGTTTGCCCTGAGGCCACATTGATGGGGTTTGGCTGAGACCAGCCCTGGCTGATTGAGAAAGTGTTCAGCAAGACCACACTCTCTCTGTGGGAGTTCACAGCCTGCTATCAGTCAGATGGGTTTGGTAACAACCCACCCCTTAGTGATACCTGGTCTTTCCCAATCCTTGTTGTGAAGGGATTGCGTTGGTGGATCTTGCTCAGGCAGCTCGCTACAAATGGGAGTCCAGATACAACAAGTGGGCAATGGGTGGGATGAACAGGTTTTTACAGTGCTAAGTGAGAGTCGGCACAGATGGTATTCAGTATCCTGTGTGTTTTCATCAGTTAGTGGATGTGTGGGGGCATGGTAATTGTGTGGACAGATCACTGGGAGGGGTATTGAGCATAGGGCTGCAATTATGATGTGTATTGTTGGATTATTTGATTGTCAACAACATGTGTGAGTTGGACCATCTGAAAATGATACACAATACAGTGGTGTGGAACTTAATAGGACAATCACTGAGATCTGGAGTGTTGTGGTAGAAACTCTCCCAGATCACTTTGCAACCATAGTGTTACACCATGCACTGCAGGACTCCGTCAACTTTGTGAAATCTCGGTTATTGTACCCGATCTACGGGGCTCATAATGGTGGAGATTGTCTGAGTCAACAGGAGTTTTTCACAGATGAAAGACAAGTTGGTTTGGATTGACTGATTTGCGATTTAGGATACCCTTATCTTGTTTGGAGCCTCAGAGCAGCTTAACATGATCAGGAACATCTGGCCATATGGAGTGAAAGTTACCCCTGCTGTTGTGACCTCCAGTTGACCTGATGCTCAGCATTGAGGGATTTGGTGTGTTAGATACTATTTCAGAGAGACCAGATGATTCACAGTCCATCAGCAGCACACTGCTAAACGAATATGAATCATCTGTCAGTTCTGATTTACATTATGCTCTTTGCCTCATGGGTAGGACACCATTGTATCGATTTGCCACTTTCAAACCACCTCCTTACCAACTTGTTTCTCAATTTTCTGTTGACTATGTGAGAAAGTCTATAGCCTTAAAACTTGTCCTTAAACATTTAGACTAAATGTAATGTTGAATTATAGAACACATTTGCTGCACACTGGAAAACAGACAGGCAGAGAGGATAAGGCAATTAAGAACATTTGCCTTAACATCAGTGAATCCATGTAAACAGAACACCGAGTGATAACATTCATGGGGCTGTTCCTTTGTGAAATTATAACAGTTTGATTCTGACCTCGAAACAAAACTCTGTATCAATTAACGTCTCTCCTGAGTTATAGTCCTTCACTGTTGTCTGTCTAGTTCAGAATATGCAGTGCTTTTCTAAGCTTTCATATAAAGCCAGCCTGTTTGTGAAAGTTCAGCAGAGCAGCTTGCCATGGCTCTTGAAGAGCTAATGTCCTACTCTCCTGGGTTATTAGAATCCAGTTTGTTTAGCTTATTAGGTATCAGTGTTATGCATAACAGTGATGTTACTGGTAAATAAAGGGGATGACTAAAATTAAACGAAATGTCTGTAAGAGGTTTTTTTATTCCAGGCTATCAAAAAGTATGATCTCCGGGATGAGTCAAGAGAGGCTTACAGATTGAGTTCACAAGGAATTCCCTGGGCCATCTCAAATCTGCACTTTATCAATTTGGCACTGCTGCAGGGTACCAACAAGAGACACGTTTGAGTGAAACTGGAAAAGAGGAGTTTCACCTAAGGATTGGACTTGAGACCAATGGGCCCACAAGGTAAGATTGCTCTCAGTCTGCATCTTTCTGTTGCTTCCCCCATTTCAATCATAGTACCCTGACAGAACCCTGAATGAGATCTTTTAAATAGGCATTAAAAACAGATTCTTGTGGGATTGGAGCCCCTGTAGATCAGTAGTTTTGTGAAGATTTAAAGTAAGCAGGATAAATAAGAGTGCGAGCCTAGCTAAGTTGGAAGACAAGATGTCCTCTAACAGAAATAGTAGGTCTGTATCCTAAAGAAAAGTGAAACCAGTAAATAAACAACAGATTCAGCTGCAGCTGCTCAGCACCAGACGGACGACAAAAACTGTTCCTTATACTCCACCCCCTCTCCCAAACGTGCCAAGGCCCATGCCCTTCCCCCAGCTGTTCAGCTAAATAAGGATTCAGCTTACCACGAACCTGTAGCCACTGCAAAAGGAGTCAATTAAAATTACAACATGGAGAGAACACCAAAGAGACTTCTTTGATTTCCACTGCCCCTAAACTAATAAGTCCCGAAGACATTGGTGAATTGCAATCAAAATTTAGGGACCTTAATATCAGTCCTTGCACTCATGCTGATGTGGGAGAGTCAAAGAGAAGTTTCACAAATAGAAGAGTTCCTCACCCACAGGCCCTGAATTCCGGGATAAGCCCAATTTCTGAATTTTTGCCAACTATGGAAACCTCATGAACTCTCAAACATTATCAATAAGGCTCCAGATTACAGAAAGAATCCTCAAGGATTTGTTAATTAATAGGATTAAGATAATTTAAAATGTTGCCTCCCAAGACTTACTTCACCTCACAAATACACCCCTTCTCCTGAAAAATGGGCAGCATTCTTAGAAATTTTTTGATGTAATAATCATGCCCAGCTTGTAGTCTAGCACCAGGCTGAACCTAACAGATCAGATTGGATTATTACCTGTCTCCGCCAAGAGGTCAATGATGTATTGGGATTGACAGTGAGGTCAGTGATGTATCTGAGTGGACAGTAGGGTCAGTGATGTACTGGGGTAGACAATGAGGTCAGTGATGTCTCTGGGTGGTCAGTGAAGTCAGTGATGTATCTCGGTGGACAGTGAGATCAATGATTTTTCTGCGTGGTCAGTGATGCATTGGGATGGACAGTGAGATCAATGATGTGTTGGGATAGACAGCGATGTCAGTGATGCATCTGGGTGGACAGTCAGGTCAGTGATGTATCTACGTGGACAGTCAGGTCAGTGATGTACCTGAGTGGACTGTGAGGTCAGTGATTTATCTGCGTGGTCAGTGGTGTATTGGGATGTATAGTGAGGTCAGTGATGCATCAGGATGGAGAGGGAGGTCAGTGATGTATCTGGGGTGGACAGTGATTTCAATGCTGTATCGGTGTGGACAGGGAGATCAGTGACATATCTGGGTGGACAGTGAGGTCAGTGATACATCTGAGTGCACAGTGAGGTCAGAAATGTACCAGGGTGGACATTGAAGTCAATGACGTATCTGAGTGGACAGTGAGGTCAGTGATTTATCTGGGTGGACAGTGAGGTCAGTGATGAACCGGGGTAGACAATGAGGTCAGTGATGTCTCTGGGTGGACAATGGAGGTCAGTGATTTATCTGGGTGGTCAGTGAAGTCAGTGATGTATCGCACTGGACAGTCAGGTCGGTGATGTATCTGAGTGGACAGTGAGGTCAGTGATGTATTTGCATGGTCAGTGAGGTCAGTGGTGTATTGGAATGAATAGTGAGATCAGTGATGCATCAGGATGGAGAGGGAGGTCAGTGATATATCTGGGTGGACAGTGATTTCAATGCTATAATCGGTGTGGACAGTGAGGTCAGTGATGTATCTGGGTGGATAGTGAGGTCAGTGATGTATCTGAGTGGTCAGTTATGTCAATGAAACATCTGGGTGGACAGTGAGATCAGTGATGTACTGGGGAAACAATGAGGTCAGTGATGTTTCTGGGTGGACAATGAGGTCAGTGATGTATCTGCGTGGTCAGTGAGATCAGTGTTGTATCTGGGTACACAGAGTGGTCAGTGATGAATCCGATGCAGAGTGATGTCAGTGATGTATTGGAGTGGACAGTTTCCTCATTTCTCCTCCCCCCACCTTGTCTCAGTCAAATCCCTCAAACTCAGCACCGCCTTCCTAACCTGCAATCTTCTTCCTGACCTCTCCACCCCCATCCCACTCTGGCCTATCACCCTCACCTTGACCTCCTTCCACCTATCGCATTTCCAATGCCCCTCCCCCAAGTCCCTCCTCCCTACCTTTTATCTTAGCCTGCTGGACACACTATCCTCATTCCTGAAGAAGGGCTTATGCCCAAAATGTCGATTCTCCTGTTCCTTGGATGCTGCCTGACCTGCTGCGCTTTTCCAGCAACACATTTTCATCAGTGATGTATCTCGGTTGACAGTCAGGCCAGTGATGTATTGGGGTTGACAGTGGAGTCAGTGATCTATCTGGGGGGTCAGTGAGGTCAATGATATATTGTGATGGACAGTGAGGTCAGTAATGTATCTGGGTGGACAGTGAGGTCAGTGATGTATCAGTATAAACAGTGGAGACAGTGATCTATCTGGGTGGATAGAGAGGTCAGTGATATATCTGGATGGACAGAGAGGTCAGTGATGTATCTGAGTGGACAGCGATTTCATTGATGTATCAGAGTGGACAGTGAGGTCAGTGATATATTTGGGTGTACAGTGATATCAGTGATATATCTTTCTGGCAGTGAGGCCACTGCTGTATCTGAACAGATAATGAGGGCAGTGATGTATCTGTTTGGACAGTGAAGCCAGTGATGTCATTGGGTGGACACTGAGGTCAGTGATCTATTGGGGTAGACAGTGAGGTCAGTGATGTATCTGGGTGGACAGTGGTGTCATTGATGGATTGGGATGGACAGTGAAGTCAGTTATGTATCTGGAGGTACAGTGAGGTCAGTGATGTATCTGAGTGGACTGTGATGTCTGTGATGTATCTGGGTTGAACAGTGAGGTCAGTGAATTATCTGGAGATACAATGAGGTCAGTGATGTACCGGTTTGGACAGTGAGGTCAGTGCTTTACCTGGAGGTGCAATGAGGTCAGTGATGTATCTGGATGAACAATGATGTCAGTAATGTACTGGGTGGACAGTGAGGTCAGTGATGTATCTGGATGGACAGAGAGGTCAGTGATGTATCTGGGTGGACAGTGATTTTATTGATATATCTTTGTGGCAGTGAGGTCAGTGATGCATCAGATGGAGTGTGAGGTCAGTGATGTATCAGAGTGGACAGTGATGTCAGTGATGTATCAGGATGGGCAGTGAGATCAGTGATGCATCTGGAGGCATAGTGAGGTCAGTAATGTATCTGGGTTGGCCGTGAGGTCAATGATTTATCAGGATGGGCAGACAGGTCAGTGATGCATTGGGATGGACAGTAAGGTCAGTGATGTATCTGAGTGGACAGTGAGGTTAGTGCTGTATCTGTGTACACAGTGAGGTCAGTGATGCATCAGATGCAAAGTGATGTCAGTGATGTATTGGAGTGGATAGTAAGGTCAGTGATGTATTAGAGTGGACTGTGAGGTCCGTGATGAGTCTGGGTGGACAGTGAGGTCAGTGATGTATCTGGGTTGAACAGTGAGGTCAGTGAATTATCTGGAGATACAATGAGGTCAGTGATGTACTGGTTTGGACAGTGAGGTCAGTGATGTACTGAAGTGGACAGTGAGGTCAGTGCTCTACCTGGAAGTCAGTGATGTATCTGGGTGTACAATGAGGTCAGTAATGTGCTGGGGTGGACAGTGAGGTAAGTGATTTATCTGGGTGGACAGTAAGGTCAGTGATATATCTGGATGGACAGAGAGGTCAGTGATATATCTGGGTGGACAGTGATTTCATTGATGTATCGGAGTCGACATTGATGTCAGTGCTCTATCAGATGAACAGTGAGATCACTGCTGTATCTACGTGGACAGTGAGGTCAGTGATATATTTGGGTGGACAGTAATGTGAGTGATGTATCTTTGGGGCAGTGAGGTCACTACTGTATCTGGATGGACAATGAGGACAGTGATGTATCTATTTGGACAGTGAAGCCAGTGATGTATCTGGATGGACAGTGAGGTTAGTGATGTATTGGGGTAGACAGTGGAGTCAGTGATCTATCTGGGGGGTCAGTGAGGTCAATGATGATGGACGGTGAGGTCAGTAATGCATCTGGGTGGACAGTGAGGTTAGTGATGCGTCTGGAGGTACAGTGAGGTCAATGATGTATCTGAGTGGACTGTGATGTCCGTAATGTGTCTGGGTGGATAGTGAGGTCAGTGATGTATCAGGATGGACAGTGCGCTCAGTGATGTATCTATGTGTATAGTGATGTCAGTGATGTATCTGGATAGGCAGTGAGATCAATGATGTATCTAGGTAGACAGAGAAGGTGAATAGTGATGTCAGTAATGTATCGCAGTGGAAGAGAAGTCAGTGATGTATCTGGGTGGACAGTCAGGTCAGTGACGTATCTGAGTGCACAGTGAGGTCATTGATGTATTGGGATTGACAGTGAGGTCAGTGATGTATCTGGGTGAACAGTGAGGTCAGTGATATATTGCAGTGCACAGGGAAGTCAGTGATGTATCTAGGTGGACAGTCAGGTTAGTGATGTATCTGGGGGGACAATGAGGTCAGTGATGTGTCTGGGGGACAATGAGGTCAGTGATGTATCTGAGTGCACAGTGAGGTTATTGATGTTTTGGGATTGACAGTGAGGTCAGTGTTGTCTCTGGATGGACAATGAGTTCAATGATGCATTAGGATGGACAGCGATGTCAGTGATGTATCTAATGGAGAGTGATGTCAGTCATGTATCTGTGTGGACAGTGAGGTGAGTGATGTATCGGAGTGGACAGTGAGGGGGGGGTCAGTGATGTATCTGGATAGGCAGTGAGATCAGTGATGTATCTGGATAAGCAGTGAGATCAGTGATGTATCTGGATGGACAGAGAGGTCAGTGATATATCTGGATGGACAGAGAAATCAGTGATATATCTGGATGGACAAAGAGGTCACTGATGTATCTGGGTGGACAGTGATATCAGTGATATATCTTTTTGGCAGTGAGGTCACTGCTGTATCTGGATGGACAATGAGGACAGTGATGTATCTGTTTGGACAGTGAAGGCAGTGATGTATCTGGGTGGACAGTGATGTCAGTGATGTGTACGGATTGACAGAGAGGTCAGTGATGTATCTGTTGGGAGAGTGAGGTCAGTGATGTATCGGATGGACGGTGCACTCAGTGCTTATCTGTGTGTACAGTGAAGTCAGTGATGTATCCAGATAGGCATTGAGATCAGTGATGTATCTGTGTGGACTGTGAAGTCAGTGATATGTCTGGAAGGACAGAGAGGTCAGTGATATGTCTGGAAGGACAGAGAGGTCGGTAATATATCTGGGTGGACAATGGAGTGAGTGGTCTATCTGGTGGACATCGACGTCAGTGATGTATCTGGGTGGACAGTGAGGTCAGTGATGTATCTGGAGGCATAGTGAGGTCAGTAACATATCTGGGTGGACCGTGAGGTCAATGATTTATCAGGATGGACAATGAGGTCAGTGATGCATTTGGGATGGACAGTGAAGTCAGTGATATATCTGAGTGGACTGAGAGGTTAATGATGTATCTGGGTTGAACAGTGAGGTCTGTGATGTATCTGGGTGAACAGTGAGGTCAGTGATGTACCTGGGTAAACAGTTAGGTCCGTGATGTATCTGGGTGGACAGGGAGGTCAGTGAATTATCTGGAGATACAAAGAGGTCAGTGATGTACCAGTTTGGACAGTGAGGTCAGTGCTCTACCTGGAGGCGCAATGAGGTCAGCGATGTATCTGGATGAACAGTGATGTCAGTAATGTACTGGGGTGGACAGTGAGGTCAGTGATGTATCTGATTAGTCACTGAGGTCAGTGATGTATCGCAGTGGACAGAGACATCAGTGATGTATCTGGGTGAACAATTAGGTCAGTGATGTATCTGGGTGGACCGTGATGTCAGTGACGTATCTGAGGGCATAGTGAAGACAATGAAGTATTGGGATTGACAGTGATGTATCTGGGTGGACAATGAGGTCAGTGATGTATCTGAGTGCACAGTGAGGTCATTGATGTACTGGGATTGACAGGGAGGTCAGTGATGTGTCGGGATGGACAGTGAGGTCAGTAATGTCTCTAGGTGGACAATGAGGTCAGTGATGCATCTGGGAGGACAGTGAGGTCAGTGATGTATCTGAGTGCACAGTGAGGTCCAGTGATTTATCCGGGTGGACAGAGAGGTCAGTGATGTACCGGGGTAGGCAAAGAGGTCAGTGATGTATCTGAGTGGACTGTGAGGTCAGTGATTTATCTGGGTGCACAGTGAGGTCAGTGATGTATTGGGATTGACAGTGAGGTCAGTGATGCATCTGGGTGGACAGTGACATCAGTGATGCATCTGTGTAGTCAGTGAGGCCAGTGATGTATCTGAGTGCACAGTGAGGTCAGTGAGGCATCTAGGAGGAGAAAGGGAGGACTGCAGATGCTGGAGATCAGAGCTGAAAATGTGTTGCTGGAAAAGCGCAGCAGGTCAGGCAGCATCCAAGGAACAGGAGAATCAACATTTCGGGCATAAGCCCTTCTTCAGGAATGAGGGAAGTGTGTCCAGCAGGCTAAGATAAAAGGTAGGGAGGAGGGACTTGGGGGAAGGGTGTTGGAAATGCGATAGGTGGAAGGAGGTCAAGGTGAGGGTGATAGGCTGGAGTGGGGTGGGGGCGGAGAGATCAGGAAGAAGATTGCAGGTTGGAAGGCGGTGCTGAATTCGAGGGATTTGACTGAGACAAGGTGGGGGGAGGGGAAATGAGGAAACTGGAGAAATCTGAGTTCATCCCTTGTGGTTGGAGGGTTCCCAGGCGGAAGATGAGGTGCTCTTCCTCCAACCATCGTGTTGCCATGGTCTGGCGATGGAGGAGTCCAAGGACCTGCATGTCCTTGGTGGAGTTGGAGGGGGAGTTGAAGTGTTGAGCTACAGGGTGGTTGGGTTGGTTGGTCCGGGTGTCAATCCTCCCACTTCCTCCAAACCAACGGAGTAGCCATGGGCACCCGCATGGGCCCCAGCTATGCCTGCCTCTTCGTAGGATATGTGGAACATTCCATCTTCCACAGCTACAATGGCACCACCCCCCACCTTTTCCTCCGCAACATCGATGACTGTATCGGCGCTACCTCGTGCTCCCACGAGGAGGTTGAACAGTTCATCCACTTTACCAACACCTTCCACCCCGACCTCAAATTCACCTGGACTGTCTCAGACTCCTCCCTCCCCTTCCTAGACCTTTCCATTTCTATCTCTGGTGACCGAATCAACACGGACATTTACTATAAACCGACCGACTCCCACAGCTACCTAGACTACACCTCCTCCCACCCTGCACCCTGTAAAAACGCCATCCCATATTCCCAATTCCTTCGTCTCCGCTGCATCTGCTCCCAGGAGGACCAGTTCCAAAACCGTACAACCCAGATGGCCTCCTTCTTCAAGGACCGCAATTTCCCCCCAGACGTGATCGATGATGCCCTCCACCGCATCTCTTCCACTTCCCGCTCCTCTGCCCTTGAGCCCTGCCCCTCCAATCGCCACCAGGACAGAACCCCACTGGTCCTCATCTACCACCCCACCAACCTCCATGTACAGCGTATCATCCGCCGTCATTTCCGCCACCTCCAAACGGACCCCACCACCAGAGATATATTTCCCTTCCCTCCCCTATCAGCGTTCTGAAAAGACCACTCCCTCTGTGACTCCCTCGTCATGTCCACACCCCCCACCAACCCAACCTCCACTCCCAGCACCTTCCCCTGCAACCGCAAGAAATGCAAAACTTGCGCCCACACCTCCCCCCTTACTTCCCTCCAAGGCCCCAAGGGATACTTCCATATCCGCCACAAATTCACCTGCACCTCCACACACATCATCTATTGCATCCGCTGCACCCGATGTGGCCTCCTCTATATTGGGGAGACAGGCCGCCTACTTGCAGAACGTTTCAGAGAACACCTCTGGGACACCTGGACCAACCAATCCAACCACCCCGTAGCTCAACACTTCAACTCCCCCTCCCACTCCACCAAGGACATGCAGGTCCTTGGACTCCTCCATCGCCAGACCATAGCAACACGACGGTTGGAGGAAGAGCGCCTCATCTTCCGCCTAGGAACCCTCCAACTACAAGGGATGAACTCAGATTTCTCCAGTTTCCTCATCTCCCCTCCCCCCACCTTGTCTCAGTCAAATCCCTCAAACTCAGCACCGCCTTCCTAACCTGCAATCTTCTTCCTGACCTCTCCGCCCCCATCCCACTCTGGCCTATCACCCTCACCTTGACCTCCTTCCACCTATCGCATTTCCAATGCCCCTCCCCCAAGTCCCTCCTCCCTACCTTTTATCTTAGCCTGCTGGACACACTATCCTCATTCCTGAAGAAGGGCTTATGCCCAAAATGTCGATTCTCCTGTTCCTTGGATGCTGCCTGACCTGCTGCGCTTTTCCAGCAACACATTTTCATCAGTGATGTATCTAGGTTGACAGTCAGGTCAGTGATGTATTGGGGTTGACAGTGGAGTCAGTGATCTATCTGGGGGGTCAGTGAGGTCAATGATATATTGTGATGGACAGTGAGGTCAGTAATGTATCTGGGTGGACAGTGAGGTCAGTGATGTATCAGTATAAACAGTGGAGACAGTGATCTATCTGGGTGGATAGAGAGGTCAGTGATATATCTGGATGGACAGAGAGGTCAGTGATGTATCTGGGTGGACAGTGGTGTCGTTGATGGATTGGGATGGACAGTGAAGTCAGTTATGTATCTGGTTGTACAGTGAGGTCAGTGATGTATCTGAGTGGACTGTGATGTCTGTGATGTATCTGGGTTGAACAGTCAGGTTAGTGAATTATCTGGAGATACAATGAGGTCAGTGATGTACCGGTTTGGACAGTTAGGTCAGTGCTTTACCTGGAGGCGCAATGAGGTCAGTGATGTATCTGGATGAACAGTGATGTCAGTAATGTACTGGGGTGGACAGTGAGGTCAGTGATGTATCTGGATGGACAGAGAGGTCAGTGATGTATCTGGGTGGACAGTGATTTTATTGATATATCTTTGTGGCAGTGAGGTCAGTGATGTATCAGATGGAGTATGAGGTCAGTGCTGTATCAGATGGCGTGTGAGGTCAGTGATGTATCAGATGGAGTGTGAGGTCAGTGATGTGTCTGTTTGGAGAGTGAGGTCAGTGATGTGTCTGTTTGGAGAGTGAGGTCAGTGATGTGTCGGAGTGGACAGTTTGCTCAGTGATGTATCTGTGTGTATACTGAAGTCAGTGATGTATCCGGACAGGCCGTGTGATCAGTGATGTATCTGTGTGGACAGTGAGGTCAGTGATGTATCTGGATGGACAGAGAGGTCAGTCATGTATCTGGATGGACAGTGATTCCAGTGATGTATCTGTTTGGACAGTGAAACCAGTGATGTATTTGGGTGGACACCGAGGTCAGTGATGTGTTGGTGTAGACAGTGAGGTCAGTGATGTATCTGGGTGGACAGTTGCGTCAGTGATGTATTGGGTTGGACAGTGAGGTCCGTGATGTATCTGGGTGGACAGTTGCGTCAGTGATGTATTGGGTTGGACAGTGAGGTCAGTAATGTGTCTGGGTGGACAGTGAGGCCAGTGATGTATCAGGATGGACAGTGCGGTCAGTGATGTATCTGTGTGTATACTGATGTCAGTGATGTATCCGGACAGGCAGTGAGATCAGTGATGCATCTGGGTGTACAGTGAGGTCAGTGATGTCTCCATGTGGACAGTGAGGTCAGTGATGTATCTGGGTTGACAGTGATTTCATTGATGAATCAGAGTGGACAGTGAGGTCAGTGCTCTATGAGATGAACAGTGAGGTCACTGCTGTATCTGGATGGACAATGAGGACAGTGATGTATGTATTTGGACAGTGAGGCCAGTGATGTATCTGGGTGGACACCAAGGTCAGTGATTATCTGGTTAGACAGTGAGGTCAGTGATGTATCTGGGTGAACAGTGAGGTCAGTGAATTTTCTGAGATACAGTGAGGTCGGTGGCGTACCTTTTGGACAGTGATGTCAGAGCTGTACTGGGGTGGACAGTGTGTTCAGTGATGTATCTCGACATGCAGTGAGATCAGTGATGTATCGGAGTGGACTGTGAGGTCGGTGACCTATCGCATAAACAGTGAGGTCTGTGATTTATTGGGATGGACAGTGAGGTATGTGATGGACCGAAGTAGACAGTGAAGTTAGTGATGTCTCCGTGTGGACAATGAGATCAGTGATGTGTCTAGGTGGACAGAGAGGTAAGTGATGTATCTGGTTGGACAGTGAGGTCAGTAATGTATCTGGGTTGAACAGTCATGTCCGGTGATGTATCTACATGTACAGCGAAGTCAGTGAATTATCTGGAGATACAGTTAGGTCGGTGACGTACCTGTTTGGACAGTGAGGTCAGTGATGTACCGGGGTAGACAGTGAGGTCAGTCCTCTATCTGGAGGGGCCGTGAGGTCAGTGATGTATCTAGATGAACAGTGAGGTCAGTGATGTACCAGGGTGGACAATGAGGTCTGTGCTGTATCTAGAGATGCAATGAGGTCAGTGATGTATTGGAGTGGACCATGAGGTCTGTGACCTATCGGATAGACAGTGAAGTCAGTGATTTATTAGGATGGATAGTGAGGTCAATGATGTACCGAAGTAAACAGTGAAGTCAGCGATGTCTCTGTGTGGACAATGAGATCAGTGATGTGCCTAAGTAGACAGTGAGGTCAGTGATGTATTGGAGTGGACTGTGATGTCCGTGATGCATCTGGTTGGACAGTGAGGTCAGTGATGTATCTGGGTTGAACAGTCATATCCGTGATGTATCTGCGTGGTCAGTGAGGTCAGTGAATTATCTGGAGATACAGTGAGGTCGGTGACATACCAGTTTGGACAGTGAGGCCAGTGATGTACCAGGGTGGACAGTGAGGTCAGTGCTGTACCTAGAGGTGCAGTGAGGTCAGCGATGTATCAGAGTGGACAATGAGGTCGGTGATGTATCTGGGTGGACAGTGGGGTCAGTGATTTATCAGGATGAACAGTGCAGTCAGTGATGTATCTTTGTGAAAAGTGATGTCAGTGCTGTATCTGGATAGGCAACGAGATCAGTGAAGTATCTGGGTGGACAGCAAGGTCAATGATGCATTTGGATGGACAGAGAGGTCAGTGATGTATCTGGGTGCACAGTGATTTCATTGATGTATCGGAGTTGACAGAGAGGTCAGTGCTCTATCAGATGAACAGTGAGGTGAGTGATGCATCTGCGTGGACAGTGAGGTCAGTGCTGTATCTGGATGGATAATGAGGACAGTGATGTATCTGTTTGGACAGTGAGGCCAGCGATGTATCTGGGTGGACGCCAAGGTCAGTGATGTATGGGGTTGTACAGTGAGGCCAGCGATGTATCTGGGTGGACGCCAAGGTCAGTGATGTATGGGGTTGTACAGTGAGGTCAGTGATGTATCTGGGTGGACAGTGGAGTCAGTGATCCATCTGGGTGGACAGTGAGGTCAGTGATGTATCTGGAGGCATAGTGAGGTCAGTAATGTATCTGGGTTGACCGTGAGGTGAATGATTTATCAGGATGGACAGTGAGGTCAGTGATGCATTGGGATGGACAGAGAGGTCAGTGATGTATCTGGAGGTACAGTGAGGTCAGTGATGTAACGGAGTGGACAGCGAGATCAGCGATGAATCTGGGTGGACAGTGAGGTCAGTGATGTGTCTGGGTAGACTGAGGTCAGTGATGTATCTGAGTGGACAGTGAGGTCAGTGAATTTTCTGAGATACAGTGAGGTCGGTGGCGTACCTTTTGGACAATGATGTCAGAGCTGTACTGGGGTGGACAGTGAGGTCAGTGATGTATCTAGACATGCAGTGAGGTCAGTGATGTATCGGAGTGGACTGTGAGGTCAGTGACCTATCGCATAAACAGTGAGGTCTATGATTTATTGGGATGGACAGTGAGGTATGTGATGTACCGAAGTAGACAGTGAAGTTAGTGATGTCTCCATGTGGACAATGAGATCAGTAATGTATCTGGATGGACAGTCAGGTCAATTATGTATCAGAGTAGACAGTGAGTTCAGTGCCCTGGGAGATGGACAGTGATGTCAGTGATGTATCTAGGTAGACAGTCAGGTCAGTGATATATTTGGGTGGACAGTGATGTCAGTGGCAGTTAGGTCACTGCTGTATCTGGACGGACAATGAGGACTGTGATGTATCTGTTTGGACAGCGAGGTCAGTGATGTATTGGGATGGACAGTGAGATCAATGATGTATCTGCGTGGACAGTTGCATCAGTGGTATATCGGGATGAACAGTGAGGTCAGTGGTGTATCCGGGTGCACCGTGAGTTCAATGATGGATCGGAATGGACAGTGAGGTCAGTGATGCATTGGGATGGACAGTGAGGTCAGTGATGTACCAAAGTAGACAGTGAAGTCAGTAATGTCTCTGTGTGGACAATGAGATCAGTGATGTGTGATGTGCCTAGGTGGACAGTGGGGTCAGTGACGTATCTGCGTGGGCAATGAGGTCAGTGAATTATCTGGAGATACAGTGAGGTCAGTGATGTACCGGTTTGGACAGTGATGTCAGAAATGTACCATGGTGGACAGCAAGGTCAGTGCTGTATCTAGAGGTGCAGTGAGGTCAGTGATGTATTGGAGTGGACAGTGAAGTCAGTGATGTATCTGGGTGGACATTGAGGTTGGTGATGTATCAGGATGAATAGTGCAGTCAGTGATGTATCTGGGTGTATAGTGATGTCAGTGATGTATCTGGAGAGGCAGCGAGATCAGTGATGTGTCTGGGTGGACAGTGAGGTCAATGATGTATCTGGATGGACAGAGAGGTCATTAATGTATCTGGGTGCACTGCGAGGTCAATAATGTATCGGAATGGACATTGAGGTCAGTGATGTATCTGGGTGCACAGTGATTTCATTGATGTATCGGAGTGGACAGAGAGATCAGTGCTCTCTCAGATGAACAGTGAGGTCAGTGATGTATCTGCATGGACAGTGAGGTCAGTGATATATTTGGGTGAACAGTGATATCAGTGATATATATCTTTGTGGCAGTGAGGTCACTGCTGTATCTGGACGGACAACGAGGACAGTGATGTATCTGGTTAGACAGTGAGGTCAGTGATGTATCTGGATGGACAGCTGTGTCAGTGATGTATCTGGGTGGACAGTGCAGTCAGTGATGTATCGGGTTAGACAGTGGAGTCAGTATTCTATCTGGGTGTACAGTGAGGACAGTGATGTATCGGGATGGACAGAGAGGTCAGTGATGTATCTGGGTGGACAGTGAGATCAGTGATGTATCTGAGTGGACAGTAGTGTCAGTGGTGTATCTCAGCGGCCAGTGAGGTCAGTGATATATTGTGATGGACAGTGAGGTCAGTGATGTATCTGGGTCAAATGCGAGGTCAATGATGTATCAGAATGGACCATTGAGGTCAGTGATGCATTGGGATGGACAGTGAGGTCAGTGATGTATCTGGAGCTACAGTGAAGTCAGTGATGTATCTGAGTGACTGAGGTCCATGATGTGTCTGGGTGGACAGTCAGGTCAATGATGTATCTGGGTTGTACAGTCAGGTCCGTGATGTATCTGGGTGGACAGTGAGATTAGTGAATTATCTGGAGATACAGTGATGTCAGTGATGTACTGCTTTGGACAGTGAGGTCAGTAATGTACCTTGGTGGACAGTGAGGTCAGTGCTGTATCTGGAGGTGCAGTGAGGTAGGTGATGTATTGGAGTGGACAGTGAGGTCAGTGATCTATCGGATAGACAGTGAGGTCAGTGATCTATTGGGATAGACAATGATGTATCTGGTTCACAGTGAGGTCAGTGCTGTATTTGGGTACAGTGAGGTCAGTGCTGTCTCAGATGGACAGTGAGGACAGTAATGTATCTGGTTAGACAGCGAGATCAATGATGTTTCTGGATGGACAGTGATGTATCTGAGCGGACACCGACGTCAGTGATGTATTGGGATGGTCTGTGAGGTCAGTGATGTATTTGGAGGTACAGTGTGTCAGTGATGTATCTGAGTGGACTGTGAGGTCGGTGATGTGTCTGGGTGGACAGTCAGGTCAATGATGTATCTGGGTTGAACTGTCAGGTCCGTGATGTATCAGGGTGAACAGTGAGGTCAGTGAAGTATCTGCAGATACAGTGAGTTCAATGATGTACCGGTTTGGACAGTGATGTCAATAATGATGTAACTGAGTGGACAGTGAGGTCAGTGATGTATCAGATGGAGAGTGACATCAGTGCTGTATTTGGGTACACAGTGAGATCAGTGATGTATCTGTGTGGACAGTGAAATCAGTGATGTATCTATATGGACAGTGAGGTCAGTGCTCCATTTGGGTACATAGTAAGGTCAGTGCTGTCTCTGATAGAGAGTGAGGTCTGTGATGTATCTAGTGGACAATGTGGTCAGTGATGTATCTGGATGGACAGTGAGGTCAGTGATGCATCTAGGTGGTCAGTGATATCAGTGCTGTATTTGGGTACACAGTAAGGTCAGTGCTGTTTCAGCATGGACAGTGAAGTCTGTGATGTATCTGGGTGGACAGTGATTTCAGTGATGTCTCCGGGTGGACAATAAGGTCAGTGATGTAACTGAGTGGACAGTGAGGTCAGTGATGTGTCTGAGTAGACAGTGAGGTCAATGATGCATCTGGATGGACAGTGAAGTCGGTGATGTATCAGGTGGAGAGTGATGTTAGTGATGTATAGGAGTGGACAGTGAGGTCAGTGATGTATCTGTCTGGACAGTTAGGTAATTGATGTATTGTGATTAACAGTGAGCTTAGTGCTGTATTTGGGTCCACAGTGAGGTCAGTGATGTATCAGATGGAGAGTGATGTCAGTCAGGTATCTGTGTGGACAGTGAGGTCAGTGCTGTATCTGGAGGTACAGTGAGGTCAGTGATGTAATTGAGTGGACAGTGAGGTCAGTGCAGTATCTGGAGGTACAGTGAGGACAGTGATGTATCAGAGTAGACAGTGAGGTCAGTGATGTATCGGGATGGGCAGTGAGGTCAGTGATGCATCTGTGTGTATAGTGATGTCAATGATGTAAACGGATAGATAGTGAGATCAGTGATGTATCTAAGTAGACAGTGAGGTCAGTGATATATTTGGGTGGACAGTGATGTCAGTGATATATCTTTGTGGCAGTAAGGTCACTACTGTATCTGGATGGACAATGAGGACAGTGATGTATCTGTTTGGACAGTGCGGTCAGTGATGTATCTGGGTGGACACCGAGGTCAGTGATGTATTTGGGTGGACAGTGCGGTCAGTGATGTATTTGGGTGGACAGTGCGGTCAGTGATGTATTTGGGTGGACAGTGAGGTCAGTGATGTATTGGAATGGATAGTGAGGTCTGTGATGCATCTGGAGGCATAGAGAGGTCAGTGATGTATCTGGGTGGCCCATGAGGTCAATGTCTTATCAGGATGGACAGTGTGGTCTGTCATGCATTGGGATGGACAGTGTGGTCAGTGATGTATCTGTGTTGAATAGTGAGGTCCGTGATGTATCTGGGTGAACAGTGAGCTCAGTGAATTAACTGTAGATACATTGTGGTCAGTAATTTATCAGTTTGGACAGTGAGATCAGTGATGTATCAGGATGGACAGTGAAGTCAGTGATGTCTGTGGGTGGACAATGAGGTCTGTGAAGTATCTGCGTGGACATTGAGGTCAGTGATATATCTGGGTGGTCAGTGAGGTCAGTGATGTATCTGGATGGACAGTGAGGTTTGTGATGTCTCTCAGTGGACAATGAGATCAGTGATGTAACTGGGTGGACAGTGAGGTCAGTGATATATCTGAGTGGACAGTGAGGTCATTGATGTATTGGGATTGACAGTGAGGTCAGTGAAGTATTTGGGTGGCCAGTGAGGTCAGTGCTGTAGTTTGGTACACAGTGAGGTCAGTGCTGTCTCAGATGGAGAGTGAGGTCAGTAATGTATCAGGTTACAGAAGGACAGACTGCACCTAAATTGGAAGGGGATTAGTATACTGGCAGGGAAATTTGCTAGAACTTACTAAACTAGTAAGGTGGTGGTTGGTGGGGTGGGGGGGGGAGGTGGGTGGGAATGGTGGGACGCAGGGAGATAGTGAGGAAAGAGATCGATCTGAGATGGGTACAGATCTGAGCTGAGAACAGATATGAGTCAATCAATCAATCAATCAGTCAGGGCAGGCAGGGACAAGGTAGGACTATGAAATAAATGCAGTTTAATTCATATGCAAGGGGCCTAACAGGGAAGGCAGATGAACTCAGGGCATGGTTAGGAACATGGGACTGGGATATCATAGCAAGTACGGAAACATGGCTCAGGGATGGGCAGGACTGGCGACTTAATGTTCCAGGATACAAATGCTACAGGAAGGATAGACAGGGAGGCAAGAGAGGAGGGGAGTGGCATTTTTGATAAGGGATAGCATTACAGCTATGCTAAGGGAGGATATTCCTGGAAATACATCCAGGGAAGTTATTTGGGTGGAACTGAGAAATAAGAAGGGGATTATCACCTTATTGGGATTATATTATAGACACCCCAATAGTCAGAGGGAAATTGAGAAACAAACCTGTAAGGAGATCTCATCTATGTGTAAGAATAATAGGGTAGTTATGGTAGGGTATTTTAACTTTTCAAACATCGACTGGGACTGCCATAGTGTTAAAGGTTTAGATGGAGAGGAATTTCTTAAGTGTGTACAAGACAATTTTTCTGATTCAGTATGTGGATGTACCTCCTAGAGAAGGTGCAAAACATGACCTACTCTTGGGGAAAAAAGGCAGGGCAAGTGACTGAGGTGTCAGTGGGAGAGCACTTTGGGGCCAGCGACCATAATTTTATTCGTTTTAAAATAGTGATGGAAAAAGAAAGCCACCATTTCGACTGGGACAACACATCTATCCTGGGACAGGCTAAGCAAAGACATGCCAGAGAATTCCTAGAGGCCTGGGACTCCAACCACAACGCCATAAACAAATACATAGATCTTGATGCCATCTATCAACCTCTCAGAAAACGAAGAGGAAATGACATCACCACAAACCCCAGGAACCCCATCCAGGAGAAAGATATAAATAGAAAGCAGGAGACAACAGCTTCGCTTTACTTGGAGGTCGGCACTGATGATGTTACCTAGCCAGGTAACGAAACGTCTGGATATCAAACTTACAGCTCAGCGAGCAAACCTACACCCTAAACCTCAACCTGAGCTACAAACCTTCACAAACCTTGCAAAAGCGATGGAAAAGGATAGACCAGATCTAAAAGTTGAAGTTCTAAATTGGAAAACGGCCAATTGATGGTATTCGGCAAGAACTTTTGAAAGCTGATTGGAGGCAGATGTTCGCAGGTAATGGGATGGCTGGAAAATTGGAAGCCTTCAGAAATGAGATAACAAGAAACCAGAGAAAGTATACTCCTGTCGGGGTGAAAGGGAATGCTGGTAGGTATAGGGAATGCTGGATGACTAAAGAAATTGAGTGTTTGGTTAAGAAAAAGAAGGAAGCATATGTCAGGTATAGACAGGATACCTGACATATGCTTAGAATCCTGAGAAGAGTATAAAGAAAGTAGGAGTATACTTGGGCGGCACGGTGGCACAGTGGTTAGCACTGCTGCCTCACAGTGCCAGAGACCTGGGTTCAATTCCCGCCTCAGGCGACTGACTGTGTGGAGTTTGCACATTCTCCCCGTGTCTGCGCGGGTTTCCTCTGGGTGCTCCGGTTTCCTCCCACAGTCCAAAGATGTGCAGGTTAGGTGAATTGGCCATGTTAAATTGCCCGTAGTGTTAGGTAAGGGGTAGATGTAGGGGTATGGGTGGGTTGCGCTTCGGCGGGGTGGTGTCGACTTGTTGGGCCGAAGGGCCTGTTTCCACACTGTAAGTAATCAAATACTTAAGAGGGAAATCAGGAGGGCAAAACGGGGACATGAGATAGCGTTGGTAAATAGAATTAAGGAGAATCCAAAGGGTTTTTACAAATATATTAAGGACAAAAGGGTAACTAGGGAGAGAATAGGGCCTCTCAAAGACCAGCATGGCAGCATTTGTGTGGAGCCACAGAAAATGGGGGAGATACTAAATGAATATTTTGCATCAGTATTTACTATGGAAAAGGATATGGAAGATATAGACTGTAGGGAAATAGATGGTGACATCTTGCAAAATGTCCAGATTACAGAGGATGTCTGGATGTCTTGAAATGGTTAAAGGTGGATAAATCCCCAGGACCTGATTAGGTGTACCCTGGAACTCTGTGGGAAGCTAGAGAAGTGATTGCTGGGCCTCTTGCTGAGATATTTGTATCAATAGTCACAGGTCAGGTGCCGGACGAGTGGAGATTGGTAAACATGGTGCCACTGTTTAAGAAGGGCAGTAAAGACAAGCCAGGGAACTATAGACTGGTGAGCCTGACCTCGGTGGTGGGCAAGTTGTTGGAGGGAATCCTGAGGGACAGGATGTGCATATATTTGGAAAGACAAGGACTGATTCGGAATATTCACCATCACTTTGTGCGTGGGAAATCATAGCTGACAGACTTGATTGAGTTTTTTGAAGAAGTAACAAAGAAGATTGATGAGGGCAGAGCAGTAGATGTGATCCATATGGAGTTCAGTAAAACGTTCGACAAGGTTCCCCACGAGAGACTGATTACCAAGGTTAGATCTCATGGAATACAGGGAGAACTAGCCATTTGGATACAGAACTGGCTCAAAGGTAGAAGACAGAGAGTGGTGGTGGAGGGTTGTTTTTTAAACTGGAGGCCTGTGACCAGTGGAGTGGCACAAGGATCGGTGTTGGGCCCTCTACTTTTTGTCATTTACATAAATGATTTGGATGCGAGCGTAAGAGGTACAGTAAGTAAGTTTGCAGATGACACCAAATTTGGAGGTGTAGTGGACAGCGAAGAGGATTACCTCAGAATACAACAGGATCTGGACCAGATGGGCCAATGGGCTGAGAAGTGGCAGATGGAGTTTGATTCAGATAAATGCGAGGTGCTGCATTTTGGAAAAGCAAACCTTAGCAGGACTTATACACTTAATGGTAAGGTCCAAGGGAGTGTTGCTGAAAAAAGAGACCTTGGGAGTGCAGCTTCACGGCTCCTTGAAAGTGGAGTCGCAGGTAGATAGGATAGTGAAGGCAGCGTTTGGTATGCTTTCCTTTATTGGTATGAGTATTGAATGCAGGAGTTGGGAGGTCATGTCGCAGCTCTATAGGGCATTGGTTAGGCCACTGTTGGGATATTGCTTGCAATTCTGGTCTCCTTCCTATCGGAAAGATGTTGTGAAACTTGAAAGGGATCAGAAAAGATTTACAAGGATGTTGCCATGGTTGGAGGATCTGAGCTACAGGAAGAGGCTGAACAGACTGCGGCTGTTTTCCCTGGAGTGTCGGAGGCTGAGGGGTGACTTTATAGAAGTTTACAAAATTATGAGGGGCATAGATAGGATAAATAGATAAAGTCTTTTCCCTGGTATTGGGGAACCTAGAACTAGAGGGCATAGCTTTAGGGTGAGAGGGGAAAGATATAAAAGAGACCTATGGGGCAACTTTTTCAGTCAGAGGGTGTATAGAATGAGCTGCCAGATGATGTGGTGGAGGCTGGTACAATTGCAACATTTAAGAGGCATTTGGATGGGTATATGAATAGAAAGGGTTTGGAGGGATATGGGCCAGGTGCTGGCATTTGGGACTAGATTGGGTTGGGATATCTGGTCGTCATGGACAGGTTGGACAGAAAGGGGTCCGTTTCCATGCTGTACATCTCTATGACTCTGTGACTTTAAATCAGTGATCTATTGGGGTCAATGAGGTATCAGGATTGACAGTGAGGTCAGTGATGTATCTAGGTGGTCAGTGACATCAGTGCTGTATTAGGGTACACAGTGAGGTCAGTGATGTATCTAAGTGGACAGTTATGTATCTGGAGGTTCAGTGAGGTCAGTGATGTATCTGAATGGACTGTGAGGTCTGTGATGAGTCTGGGTGAACAGTGAGGTCAGTGAATTAGCTGGAGATACAATGAGGTCAGTGATGTACCGGTTTGGACAGTGAGGTCAGTGATGTACTGATGTGGACAGTGATGTCAGTATTCTACCTGAAGGTGCAGTGAGGTCAGTAACATATATGGATGAACAGTGATGTCAGGAATGTACCGGGGTGGATAGTGAGGTCAGTGCTGTACCTGGAGGTGCAATGAGGTCAGTGATGTCGTGAGGTCACTGATGTATTTGGATGAACAGCGATGTCAGGAATGTACTGGGGTGGACAGTGATGTCAGTGCTATATCTGGAGGTGCGGGAGGTCAGCGATGTATCAGAGTGGACAGTGAGGTCAGTGATCTATCGGATAGACAGTGAGGTCAGTGATTTATTAGGATAGACAGTGAGGTCAGTGATCTATCAGTTAGACGGTGAGGTCAGTGATGTCTCCGTGTAGGCAATGAGATCAGTGATGTGCCTAGGTGGACATTGAGATCAGGGATGTATCTGGGTGGACAGTTAGGTCAGTGATGTCTCTCGGTGGGCAATGAGGTCAGTGATGTAACTGCGTGGACAGTGAAGTCAGTGATATATCTGAGCGGACAGTGAGGTCATTGATGTATCAGGATGGACGGTGAGGTCAGTGAAGTATTTGGGTACATAGTGAGGTCAGTGCTGTCTCAGATGGAGATTGAGGTCAGTGATCTATCAGGCTGGACAGTGAGGTCAATGATGTATCAGGATTGACAGTGAAGACAGTGCTGTATTTGGGTACCCAGTGATGTCAGTGATGTATCAGGATGGACAGTGAGGTCAGTATTGTATTGGGAAAGACAGTGTAATCAGTGATGTATCTGAGTTGACAGTGAGGTCATTGATGTATCGGGATGGACAGTGAGGTCAGTGATGTATCAGGACGGACAGTGAGGTCAGTGATGTACCAAGGTAGACAGTGAGGTCAGTGATCTCTCTGGGTGGACAATGAGGTCAGTGATGCACCTAGGTGAACAGTGACATCAGTGATGTATTTGGATGGACAGTGAGGTCAGTGATGTATCTGAGTGAACAGTGAGGTCATTGATCTATCTGGGTGGACAGTGAGGTCAGCAATATATCAGGATTGACAGTGAGGTCAGTGTTTATCGGGTAGGACAGTGAAGTCCACAATATATCTGGGTGGACAGTGAGATCAGTGATGTATATGGGTGGACAGTGAGTTCAGTGATGCATTGGAATGGACAGCGAGGTCAGCAATGTATTTGGTGTGTTGCGAGGTCATTGATCTATTGGGATTGACAGTGAGGTCTGTGATGTACAGGGTGGGACAGGTCAGTAATATATCTGGGTGGACTGTGAGAGCAGTGATGTTTTGGGAGAGACAGTGAGGTCAGTAATGTATCTGGGTGTACAATGAAATCAGTATTGTATCTGGGTGGACAGAATTCAGTGATGCATTGGGATGGACAGTGAAGTCAGTAATATATCTTGGTGGAAAGTGGGGTAAGTGATGTGTCTGGATGGACAGTGAGGTCAGTGATACATCGGGATGGACACTAAAGTCAGTGATGTATTGGGATGGACAGTAAGGTCAGTTATATATCTGGGTGGACAGTGAGGTCTGTGATCTATCTGGGTGGACAGTGTTGGTTTGAGTGTCTACACTCTCGGGAATTTCTGCATTATGTGCAGATGCTGTATTTATGGTGGCCAGGTCAGTCTGATGGGAAGGTTTGGTTGTGATTTTTTTTGTTGGGACGTTTGTAAGGGTCTTTTGTAGGAGGGGTCTGTTATTTGGATGAGCTATATTGGTTTCAGAATGAACATTATGCAATGTGTTTTTAAACAATTTCAGTGATTCCCTGAATTTGACTTTGATTAAATGCAGAAAGTGAATCTGGTTATGGTTTTGAAGGTATGCTGAATTGGTTTACTGTTACATTACACAATTGCAAGTGACACATCGCGGGGGCTCGAACCCATCTGTTAATTAAACTGAACATCTAGAAAAGATCGCCTAACCTCGTAATCTGTTAAAATATGAATAACTGAGAACTTCTAAATTTTACAATTTAAAGAAAAATAACATGTTCTCTCAACTCTGTGAATACTAAGCAAAAGTATTCACAAATCTCAGTATCCCTTTACTTAAATTCCATCTGACTCTAACCCTGTAAAAATATGCTTTCTTATTACAACAGTTTTAAAAATTCCAATACCTTAATCTGAAGACCACACAACCTCTGGCTTCAATCTTCCAGCTGATTATCTCCCTGGGTCATCTTCTTTCACTTTCTTTTACTGCGAGTAGGTTTTATAAGAAAAGGTAGCATTGATATAGTGTTTTCTAATTTTTCTGAGAGCGCGGTGGCTCAGTGGTTAGCACTGCTGACTCACAGCACCAAGGACATGCCGTTCAATTCAAACCTCTGGCAACTATTTGTGTGGAGTGTGCACATTCTCCCCATGTCTGTGTGGGTTTCCTCTGGGTACTCCGATTTTATCTCACTGTCCAAAGATGTGCAGGTTAGCCAAATTGGTCATGGTAAATTACCCATAATGTTCAGAGATGTGGAGGTTAGGGGCATTAGTTAGGGGAAATCTAGGGCTGGGTGAGTAACTCTTTGGAGGGCTGGCATAGACTTGTTGGGCCAAATGGCCTGTTTCCACACTGTAGGAATTCTGTAATTCTATGAAGATGTTAAATGGGCAGTTAGCTCTCCAGGTGTACAGCAGTTGTTATCCCTCTAATTTTCAGAATACATGGTTTATGACGCCATGACGTACAGAATTCTTATAATTTGATAGGGTTCCAGGTGCCAAAACAATAAAATTCAAATTGCACTGGTTTCTGGTATCCTTGGCATAAGTTGAATTAGTTGGTTAAACAAAGACCAAACCTCAGGGATCCATTTAACAGCCAGTTCCAACAGCCAAGTTCAGAAAAGCCCTTGGTACCTTAAAGTGATCATATTTTGTGACACAGGCTGTACATACAATGGCATGGTGATTTTATCACTGAGGCTACAATTGTGAACTCAAGGTTAATGTTCTGTGGGCATGGGTTCAATTCCATCATGGCAGGAACTGAACATCAAATTCCATCACAATTTAGAATTCAAATGCTCATCCATGTTGCCATTGTCGGAACCCCCCACTTGTTCACGGAGTCCTCTTCCCTCAGGAAAGGCAGTATGTTCCCTTGGTCCTTCATGTGACTGCATACCATGGGCAATAGGGAATGGGGAATAAATGCTGACCTCGGCAGCAATGTTCATATGAGAATCAGTGAGTGAAATGTTTTTGTTTAAAGAGAGCAGCTCTTACCCTAGAGTGCAGAAGGACAGCTCTGAGACATATTTTCACACTGGAAGAACTCGTTTGAATGAAGCGGACAGGGCATTGCTGGCAGATTTCTGATTCTGTTTTTTGTTATTTCATTACGATGTATGAGCAGCAACACTCCTTCATAATTGGGATTAAACTTGTTATTGCAATTAGTTAGTTCATTGATAGAAATTTAAAAAAACAGCAACAAAGCTGAGTAATGCTGTCACCTCGATCTCCCCAAGGAGCTTCCACACAGTATAAGGCAGCGTCTCTGGGAATACATCAGCTCAGAGCTTCAAACAAGAAGCTTGTCAGCTGCCTGATAGGACGGATCTCGCATGGAAAAATGCATCGACCAATTAATCACGTGGAGAGAGTGTTCTACACCATTCTTGCTTTTATTGGCATCCCTGGTAAGTCTTTATGACAGCTGACCTTGTCTTAACCTGCTGTTGATCTGCTCTCTGGTTTTATCTTTTGAACAATAATGTCCCCAGCTCACTGACTGGTCAGTCTTAACCAGACACCAGAACAGTGACAGCAATTCACTGAGCAGCATTTGCGGTACAATTCTCCACTTCAATGTGCAGCATTCTCCGATCTCAGTGTCCTTTTATCTGTTCTGGTATAGTGTGAGGAGAGATCAGGCAAGTTAGTTCTGAAGAAGGTCACTAGACCCAAGACATTAACTCTGCTTTCTCTCCTACAGATGCTGCCAGTCCTGCTGAGCATTTCTGTTTTTGTTACACAAATGAGGACTTTTTGCGAGAATTTTAAAGGTTGCAGGGTAATCTGAGATGCATCCTACAAAATATTAACAGCAAAAGAAAGGAAAAGATGAATTATTTTCATTGGTTGGAGATTGTAGAACAAGGGGCATAATCTGAGAATGTGGGCCAGGATGTGCAGGACAGATGTTTATCAGTGTTTCTCCACTCAAACTGTGGGAGGGGGTCAGAGTTCTCTTCCACAAAATGAAGTTGTTAAATTCACATTTTGACAGATTGCCTTCCTGATCCATGTATATTTACAGTGTAAATATCACAGCATCCTAACATTCACACATTGTTATTGTGTGTGGAGTAGTCTTGTTTGAAATCTTACTCAGGTTCTGATGACCCGTTCCCTGGCCCTATTGTGGCTCCGATCAGCATTTGGTCCAATGCGGAGAGCAGGGGATGACCTGATCCAGGGAGAAAGGTAAAGTTTGAATTATTGACAGTCCAAATCGATAGCCAATTGTCAGTTCTATGACTGAGGAGGAAGCAAAGTTTCTAATGGGGTTCGGCACCTGCCAGATTTGGCAATGACAATTGTAAGAATGTATTGCACTCATTCAAATAATGACTTTGCAACCAAACAAACAATCTCAGAATTCCTTCTGTTCTCCTAGGAGGGACTTTGAGCTCAGTCGCCGTCAAAACCCATAATCATTGGAGTGATTGGGCTAGAGGACAATCTGGGGTGGGTGTAAAAGTCTTAAAATCCTTTTACACTCAACACCAAACCACTTCCAATCACACAGTGTGGTGGTTTTTGCTAGTACAATCTTATTGTTGCTCTCTGGATTAGGTTGGAGGGAATTTCTGATCAGTAATTCATCGCAACTTTTTCCATTTGTCTTCCACAGTTAATTTGATTGCAATTGCAATCCTTTCCCAAGGAAATTGCGGTGTTTCCCGTTGCACTACTCGCTACCTGGTGTTTATGGCAGCTGCCGATCTGATGGTCATTTTTACTGATGTTATATTGTGGAGATTTCGCTTCTCTTATTACCCGCAGGGTTTCCTGGACATCACTCCTGTGTGTAGTGTTAATGCAGCCCTGATACATGCAGCCACAGACTGCTCTGTCTGGTTCACCGTGACTTTCTCCTTTGACCGATTTGTGACCATTTGTTGTCAGAAGCTGAAAACAAAATATTGCACTGAAAAAACTGCAACTGTGGTTCTAGCAACAACCTGCACTTTGTTCTGTTTGAAAAACATCCCCTTCTATTTTCAATATGAGCCTCGGAGGATAATCAACAATGTTCCATTCTACTGTGTAACAAAGTCAAGCTACCATACTGAGACTTGGTGGGTGGTATTCGATTGGTTTGATACGGTTTTGACCCCTTTACTGCCATTCGTTTTAATTCTGTTGCTCAATGCTCTGACAGTCAGACACATTTTAGTGACCAGTCAAGTCCGGAAGAGACTGAGGGGTGAGAGCAAAGGAGAGAATCACAAAGACCCAGAAATGGAGAGCAGAAGGAAGGCTGTAGTTTTGCTATTCACCATCTCTGGGAGCTTCATTCTCTTGTGGTTAACCGCTATTGTAGATTTCTTATATTATGCCATTCAAGGAATCAATACTATCGATTACCCGCCTTTTCTGTATCACTTCAGGAAAGTTGGTTACATGCTGCAGAACTTAAGTTGTTGCACAAACACATTTATTTACGTAGCAACATTGTCTGGGTTCAGAGCGAAGATTAGTAATGCAGTAAAATACCTAGTTACACGATTTCCTTGTGTTATGAATAAATGAAACTCCTCAGCAAAGTTGACAGGATGGTCCTGTTATTTCCATACCATGAAACAATTTTCTTCATTCACTCATGAAATATGGGTGCCACTGGCTGGGTCAGCATTTATTATCTGTCCCGAGGTGCCCCTTGAGAATATGGTGATGAGCTGCCTTCTTGGTGTAGTCCACGTGCTGTCGGTTGACAAGCAATGACCTCAGGGAGGATATTCTAGGAATCTGAACCAGTGACAGTGAACTAACAGCAACATATTTCAAAGTCAGGACAGTGAGTGGCTTGGAGGGGAAGTTGCAAGTTGTGGTGGGCCCATGAATCTCCTGGCCTTGTCCTTTTAGATGAAAGTGGTTGTGGGTCTGAGGATCTTTGCTGAGTGCCAGCAGTGCGTCTTATAGACGGTACACACTGCTGCTGCTCTTAAGAGAGTCAGTGGTGGTAGAAGTGCATTTCTGTCGATGTGTGGCCAGTCAAGCGACTGCTATGTGCTGGATGGTGTCGAGCCTCTTGGCTGTTGTTGGAGCTGCCCCCTCATGCAAGCAACTGGGGTGTATTCAATCACACCCCTGGCAGAGAGTCTTTATCCCTGTGCAGAGATAGAGTTGAGTTGGGAAACTTTGGATTCCCCATCATAGCACAATTCAAAGAAACTGGCCAGGAAAATTGAATTTCTTACTGGGGAATTCCTAATTGCTTGCAAGTTTCAGTAAGTCTCCATCAAAAATGAAATCCTTTGCAGGATTCTGAGGAAATTAAATAGAGCAGTTATTCAGAAAGTGTTTGACTACTAAGTACATGGTCTTACTGCTTGGTAATAATTCAACAGTTCCCATACTAATGTGACAAACAGCCAACTCCTTATGCATCATTTCCACCTAAAAAGGAAAAAGGGCAGCAGATGCATGGGAGCACCAGCCCCGGCATGTTACCCTCCAAGCCACTCACCATCCTCACTTGGAAATATGCTACTGATTGTTCACTGTTGATGGGTCAAAATCCTGGAATTCCCTCCCTGAGCACATTGTGGATCAGCAAGTTTCAGTCAGAGGGAGAGATGGAGAGCAGTACCTCACAGCAAAAACCAGACTGACAGCATCATCTGGGCACACAGAAACATGCACACACACACAGAAACATGGACACCGAGACAGACACAGAAGCTCTCACACACACACAAGGTTGCTGTGATGCGGGTTACAATTGAATTGAGATCCCTCAGTGTGGAACACGTTCAGTGGGTAAATGCCATGCTTCCTCTGCCAAATGGAAGTAATGTGTCTTTGAGTAGTATTCCTGACATTATACACATTAAATAGAGTGTTTCCATTGCAGTTGTATCCAGACATCTCTGATTGAACCATTTCATGAGGAGACAGAGTGAATTTAATTGTACTTTCTGTAGTTTACAACGTTTTCTGATGTACTCTCAATTTCTAAGTGAGAAAATATCAAATGTGGAGAGAATGAGACCAGCACTGGGCATGTTCATCTCCTCCTCATTTCATAGGGACAATATCATAAGGAATTGGGCAAAACGACTGTCTCTCTGAAGGCATTGTTTGAAGAATGAAACATACGTGCAATGTGAGAGATTTACAGACTGCTGTTTGTTTAGTGGTGTGGGAGTCCAACAGTATCACCCCTTCTGTCTCTCCATGTCTTAACTCCAGTTTGTCTCTGTCTCACTCTCTCCCCCTCTTTTGAACAGGCCTTTTCTATCCCAAAAGAGATCCCAATGATTCTACAAATGGAATGCCCACTTCTTCAGCTATTGAGTTATTTGCTCTATTCTTCCCTCATTTGAAATTGGGACAAGTAGTAAACCAGAGATTACTACTTGTGATGTTCTGTTTCTTTAACCTTCTATCCAAGCTCATATACTCACTTGACAAAGCCCTAACCCTTTCCCTGACAATGTCATTCCCCCAATGTATACAAGTTCTGGCTTTTCTCTCCCCTTTGGCAATATACTTCAAATGCTTTGAGATGTCCTTCACTTTGACACAGGAAAAGCAACATGCCATCCTAGGTTCACCCTACTGCTGCTAAACCTATTCTCTGCCCCTGACAGGACAGTCCCCTGTAACAATCATTCTTTCAAATCTCCACAAACACATTTAACATGATTCAATCTTCGTGCCCAAGATCCAATGAGTACTTCCATTTTCCTGAGGGACTTACTCTTTCAATATACAAAACGGAATATCTGTTTGAGAAAAGAATAGCCGCAGGAGATTTCTGAATGACCCTCTTCCCGTTCCTGACAGTTAATCATCTATCTGACTGATCCTGCTGGGTAATTACTTCTCTAAAATCTACTCGTCATCACACTCAGTGTCTCCTTCATGTCCTCAGTAACATTAATACTAAAAACAAGCAGCTCTCAATAGCACCTCAAAACTAAACGTAACCACAGATTTGATATGAAACATGCAAAAATGTAGAGAAAATATTAAACAAAATCAAACACTGAACTGAACAAATGAAAAAAAAGGACACCTCCTCAAATAATCCAATCAGTTTTCAATCTCTAGATTAAAATACACTTTTCAGAGCTATAAATGTGCAGGCCTCTCTGGAAGCTCTGTATATAAATGATCTCCCCCTTCTTTCTTTTTGTACATCATTTTGTTTTTGTCAAAATCTACCTACCACTGATGACACACTCACAGGCCTATAGTTCCCTGGCTTTGCCTTTCTACCATTATTCAATAATGGCACCACCAGGCACGGTTCAGTATTTCAGCACCTCACCCTGTGGCTTTCAATGATACAACTGTCTCAGCAAAAGGACCTTTCTCACAGACTGACATTATTGAAGATCCAAGAATTGTTTAATGCTGGGCTGTGTGATGTGAAGTCCCCAAACAGTACAACATCCCATTCGCTCCTTACTGGTTTCTTGGAGAGACCACGCAATGCTATATTGCAGAGTCTGAATGAATCACTAACCCTGAAGAATCCTTTCAGAAGAACAAAACTCCCAGAAGCAATGACCCAGTACGTTGCATTTGTCTCGATGGGACTTGACCAGCCATGACACACTTGTCTGAGAGACCAGAACTTTGCCTGCCAGCATGTCTGAATCCATGAGGATACTCATCAACATCCCTGTCCACACATGGAAGAGTAGGGGCAGGGGGGCGACCCCACTGACGCCTCCATCACTGACCCACGGCAGGGGCGACACCACTGACGCCTCCATCAGTGTGGTCTCCCCTGGGTCAGTGAGAGACACGGTGGGGTCAGTGACCCAGGGGAGACCACACTGACCCCACTGTGTCTCTCACTGACCCAGGGCAGACCACACAGACAGTGGGGTCAGTGTGGTCTCCCCTGGGAGAGTGAGAGAGACATAGTGGGGTCACTGACCCAGGGGAGACCACACTGATCCCACTGTGTCTGTCACTGACCCTGGGAGACGATACTGACCTCACTGTCTCTTACTGACCCAGTCACCATTGTCCTGGAGGTCACTGTCACTTTAAAGAAGTGACTGGTGGTGAGATTCTCCTGGGTTAGAGAAGGCAGCATCTTCAGGGTGACCTCAGCTGGTATGGGTAACTCAGCCCCTGCTGTGAGCATCATGCTCCATCACAAAGCAGCCATCTAGCTACTTGAGAATCATGCAACAGGGATCACAAAGTAATTCCTGACGAAGGGCTTATGCTTGAAATGTTGACTTTCCCGCTTCTCGAATGTTGCCTGATTGGCTGTGATTTTCCAGCACCATGTGTTTTAACTGAGAATCACGCAATCTCGGCAGGACAGATAGAGGCCATTTGGGTCATCGAATTCACATCAACCTTTCGAACAGCATTCCACCCAGACCTATCCCCTCCCCACTATCCCTGTAACCCTGCATTTCCCATGTCTAACCCACTGAACCTGGACAATATGGACAACATTGTTGAAATTTTTCAACATCTGAGGATCCTAACAGTAACACATGTTCTCTGTTAAAGCATTGAAATAATTCATGTTGGTATTTCAGGGTGTGTGTGTTGCCTTCTCACAGGAGGGTGAAAGGACGCAGTGAGAAATTTCTATTAAAGTTCTATTCCTTTGGCCAGTGGTTGCTGATTCCTCCTCCTGGCCGCCATTGAGGGGCGCACTGCCTCGTCTCACGGCCCTGGCCCGAGCCACCTCTTGCCTCCTCCTGCATTCTCCTTGTCCCTCCTTCTCCATGATGGGTGGCCATTTTTGGGGTGATGTCACCGCAGAACTCTTTGCGCCTTTGTGTCACTCAGGTCATTGAGAGACTGTCAGAAATAAGAGAATGAACAGGGACAGGAGCAAATTGTCCCAGAAACAAAAATCTGCCACTTGTGTAGTGGGGCGGGGAGGCCAGCACAGGATGGCATAGTATCACTTTAAACACAAGAGGAACAGAGTCAGAGACATTGAATTAATTAGTTAAAAAGCAATGAGTCAAACTTTACTCCAGGACAAGCTGTGCCCCATTGCAGGCAGAGGTAGGCACACAAAAATCACAGATACATCAACATGACCAACAGCATCGTATCACATTAAACAAAAAAAAGGACAGAGAGACACTTCAATTAATACAAACCCCAAAGCTCATTGTCTCTATGTTTGTGCATCTTTCTGTGAATGTATCTCTGCAAATATTAGTACAACAGTGGTACATACTAACCCACACACATATCCACGAGACACATAGTCAGACAGATTGAGACACAAACATGAATACACACACATAGGGTCAGTGTGCAAGAAATGACACTCCCCTGAATTTAACCATCTGGAACACAAACTATGTCAAGCAGCTCATCCCCAGCTTTTACAGATGAAATGTGGATGAGAAAGTGGAACAGCCGTGTGATGTCCCTCAGCCTATTGTCAGGGAAGAGGTGAATCTTTAAGTCTCATGGTCATTTGCTGAATTAGTAGGCTTGTACAACCTATTCGTGTAATCACTGGATGTCCATCTGTGAATTGGATTGACGATGATGGAGAGCAGTTCTGCTGTCTATATTTAGGTAGAATACATTTAGTGCAGCTTGGTCAGCACCACAGCCAGAAACATCCCGTCTCCAACACGGACACTCAGTAGCAGCAGTGTGTACCAGACAAGATGAATTGCAGAAATTCACCAAGGAGACATGAGAAGTTGTTAGTGGATAGGATCAGGGTAAACGAAGGCTTTCTATGGGTATTTAAGGAACAAACGAATGACGAGTAAGATTAGGGCCAATCAAGGACAGTAGTGGGAAGTTGTGTGTGGAGTCAGAGGAGATGAGGAAGCATTAAATGAATATTTTTCAACAGTATTCACTCTAGAAAACAACAATATTGTCGAGGAGATTACCGAGATACAGGCCACTAGACAAGGTGCGATTGAGGTTCACAAGGAGGAGGTATTAGAAATCCTGCAGTGTGTGAAAATAGGTAAGTCCCTTGGGCCAAATGGGATTTATCCTAGGATCCTCTGGGAAGCCAGGGAGGAGATTGCTGATCCTTTGGCATTGATCTTTAAATCATCATTGTCTACAGGAATAGTGCCAGAAGACTGGAGGAAAGCAAATGTGGTTCCCCTGTTTAAAAAAGGGGAGTAGAGACAATCCTGGTAATTATAGACCAGTGAGCCTTACTTCAGTTGTTGGTCAAGTGTTGGAAAAGGTTATAAGAGATAGGATTTATAATCATCCAGAAAAGAATAATTTGATTAGGGATAGTCAGCACTGTTTTGTGAAGACTCAACAGGGTCCTAGTATCCGGACAGAACGTTCTGCTGAAAGAATCTTAAGATTTATAAAATTAGTAAGAGAGAATTTGCTTGCCCCAGGGTTATGATAGGTGAAACCCCATTTAACAAAATCTAGATCCAAACTGAGGTCCTCGTCATACTTCAAGATGTTCCTGATCTGTTTGAGTGCCCAATATTAGTTTTAATTGGCTAGTATAAATCTGCTGTGGACTTTAATGAATTTGGAATACAGGACACATTGGATAGCTAATAAAGACTCCAATGTATTTCCCCTGGGTTGTGGGCGAATGCAGAGGCATGAAAAACTTGCCTTGAAAATATTGTTAAAATCATAAAGGGAACAGTTGAGGGGTATTTAGATTTTGCACACTTTGTTAAGCAACAATATGCCACAGGAGAAAGTGAGGACTGCAGATGCTGGAGATCAGAGCTGAAAATGTGTTGCTGGAAAAGCGCAGCAGGTCAGGCAGCATCCAAGGAGCAGGAGAATCGACGTTTCGGGCATGAGCCCTTCTTCAGGAATCCTGAAGAAGGGATCATGCCCGAAACGTCAATTCTCCTGCTGCTTGGATGCTGCCTGACTTGCTGCGCTTTTCCGGTAACACATTTACAGCTCAACAATATACCACAGCCAAGATATATGAGGATAAACTCCCAAGCTAAAGACTGAGATATGGTGTGTGTGTGTCTGAGAGAGAGAGAGAAAGAGAGAGAGAGAGACAGAGAAAGCCCTATCGTTCGTAGAAAGTTTAACCCTTTGTGATTCGGTTTGTTTGTTGGTGATTGGTGATTGAATGTTTGTCCTTTTCTCCCTCGAGCTCGAGATCCAGGACAGTTTTGAATCTGATTTGCATTTTGGAAATTTAACATGATTTCTTTTAAGGTTTAGAATCCTTTAGTGATTATGAAATAAAATATTAACTCCTTTCCTTTTTACAGGTTATGACTGCCCTACTGTCAGTTTCTAACTAATCTCTTTTATCCTTACATGAAAGCCAACCGTATTCGATTTCAAATCAGTTTTATACGGAGGAAGACAACATAATAACCTTGTTTTTGTTTCAGACTCGTTTGTTTCCACTTAATTTTAAGACTGCTGTGTTTTATTGGTGATTATTGGTAAGGACAGTTGTAGTCTTACTGAGGGAGTCCCCTCCCGCAATGACAATTGAAGTTTCAGTTCAACATTAATTTTTCACAGATCATCTAACAAAATTAACATCCTATGGTTAATATCTGTGTCTTTGGATTCGGCCATTATTCATGCATTAGAAGTTTTTTTTTCATTTGAATAGACAAAACCATTTAAGGCAGCCCCAGTTATTTCATGACCTATAGCATGGTAAGTGAGCAATGACTGGTCAGGGCCACTTAAGAAACCTAATCTTGGATTTAAATTAAGGGACTAAAAGTGGGTAATTATAGTGGATTTCAAAGTTGGGAACTGTATACATTTTGCATTTTAAATAGGAAATACTGAATAAATGAATTTCCAATTTATATTGATGACTGTAAGAAAACAAAATGTTGCATGTTATTCAGATATATATTGTAAAAAGTAATGACCATTGATATATCACCACAGAGAAGATCTGCTCTCAAATCAAGACAAAGAAAACTAAGCTCTGTTGATCCTCCAATGTCCACAAAAATAAATGAAAACTTATTTTCCAGACTCTTCTTCAGCTGGATCCCCAATCAGTAATGCGTAAAGTATGCTTGGTGCCGCTCCACTCAGTGCTCTCCCTAAAATCCAAACTGAATGCTGTCCATATCATTAGGTGTCCCTAACAAATGAAAAAGGACTACTGCAGGCACTGCTGTTACCCAGGATTGCACCCTTTGGACGATAGGGACAGCCAAACGTATTGAGGAACAGGGTGGTAAATCAATCACTATTGCTTTTGTAGCATCACTGCCTCATTGCCATGGAGGTAACAGGCTCCATAATGTCACAGCCATGTGGCATGGTGACCAGGACAAGTGAACGGGATAAATCACCAATTTAATTATTCTCATCTTGCAATTTTTGATTAGCTGAAAATTCAAATCCTAAAACTAGCTTTCAGATTATGACAATCAAAATTCCAAAATGGATAGCTGGGAACAGGCTTTAAACTAATGCAAATGTAACTTGAAAAATTAGTTAAATAAGGTTAAAATGAAAATACAGGCTAGGAGATCAACTACAGAAGGGAAGAGAATGATGCAGTAAGAAGGATAAAGCAGCAGAGTACAGTTTTTAAATTGTCTTAGTCACTTCTTGGTTTCCCACCCTGAATTACAGATAATGATTATTTTATTTTTTATTTTATAATGTTTATAATAATCAATTGTATTAGCCTGAATCAAAATTAATTGGCAGGGTCACTTGTTTTTATTCCTTTACACATTGCCTCATGGTTAATTTAAAACATGGCTGCATTAATCATTGTCAATTAAAGAATGGAAAGCTACCTTACTGGCCAGTTGAATAAATTCTCCATGTGATTGGGCGATAGGGATATGTATATTAAATAAAAACAACTTGAGAAAACTGTGTAAGGTCACTAAGGTTGAGGAATATATAAACAAGGTTAAAGCAACAATACTATAAAATAAAGAACTTAGATTCTACTCGGAATACTGAGCCTCTGTGTGACATACCGATCCTTTTTGAGGATGGGGATTTTGTTCATGGATATCCGCTGAGATCCTAATATCTCCTGATTGTCCCCAGCACACATCCCCCACCCCCACCCCGACTTATTCCAAACCTTTCCTTTTTTTTGAAAATGACGGACCCAGTCTTCATAGCCGATATCATGGGGATGAGTAGCCTGTGCCATCCTAAACCGGGGCCCATCCCGGGAACGAAAGTTATGTTAATGAAGCAAGCCCCTAACTGCAAGATCAAATTGGCCAAATTTGCTCAATATGTCCAAGAGTGATTCGAATGTAAATGCAGTGAAATTCTAGGAGTAGCCTGAATATGAATGGCTTGTGTTACAAGACTGAAAGATGCACCTATCTGTCTGATGGAAGTGACAAACAATTGAACAATAATCAAGAAGCTCAATTACCTTTATTAAACCCTATGTTTTTGTAATGTTTTCCACCTGGAGTCACTGTCAGGATCCAGACCAACAGTACAAACCAGTTTAGGAATTTCCAGTCGCAAATGAGGTGAGTGGTGTTTTTTTTATTGGGATGACCAGAACTGAACTGAACCATATTGCAAGTTACAGCTAGTATAAATTATATCCAGTGCCTCGTGATCCCAAATGCCGTATGCCAGCCCTGATAGGGTTGATTGGAACCAGTATACCCACTGGGGGTGGAACCTACCTCATGTGCCTACCCGATGGCCACTGCTGGACAACCTTTTCCTGAAGGGATCCTGAAAATGGGGACAGGCAGGACCCAGCATTTCATCTAAGAGACTGGTAACAAGACAGCAAAACCCAGGGGACAAATACCTGGCCCTTGCTTTAACTGTTGAAATGTGGCCAATGGGGTGTAATATGTCTTTAATGTTACCTTGGAGCTTACGTGGGGAATCGACATGCCTTCTTTCTAGCAAAGGGAAAATCTACTAAGATACACTGACTCTTCATTGTGCTTTTAATATGACCCACAATTTTGGAATCTTGTTGGAACATTGAAGATTTTTAAACCCCAACGGGGCAGTGCTATAGTAATGCTATTTTGTCCAATCAATCTGGCAATTATCAAGATGTTCGGCTCATGCTGATGAAACTAATACTGTTTCTAAAGTAGTGCGCAAGTATATGCAGCTGCCCAGAAGGCAGCCTTACACCCCAAACGTCTGATCCCATTAGGTCCACAGCAAAACCCGATTAGAAACAGTATAAGGACAGTTATGCCAGAAAGGTAAGATGCAGAAATCACGGAGGAATGAGATTGTCTGTTCAGTACCAATTCACAATGAAGAGATTGATTTCTCTTTGCGTAGTGACTGTAATCATATAGGTTTAGTGTTTGGATTGTTTTCTAAATTATTTAGAAATTTGGAATTTATTTGCAAATTTCCATTTCTGCAATAATTACAGACACTTTATATTACAATATACTACTGACTGAATTATCAAGTGATTTGATTTCATACATAGACAGTAAGTCTAAATATCTTTGCTTTGTGTATGGAGCTTGTAAGAATGCACACTGGTTGATTTGATTTATCTTTGGTTTGGGTTGTTAGATCGAAGAAGGAGTGTCTGGCTGAGCTATTATTTTGATGCTGAACAGTGATGGTTTGTAGTTTTCAGACTGTATCAATGTCTAAAATCTAGGGATAGCTCAATATTAGAAAATTTCAGTGTGGTTTGAAAGCTTTGTGTCATGTTACCATAATCTGGGGACAGCATTGCCCTCCAGCCAATATTCATCACCAATTTTTCTACTCAATATCACTATTGGGTTTCTACACTTAATTCTAAATACTGTTAACTACAGCTGTAGATCAGGCCATTTGATTGGGCACAAGGTTAATGTATGTTTTTTAAAATAATACAATATATAATCTAAATTTTAGGTAATATTGATGTTTTTAGTAGCAAAACTTTGAAGAGTATTACGTCTCAGCAAAGTTGGATTTATAAAAATAGGTTTGCTTAATTCGCCCATGCCGGGGCTCCTCCATATAGAGTGAGGAAATAATGGGTAGGAAGGGAATCTCTCGTGCAGAGTTTAAAATGAATGAGCCTTTTGCCAATGTGGGCAATATACTTACACCAGTGGGCTATTTTAATGATTTTGAGAATTATTTATTTCAAAATCGCTCCTAGGGCTTCTAGCCTGCAGATGAGCACAAATTATGGCGTCAAATAGGGTACTCCCTTGATACCCAAACCAGAATATGGATGACCCCTACTGGATTAGTTTGTGTTACTTCTTTGCTGCTGCCTATTTTAATTGATTATGTGTACATTGTATATACTTATACAAGGAGGAAATGGTTTATATTTTATTACAATGGACACTCCGCGGTCTCCAACCTTGCAAGGGGGGAGATGATAAAGATCGAACTTGACGTGTGTGGACTTGCCATTGCCAGCATTGGTGTACAAGAGAGGTCAGTTTACCTGTGCAATCTTGAGCAACCAGAGACTGTGTACCAACTATGCCAGGAAGATGCCCTTGTGTGTCGAGAGACTGAATGTTATCAAGAATGACTATTGCATTGGTCATCTGCATCAAAAAGATTGAACAGTTCATTTACAGAACAAGTCTAAGTGGTCTTTACCCTGTAAAGGAATTGTGTGGCAGTTTGATTTGTGGCAGTACTATGGGCATCCCCGGTAAACCTTGTCCCCTTTCAGATAGATCACATAGTAAAAGAACAAAGGGGAGATGTTATCCTTCATTAACAATTTGTTTCTAGAAACCCATAATAAAATATTTGGAGAGGATGAAGTAGTTTCTTACGCCCTTACTTCAGCAAGAGACTCCCTGACCCCTTTTATCCTTCAAAGACCTCATGTGGGGTTTTCAAATAATTCTAAGGTATTTACAGGATTATGGACTTCCTCCAATAAACCTGTGATATCCTATCCAAATTGCTACAATGGTAAGGGATGCGGTTGCACTTCTGTAAAAGTGCCTAAAGTTATCCCCTGTGCTATGATTAAATGTATCAGTCATATCTCATGTGTATGCCTTAAGGAGGAATGTGTCTCTATTACCACTGGCATCCAAACCCTTTGTAGAGTGGAAAACAACACCCACCTTCATTATGATACCTCTAATGGCAATAATATATTCCCAATTATTGAATGGGTAGGACCATTCTGGGATGCTGACCACATTTTTTATCAAGAGACCCACCTCATTTGACGAAATGATTTTCAGCCTTTACGTTCGGGACCAAACTGTGTAATCATGGATTACTCAGGTACTCCAGGAAGTCACAAAGATAGGCCAGCTTCTTATTGGGATGGTCCCTCTATTATCTATACGAAACCTGGATATTATTTTTTTCAGTTATAATAAGGCATCTACTACCTTGTCCTGAATAGAGCAAGTACTCCTCATGCTGTAGCCGGAGGAACACTATTTCCAACTACTGTTCCTTGTCCAATTACCTGTCAATGAGACTCAAATTCCCCTGTTAAATGTTCAGTTTCTCCTGACTTTTGTGCAGAATGGAAGAATCCAAGGGTTCTATCAAAAATTAAAACTCACTTATTGGCATATACCGCTCTTAGTGTTCTTTCCGTAGAAGGGTCTTCAGGAGTCATTAGTCATCAAAACCATAATTATTTAATTTGTGGGCTCATAATTTTGTGAAATGAGTCAACTGCTGCCCTAATAAAAAATAGGGACATACTTTCAGAATTGTGCCTATTCATCCAATAAAACCGCAATGCTCTTGACTACATCTTTGCGAAGGAAGGTGGAGTTTGCGCCATAGTCAAGGGAAAGTGCATCTTAGGGGTCACTAATTTTATCGAAAACATTACTAGACATATAGGTAACATCCATATTTTTGTCAAACAAATTAATGAAGATGCAGGATGGGGAGATTGGGATTTTGGCTCATGATACAACTGACTAATCAATATGGCTATCTATACTGCTATTGTTTTAGTTGGTCTTTTTATTGGTTTTGTTGTTGTTCAGTGTATTATTGCTAAAATATTAGTTTCTGTTGACAACATTGGTTCCACCCAAAAAATGTTTCTTCTCCACTTAGATGATGATGAGGAAGCATCATCGCCTGCCCCGGTTTCTCTTCGGAGGAAGAGAAAGTATTGCAGTCTTTCGCTGCTATCAAATTGGAGTAAGTTGATCCATGCCTTTATGATGTGGTCATAGAATGACCAAAGTGGGGAATGAGGATCTAAAATTTGAATTTAGGCTGTTGTCCGAAGCAACAAGTATATGTAAATTTTTATTAATGTCTTTTCAATTTAAAATAACACAACAATATGGCTGCAAGTAATGATCTGACTCTGTGAACTTGAACTGATGCTTTACTAAGTTGATCGTATTTAGAGATAGGAGAAAGTGAGGACTGCAGATGCTGGAGATCAGAGCTGAAAATGTGTTGCTGGAAAAGCGCAGCAGGTCAGGCAGCATCCAAGGAACAGGAGAATCGACGTTTCGTGCATGAACCCTTCTTCAGGAAGGGCTATGCCCGAAACGTCGATTCTCCTGCTCCTTAGATGCTGCCTGACTTGCTGCGCTTTTCCAGCAACACATTTTTAGCTCTGTCTTTAGAGATAAGAGAAAACAATGGAGTTTTCATGATATAAATCATAAGACAGTGATTTAGTATTCAAACTAACCTTGAACTGCTCCCAGGACATGAGGATTTACGTAATTAAGATCCTCACAGTACCAGGGTCCCAGATTCAATTCTGGCCTTGGACAACTCTCTATGTATTGTTCTCCCCGTGCCTGCATGGGCTTCCTCCCACAATCCAAAGATGTGCAGGTCAGAAGAATTGGCCATGTTAAATTGCCCATAGTGTTAGCTGTATTAGTCAGAGGGAAATGGGTCTGGATGGGTTATTCTTCAGAGGGTCGTCGGTGTGGACTTGTTGGGCCGAACGGCCTGTTTCCAAACTGTAGGGAATCTATTCTAAAAGAAAATTACAGTTGATTTGACTTTTCTTGTTATTATGAGCCCTTTCTAAGGAAATATCATTGGATTATCCATGTCTTTATGATGTAGTCATATAATGACCAAATAGCGAAATCAGGATCTAAAATTTAAATTTAGGTTGTTGTCACAAAATGTCTTTTCAACTTAAAATAACACAACAAAATGGCTTATTATGTCACCTTATTATATGTGATTGGTCTTTTCTTGTAATTAAGGTTGTACTATCTCTTAAAAAAACATATAAATAATGTATAATGTTTGAATGTAATTGCGCCATTTCTCCATGGAACACAGACATTTTTAACCTCGGTGTTGCTGGACAAATCTACGCCAGGCTGCCATAATTTATTAAACTGGTAAGCTTGCTTTAAACAGACCGTATTCCTCGTAATTCTTTTGACCGGTCCCAAGACCGAGAGGCCCTTCAAGGGGGTCTAGATTTTCAACCGGACCCGAAACATTAACTTCTGCTTTCTCTCCACAGATGCTGCCAGATCTGTTGAGTTTCTCCATCAATTTTGGATGGAGGAAACTATCTAACAGCATAGTGAACAAAGTTTAAATCCCAGAGAAAAGTCATCAAATGCTAGGCAGGGTATCAACTGACCTGAGACTGGAGTGAAATCAAACAATTCAATGTAAAATTAAAGAATAAAGATGGTGATGTAAAGTGGAAAGACATTGATAAGATAATAAGTCAAAAGGGCAAGACTGTTGTCAAACACAGCAATCAAACTTAGCTTTCACTAATTAGGGCTGTTGTTAGTTAGTAACAGGGTCCAGGACCTTGAACAGCTGTTCTGAAGTAAACTTGGCACTTTGTACCAAAGATGCATGGCTGGATTGTGATAAAGGCATTATGGAACAGAATACAATTGATCAAGAGTTTTATAGTGGCAATGGCTGTACACACAGAATCCACATGCCTGCACTATGATAATATGTATGGATTGAGCTGCCAGAGGAAGTGGCAGAGACTGATACAATTATAACATTTAAAAGGCATCCAGATGGGTATATGAACAGTACGGGTTCAGAGGGATCAGGGTCAAATTCTGGCAAATGGGACTAGCTTGGTTTAGCATGGACAAGTCGGACCAAAGGGTCTGTTTCTGTGCTGTATGAATCTGTAAGTATATCTGAGTGGTGCAGAGCAACACCATGGCCTGTGTGTTAGCATCTAATTGACTGAGTCCAACCAGACTCAGCCTTAGGGTGTAGGTTTGATCGCTGAGCTGTAGATTTGATATCCAGACGTTTCATTACCTGGCTAGGTAACATCATCAGTGGCAACCTCCAAGTGAAGCGAAGCTGATGTCTCCTGCTTTCTATTTATATGTTTGTCCTGGATGGGGTTCCTGGGGTTTGTGGTGATGTCATTTCCTATTTGTTTTCTGAGGGGTTGATAGATGGCATCTAGACCTATGTGTTTGTTTATGGCGTTGTAGTTGGACTCCCAGGCCTCTAGGAATTCTCTGGCATGTCTTTGTTTAGCCTGTCCCAGGATAGATGTGTTGTCCCAGTCGAAATGGTAGCTTTTTTCATCTGTGGGACAACACATCTATCCTGGGACAGGCTAAACAAAGACATGCCAGAGAATTCCTAGAGGCCTGGGAGTCCAACTACAATGCCATAAACAAACACATAGGTCTAGATGCCATCTATCAACCCCTCAGAAAACAAATAGGAAATGACATCACCACAAACCCCAGGAACCCCATCCAGGACAAACATATAAATAGAAAGCAGGAGACATCAGCTTCCCTTCACATGGAGATCGCCACTGATGATGTTACCTAGCCAGGTAATGAAACGTCTGGATATCAAACCTACAGCTCAGCAAGCAAACCTGCACCCTAAATCTCAACCTGAGCTACAAACCTTCACAAACCTTACAAAAGGACTCAGCCTGTCAGAGGGCTGATCATCAGCTCTCTATCTGGCAGAGAAGGGGGGAATTAGGAATAAGGACACAGGGTGCTAAATTTCACAGTTACATCTGGAACTGTGTTAGTAATAGTGTCTACAAAGCATCAATAAACTGTTGCATTATTAACATGTTAAAATAAAACCATCTCTCTCCGTGGGAAGACCTATCTTTGGGCCTTACATGATTCCAGAACCCTATCAATGAAATGAAAGTAAAACAGTCAGTTCAAGGGAAATTAAAGACAGTAAATGCTGTCTCTCCGCTTACAAACACATCTTTAAAAGTAATATATTAAATATATATCGGAACAGACAGAAAAACAGAGTTGCAGTATAAATTCTCATACTCAGACATTCTAGGTATTACTTCTAGGATAACAAATACTGAGTAATTTTATTGAATTAGAGTAGAATCTAATCTAAGGCTTACATTTTTAAAAATACAATACTTTAAAAAGGACATATAGATGAAATCTTTTCAAATCTCATGTTTTGTCCATGTCTCAATAACAGGTAAAGTCACTATAGTGCCATATGGGTGCTCAGTTATTTAAGAGAGGCAACTGGTGGTGAATTTAACCGGAGGTTCACCATATTTTAGATGCAGGCCAGTAAAGCAGTAAGCATTTTCATGGTTCTGGGACCTGAAATGTGAATATCATTTTCTTTTCACAGATCCTGCCAGACCTGCTGAGTTCCTCCAGAACATTTTCTGTGTTTGTTTGTCTCAGATGCCAGGTTCTTTGTTTTAATTCATTCTCAGAGCAACCCCAGATCATGCAGAAATTGGTCCCACAGTGTTGGCATCATTTTGCATCACACAGAAGCTGCCCAGCCATCTGAGCTCACTGACCCCCTAAACAGTAACTAGTCAGCACAATGTGATTGGCTGAGATCTATCAGGGCCCGTGTATGTGGGTGCATGTACATATGTGATTGTATGTGGTGGAGAGGGGTTCTTTCAGTGTGACAGTACCTGTATGCACTTATTACATCATAACAATTGAAAATTAGAGATGTCAATGAGAGAGGTCCGGACTGGACGGTAACTGAGATTTTGGGGGCATTTATATAACCCACGATAGAAACGCAAGAGTTAATTTTAGACCAAAATTATAGAGATAATATTAGACTGAAATAAAAGAGTTGGTTTTAGCTCAAAATACAAGAGTTAATTTCAGACCGAAATGAAAGGGTTAACTTTAGATTGAAATGAAAGAGTTAATGTTGGACTGAAATTAGAGTTAATGTCAGAATGAAATGAAATAATTGATTTCATACCAAAATTAAAGAGTTAATTTCAGACTGAGATGTAATCACCAAGTGATTTACAGGCGGGTAATCCGACTGTACTGGTTTATGCATTACATAACAAATTATCAAGAATTAATTGCAGGCAATTATCTCGTTGAGAACTTCACATGGGTTATAAATGGAATGGCTTGAGACTTTTAAGTGGTGCAATTTAACTAAGGGTTTCAGCTGATGTTTGTAAAGAATAAAACACTAGAATATTCTGCAGTATAATGCTTGCAGCATTAGGTGCAACAATAGATTCTTGGGTTGTAGATGCAGTCTTCAATATATAAAACAGTGGAAAGTTCTACCATTTTTGCATTAAAATTGTCAGATTGTGACATTGAGATTAGAGTAGTTTTGGGAAAGCACAGCAGGTCAGGCAGCATCCGAGGAGCAGGAAAATCGACATTTCGGGCAAAAGCCCTGATGCTGCCTGACCTGCTGTGCTTTTCCAGCACCACTCTAATCTTGACTCTGATCTCCAACATCTGCAGTCCCTACTTTTGCGAGATTTTGACATCAATTGAAATCTATTTGAAGATTGGGCTGGTTTATTTCGACTCATGAGCGGGAGCCACAAAACTATCAATGGATTTCAGAAACTAAACAAAAAATCTGGTTCACTTATTTGCTTCAGGCAAGGGCATCTGCTGTCCATTTCCCAATGGTTGTACAGATGACTCTACTCCCACAGAACTGTGGCCGGTTCTCAACATCAAGTTTAATCATTTCAGACCAAGAACACTTCACTCCATGTCCACTCCCCACCCGACACTCCAAGTCCTCTCATGAGACATGGCCAACCCATTTCTAACTGCTCTCCAATATAATTTCTCTTCCTTCTTTGAAGGAGGGTCACTGGACTCAAGATTTTAACTCTGCTTTCTCCCCACAGGTACTGCCAGGTCTGATGAGTTTCTCCACAATTTGTTTTAGCTTCTTTGCTGCCTTGGCTTACCATTAACAGACCCTTTGTCTGCCTACCCTTTCTCTCACTCTTGCGCTCTCTCTCTCTTTCTTTCTCTCTCTCTCTCTCTCTCTTCCTTCTCCATCTATCTGCTCATTCCTTTCACCCTCCTAATCCCCCATCATCAGCATAAATACCATCTTTTCTTGGCTGCTGTGATTTCTGAAGACATTCACAGGACTCAAAGTTAACTCTGTTTCTCTCTCCCAGCTGATGCTGCCAGACTTGATGAGTGACTTCAGCAATTTCTGTTGCTGTTTGTTTCAGATCTCCAGTATCTGCGGTTCTTGGTTTGATTTTGGTTAAACCTCGATTGCCGTCTGAAATAACCAATCAAGTCATTCAATTCAAGTAAGCCATACAAACCACAGGAAATGTATATCCATTAAAGTATTTATAATTAGCTTAGTCAGAATTCGAGTCTTCGGCCATTCAAAAATGATTTCAAGAAAAGCAGTGACTAGGCTTTAACTGCAGAATAGTTTGTAAGAAAGAAAAACAGGTTCTTTGATGAGAATCAATGGCTGAAAACCCACTGAGGGTCATGTTTCTTTGTGTTAGAATTACTGATATCAAGCTCAATTCTAACAAGGGTCATGTGCGTGGGGAGAGTGTGTGCGCATGCATGTTTGTGTGCACACCCTTGTGTGTATGTGTGTATACAAGTGTGTGCAAATGTATGTATACACATGTGTAGGTGTGTGTGTATTTCTACGTGTAGGTATAGTGAGGGGGCAGGGATGTGTAGGTGGGACAGCATACATAGGTGGAGGTAGTTGTGTATTTGAATGTTGGCTTGAGGATGGGGTAATAGTTACTCAAAAAGGATTATAAGCATTTGGGGGTGAGTGACAGAGCTGGGGATTTCACAGGGGATTTCGAGTTGTGCCTTGATTTCCAGTGGATAGCCACAATCTGGGAATTATATCTCCAGATATTTAGCTAGTTGTGTGACTTCCTGATAGAATAATAGAAACTGGTGTTAGGTAAAGGCTAGAATCTACCCCAAGATCCATGTGATTTATACAAAAAGAGATGCATCTGCAGGATTCAGGGGTTCGAGCAGCTAGAATTTATGTAGAAGTGAGTTTCAGGCTGGAATCTGGCTGAGGCTTTGTCTGTTGTATGACAAATTCACAGCAACATAAGAGCTAGGAGCAGGAGTAGGCTATTCAGGCCCTCTAGTCTGCTGTATCATTCAATACCATCTCATTCTTGGCGTCAACTCCACCTTCCCTCCCGCCCTCCATAACCCTTCAACTCATTACTAATTAAAAATCTGTTTAACTCCTTAAATTTATTCAATGTCCAAGTTTCATGACCTTTTGAGAGAAGTAATTTCTCATCTTGTCTATTTTAAATCAGCTAAACCCTTATCCTTAAGTAATGACCTCATTCTAGACTCGCCCACATCAGGAAACCGCCACTCTACGTCGACTTTGCCGATCCCCTTCAGCATCTTATCTAGCTCAATTGAAAATCCTTTCATTCTTCTAAACTCCAAAGAGTATCGGTCTAAACTGCTCTATCTCTTTTCATTAGACAAACCCCTCTTCTCTGGAGTCAATCAAGCGAACCTCGTCTGAACCACCTCCGATGCAACTATATCCCTCCTCAAGTAAAGGGACAGAACTTGTGTGCCATATTCTCACCAACATCTTGTACAGTTGCTGCAGCACTTCCCTCCTATTATCGTCTATCCCTTTAGCACTAAATGCCAAAATTCCATTGACATTCCTTATTACCTGCTGTCTCTTCCTATGAGATTTCTCTAATTCCTGCACAAGGACACCTGATCCCTTTGTTTCTCTCTATTTCGATGATGAGTTACCTTTCCATTCCTCTAACTGATATTAAATAACTTCATGCAAGACTTCATTTTAGCCTGTAATCTGGTAGAACAAATACATGGTAGGCAGTTGTTAGCCTGAAATTTGACCAAACGTTGCAGAAGTGATAAGCAGGAATTAATTGCCGGCTGTTATCTAATCGAGAATTTAATGTGTTTACTTTGTAGAATTACAGATGGCCAGAGCAGTTTAGAGGGTTGAATATAATTTAGTGTTTCAGCTGGATTTATAAGAATAACAGACAATTTGGAATATTGTTGACTTGTGATGGTGGGTTTATGCAGTGAATAACAGACACTGTTGTAGATAAATGTTCAATGTTCACTTAAAGAATGAGACATGCTGCAGTGAATTGCTGGCTGCAATCTAAACAGAGGCCAGTTGGTTATTGTCAGCTGGTTAATTGTAACCAGGAAATGACTATTGTTCTTCACAGAAGCTTGTTTGATTCACTGTAGTGATGGGAACCTGTTACTCTCACCACAATTGGAATATAGGTGGCAGCACGCCAACTGCAACGTTCCTGATTCGCAATGATCCTCTCTAATAGCCTTCCGTGCCATTCACATCACTGCAAGTGGATGGAAGTGGGTAATGCAGATGCTGGAGATTAGAGTCAAAATTTGAGTGGTGCTGGAAAAGCACAGCAGGTCAGGCAGCATCTGAGGGACAGGAAAATCGACGTTTCGGGCAAAAGCCCTTCATCAGGAATTCTTGACTCAATGCAAGTGGAGCTGGGCATCAACTGTTCTCGACCGATGAAAAAGAATATGAATGGGGTGGCAGCAAAGTGCTGGCTGAGATCTAACAGGGGAGCAGATATTGTGAGGGGGCTAATGTCTGGGAATTCATTGTGGACTTTCATCTAATAAAAGGTAGGAGTGGTTAATGTACAAACTCATACACTTCCTGAGAACAGTTGCTACTTGTAACTGTAAACACACAGATTTGGCATAATTATTTAAAGTTTGTGTCACATATAGACAACATTTCTCCCTACCTATAGAATCCTAGAGTACCTATAGAGAAGCATTTAACACGCTTGCCTTCATTGGTCAGACCTTTGAGTACAGGAGTTGGGACACTATGTTGAGGTTGTACAGGACATTGGTGAGGCCTCTTCTGGAGTACTGTGTCCAGTTGTTGTCATGCTGTTATAGGAAGAATATTATTGAAGTGGAGAGAGTTCAGAAGAGATTTACTAGAATGCTGCTGGGAATGGAGGGTTTGACATACAAAAATACATTGGAAAGGCAGACGCATTTTTTTCTATGGAGCATAGGAGGTTGAGGGGTGACCTTCCTGAGGTTTGTAAAATGATGAGAGGTATCGATAAAGGGAATAGCAAAGGCATTTTCACTAGGGTGGGGGAGTTCAAAATGAGTGGCATTTTTAAAGTGAGAGGAGAAAGCTTTAAAAAGGACATGAAGGGCAATTTATTTACGCAGAGTGGTTCTTGTGTGGAATGAACTGCTAGAGGGAGAGGTGGATGTGGGAACAGTTGGATAGGAAAGGTTTAGTGGGATATAGGTCAACGGCAAGCAGATGTTGGGAGCAGTTTAGTTTGGGAATATGGTCGGCATGGACTAGTTGGACTAAAGCCTGTATGACCTGATGACTCCATAGGTACAGACAAACTACTTTGGAGTCAAGAGCTCCAGAATTATTGTGAAAAGAGGCAGCAAGAGGCCATTCTGTCCATTGTGCATGCACGAGCTCTACAAGTTGTGGGCGGCACGGTGGCGCAGTGGTTAGCACTGCTGCCTCACAGCGCCAGAGACCCGGGTTCAATTCCTGCCTCAGGCGACTGACTGTGTGGAGTTTGCACGTTCTCCCCGTGTCTGCGTGGGTTTCCTCCGGGTGCTCCGGTTTCCTCCCACAGTCCAAAGATGTGCAGGTCAGGTGAATTGGCCATGCTAAATTGCCCGTAGTGTTAGGTAAATGTAGGGGTATGGGTGGGTTGCGCTTTGGCGGGCAGTGTGGACTTGTTGGGCCGAAGGGCCTGTTTCCACACTGTAATGTAATCTAATCTAATCTAAAAAATTCCTTTCCAGGTGGTGCTTGTTTGTCATCGATTTAAAGGCTCCTCTTTTCCTGATGAAGGGCTTTTGCCCGAAACGTCGATTTTCCTGCTTCTCAGATACTGCCTGAACTGCTGCTTTTCCAGCACCACTCTAATCTTGAGTCTGATCTCCAGCATCTGCCGTCCTCACTTTTGCCTTTTTAATCCAGTGACCCAGGTAACATTCTGGAACTTGGGTTCAAATCCCGCCATGCCAGATGGTGAAATTGGAATTCAATACTAATTTTGAAGTAAACGTCTAATGATTGTCAGGAAAAAAACCCTGTAGTCCACTTTAGGGCAATAAGTTTGCTGTCTTTACCTGACCTGGACAATTCGTGACTCCAGACCCACAGCAACTTGGTTGACTCATCAAGTCTGAGGAAGGGTCACTGAACCTGAAATCAGGATTATAGTGGTGGTGGAATAGCACAGCAGGTCAGGCAGCCTCCGCGGAGCTGGAAAATTGACTTTTTGGGCAAAAACCTTCTCATTCCTGATGAAGGGTTTTTGTCCAAAACATTGATTTTCCTGCTCCTCGGATGCTGCCTGACCTGCTGTGCTTTTCCAGCACCACTCTAACCTAAACTCTCATTTACAGTATCTGCAGTCCTCACTTTTGCCTACTGGACCTGAAATGTTAACTCTGATTTCTCTCCTCAGATACCAATAGACCTGCTGTGTTTTTTTCCCAGCAGTTTCATTTTCTGATGTCCAGTCTCTGCAGTTCTTTCAGATTTTTGGCTAACTCTTACCCACCCTCTGGGCAATTAGGAATGGGCAATAAATGCTGGTCCCAGCCAGTGAGACCCACATCCCATGAATGAATGTTTAAAAAAATTGCATCGAGGGTCTCAGGAAAAGTCGCAGATTAAAATAACAAAAACTCAGGACTGACATAAAGTTCAATAAAATGAAGAACTGCGAGTGCTGGAGATCTGAGACAAACAAAAAAGGAGCAGTAATTGCTGGAGAAACTCAGCAAGTCTGGCAGCATCTGTGGAGAGAAAGAAGCAGAGTGAGCATTTCAGGTCCAGTGACCCTTCTTCAGTTCTGGCCTGGAATCTGGAAAAGAGGAGCCTTTAAATCGATGACAAACAAGAACCACCTGGAAAGGAATGGTAAGGTTTTGTGCAGTTTATACACAGAGCTTAACACAAATGCACCACAGTCTTGCCTGAGGACAGGGCTGCTCTCTCATTGTAGAAGAGAGAGAGAGTGAGGGGGAGAGCTGACTGATGGCAGTTTAACCTGAGGGACATCAGGCGAAGAGAGAGGCTGAGAAGGAGAGTACTTTATCGTATCCATGATGGAATGATAGATACCATGAATATTATTTCATCCAAAAAAGATGACCAGATATTTTGATATTGAACATGACATACTTTGGAAAGTGTGATTTCTTTTCATTCCTGAGCTGTGATTACCAACAGCCTATGAGCCACACTGCAAATCTTTATAGTAGGGGTTGATGACTCGCTTTCTTCAGCTTGTGCGGTGGAATCACATCTCCGTTACAGATGAAGTTTCCGGATTGCAAACATGTACCATAAAGGAATCCCAGCATCCCAATCTAATGGGAATACCACCAGATGCAAGACCTCCAAGCCACTCGCTATCCTGAGTTGGAAGTATTTTGCTTTAGTGTTTTGTTGGGTCAAATTCCTGGAATTCCCTCCCTAAGGGCATTGTGAGTCTACCTACCGAACATGGACTGCAGCGGTTCAAGAAGGCAGTTCAGTACCACCTTCTCAAAGGGTCACCTAGGGACGGGCAATAAATGCTGGGTCCAGCCAGTGACATCTGGGTCCCACGAGTGAAAAATAAAAAAGAGATGTGTGGACTCAGACGACATTCAGATGTTCTTCTACCTCTTTCGGATGGCATGGTGCCTCAATGGTTCATGCTGATGGCTCACAACTCTGGGGACAGCCTCGGGTACGTTCTCCCCATGTCTGCGTGGGTTCCTTCAGGTGCTCCGGTTTCCTCCCACAGTACAAAGATGAGCAGGTTATGGTGGATTGGCCATGCTGTAAAATAGCACCATAGTAACAAGAGGTGTGCAGGTTGGGGGATTGGCCATGTTAAAAACCCCGTGTGGGGTTACAGGGATGGAGTTGAACACTCTTGAAGAGGGCTGGTACAGACTGGATGGGCCAAATGGCTTCTTTCTGTACTGTAGGTGTTCTATGATGCCCTTTCACCTGGTGTTGACATGATTGTAGATTTGGACCTGTCTTAGAGATAGATGACAGCGAAAACTTGCTCCAAGATGCTTCTACTGTGCCTTTGTGTTACAGCGAGCAATCTTTCAGGAGAGTATTCCACCTCACTCCTGCCTCGAGGCTTGTTACAGATAGTCACACCTCAGAACTCCCAGCCTATCACCTACACACAAGAGGATAGCTCTGGGACAATGGTGACCCTGAACTCAACATTACAAATCAGAGTGTGATACTTTCAAATCTCTTTGACAGGAGACAGTTATTCCTTTGTACTTGAGTGATTACTAATGTGATTTTTCTTGAATTGGCCTGAGAATCCTCACTCAGAGTTTCCTTGCTAATTGACTGAAATATTATGAATGTTTGCATTGTTGCTTGTGATCCACTCCGTGTGAAATATAACAGCCTAGAACAGCACACTTCCCAATGGGCATGTTGTACTACATCCCTGTGTTGATCAGATGACTTAGTGGCTTGTTGGTTCAGAGGAGTCGAAAAATAAAGTGAACAAACATCAGCAGCAATGCAGGCACATTCAAGACAATGGAGAGATAAGCTCTTCTGAGAGTCTAGGGAGAGACAAAAACATGCTTTTGTGCTAAATCCAGCACTTGGCGTGGCACCAAGGTTAACATATTAACTTGGTAAACATCTGAGCTTGGAAAGTGAAAATGAGAATTTGAGCTGGACTTCCTGCATATCAATCCTGATTGCTTATGTAACTGGATCCTTCAGTTACACGGACAAATTGGGCAAAGGGCAAGAAGGAAATAAATTGGTGGGGGATGGGATAGGTTGGGAACAATACATTTTGACAGGTAAGAAGGATTATATAATATGATACCATTCCATGTAGCATCTAGAGACACCAGGACGTGGATAGTTAAGACCATAGAAGCAGAAGCAGACCATTCAGCCCATCGAGTTTGCTCAACCATTCAACAAGATATTGGCTGATCTGATAATTCTCAATTCCACTTCCTTTTCTGTTTCCCTTTCTTTTGATTAATAAAATCCATCTCAGCCTTGAATATGCGAAATAACCCAAACTCTGTGGTATCAATTCCACCTTCTGAGTTAAGAAATTCCTCCTCATCTCTGTCTTAAATGTGCAACCACTTATTCTGAGATTATGCCCTCTGGTCCTAAACCCTAAAATGAGGGAAACTATGTATTAGCATTGAATCAGCAATCACACTTAGCAACATAAGCATTTCAATAATGTTGCCCCTCATTTTTCTAAACACCAAAATGTGCACACCCAACATTGTACTGGAATTTTGGCTGTTATAGCTAAAGGAATAGAATATAAAAGGTAAGGAAGTATTGTTACAACTATACAAGGCATTGGTGAGACTGCACCTACAGTATTCTGCACAGTTTTGGTCCCCTTTATTTAAGGAAAGATGTAGTGGTATTGAAGGCTGTTCAGAGGAGAGTCACTGGATTGATCCCAGAGATAAGGGATTTGGCGCATGAACAGTTTAGGCCTGCACTCCCTGGAATTTAGAAGAATGAGGGGAGGTCAAGTTGAGGTGTCCAAGATGATAAAAGGTATGGATACAATAGATGTGGAGCAGGTGCTTCCTCTTGTGGGACATTCTGGGACGAGAGCTCATAGTCTTAGGCAAGAGCTAGCAAATTTAAAACAGAGTTAAGGAAAAACTACTTCTCCCAAGCGATTGTGAATCTGTGGAACTTGTTTCCCTATAGTTTCCCTATACTGCGTTAGTGAGCAAATTTAAGGAGGAGTTGGACAGATTTTGAATTGGTAACAGGTTGAAGGGTTATTGAGAGAATGCAGGAAAATGAGGGCGAGGAGCATATCAGCCATAATCGAATGGTGGAACAGACTCGATGGGCTGAATGGTCTAATTCTGCTCCTATACCTTATAAACTTATGAATCTATACAACCTCTCCTCATAAGACAGTCCTTTCAGACAAAGGATCCAGCCCCAGGGAACTGCCTTTGGACCACATCGTGCTCTGCTCTTTCTTGCCTTAGACAAGTGGACCAAACCTTTTCATAGTATCCCAGTAGTCTTTTTATGAAATTAATATAATTTTGCGAGCAACAATTTTCCAAAGAGACAGGAAGTGTGCCGACAAGCCCAAGAGCACTTGAATTTTATTGACAGAAAATAAAAGAACGGGGACGTTGCACAAAATTGTTTCAAAACCTTAGCATGCTTCTTATGTTTCGCGCTGGTTAGTACACTCAACAAAGGATTGAGGATTCATGGAGATTTATCTCAGTGTTTCTGTGGATGAAGGATTTTAAACAAAAAATTGGGTAAAATGTAGATAATTCCTTCTGGATCCAAGTATTAAGAGTTACATACAATTATGTAGATGAAATGTTAACAACAAAATTGAATGAATCTAGAAATAATTCACTTAGATACAGTCAATAATCGCTTGAAGAATTGCGTTCTGATTTACATCTTGTAACGATAGTGAATATTACGTCATGTTAAAGTAATCTCTTGTCTTGTTGGTTTTCCTTGCACCTCGTGTTTAATGAGAAACTTTCTGCTTTGGCTGTGTAGAATCACCTGCAAGAGGTTTGGGTCCCATGAAGAGGAGACTGCGAGGTAGATCAAGCCATTGCGTGGAGGAAATGAGGCAGACGTAGAAATGGACAAGCGACCTGAAAATGAGCAGTGGGAGGCAGAAGAGAAAGAGGAAAAGATGGAGCCAACTGATCACTTTTATCACAAATCCCAAACCTCAAGAGGTGGGAATGCCTTTCTTCCTGTTTGGCCTCTCCAGCCAGTTCTGTCATTCGCTGGGATCCGAAATTCCTCACGTTCACTTTCCTAACCTTTCCCTGTAAACTTTGATTCCCTGACAGATCAAGAATCTATCTGTCTCAGCCTGAAAAATGTACAAGGCCTCTGTCCCATAGCTCTCGGTGGCAAGGAGTTCCAAAGACTCATGGCCCTCTAAGAGGAGAAATTCCTCCTCATCTCAGTCTTCAGTTGGTGCTCCTTTCTTCTGAGACTGTTTCCTCTGGTTCTAGCCTCTCCCATGAGAGGAAACATTCTGTCAACATTTGCCCTGTCAAACTCCTTAAGAATCCTGTGTGTCTCAATGACATCACCTCTCTAAACTCCAGTGATTAGAGTTCCAACCTGGTTAATGTTTATAATGACATCTTAGTTCATTGTCACATTGATGATCTGTAGGTCACTCAGTTCTACAATCGGTCAATTAATACATCTATAAACGACTCTGTCTAACAGACAAACAATCGTTTATTGTATGTTACAGCTCTGGGTTGGCAGACTCTGATTCGCCCAGAAGTATGAAAACCTTTTGGTAATCAAAAGAATCTAACAACCTTGCAGAGTTTGCATAAGGTTTATATACATTATTCATAATCAGACATGAGAATGATCGCATAGTAACAACCAATCAATACATGATATCACTTCATGGATAGTTGCTTGAACCAATGATATTGATTAAGTCATAATGGTTTATGTCACCTTTACAAAGATTTGCAGCTTGCTAAATGTGGTTTAGTATTTCCTGTATGAGGACTCGCAGCTTGAAAAGTGTGGTTGGTTACTTATATGGCTTTAGAGACTAATTGTAGGTAGTCACGTAGGCGCGGAGAACCATTTTGTCTCTAAGTGCAATTTAGAATTAACCGTTATTTCTGTTTTTGTATTGGAATTACATCAGTCTGCAGTTTCTTGTTTCTTTCTGGTTCAATGCAATCTAATTTAGCAATGCAGAAGCCATTTTGTGCAGCTCCTTTATGCATTTTGTCCTACCTCCCAGAGGCCCATATCCTCAATTTGCCAATCGTGGAGAAAGTGAGGACTGCAGATGCTGGACATCAGAGTCAAAAAGTGTGGTGTTGAAAAAGCCCAGCCGGTCAGGCAGCATCTGAGGAGTAGGAGAATCGACATTTCGAGCATACATTCTTCATCAGGAATGTGCCAATCCTACCCATAAGGAACCTATTAGACTCAAAACTGTTCATTTTTTTACTTGGTTTCACGGTCAACATGGGAGCTAAATATAGACAAATTATTCTTTATTAAGAGCTGGAATTGCAGCTTTAATTTCTAGACTCTGCTCTCTACAGCTCCATATTATTCAACTATCAGAAATCAACCTTTCTTTTCTGCTTTATCTCATTCTGCTTCATATTTTGGGAAAAAAACTGTCTTTTGAGATGGTAAAGTCCAGACTTCACAATCTGAGTTTGGACGATCTCTGAACTTTTGGAGTAGAGATATTGTTTTTGTAAATCAAGCTCTCAAAGACCAGTGTATCTTTAGAAGGTGTGTTTGACAGAAGAGATTATGATATTGTCACTGGGCTTGAAGCAGAGCTTTATAAAGCAGGGCCAGACCCTCTATCCTAGTCTGCTTGTCTGTTATAATGAGCAGCATTGCATTAGCTCAGCAATTTATCTTCATCCTCCCCAATCTCCCCCTATCTCACTCCCCTGTCACTCCTCACTGATCTGGATTAGGTGTGGCAGGTTAAATGATGGTCTTTTGTGTTGTAGCAAAGGGAAAGGAAACCTGTTGCTATCAATGGTGCTTACAGTCCCTCCCTGCTTCCCCATTTTGTTTCCGGAGTAATTCCTGGCCTGTTTGGCTCACTAGTTCTCTGGGACCAAAGTGAAGAAGGACAAAGTCCGCTTGCTCAGGTGTTGCATCTTCTTCAGACTATTTGCCACTCCCCTGCTGTGGATTTCCATCCTGCAGCTTCAACACGACTTATTCATCAGGACCCTCAACCCCATGCTCACACTGATGTCCCACGGTGACACCACGGCGTTGAGTCATGGTGGCAAGCAATGTCCGAGGTCAAAAAGGAGGGAGAAATAGGAAGATGGAGGGAGGAAGGAAGAAACGGAGAGAAGGTGGATCCAGAGAGTTGGACTGGAGATGGAAATAATGGGAGAGAGGGCAGGGCAGAGAACCTCCTGTGCCAAAGGAGGTCGTTCAGCCCATCATGTGACTACTAGCTCTATCATCTCGTGCCAATCCACTGTCTTTGGTCCATATCCCTGCATGTCATTGCTCCCCGAGTAGAGTCATAGAGATGTACAGCATGAAACAGACCTTTCGGTCCAACTTGACCACGCTGACCTATATTAATCCTATATTAATCTAGTCCCATTTGCCAGTACTTGGCCATATCCTTCTAAATCCTTCCTATTCATATACCCATCCAGATGCCTTTTAAATATTTGTAATTGTACCAGCTTCCACCACTTCCTCTGGCAGCTCATTCCATACACGCACCACCCTCTGCGTGACAAAGTTGTCCCTTAGGTCACTTTTATATCTTTCCCCTCTCACCCTAAACCTATGCCCTCTAGTTCTGGAGTCCACTACCCCGGGGAAAAAGATCTTGGCTATTTAACCTATCCATGGCCTTCATAATTTTATAAACATCTATTATAAAAACCTCTATAAGGTCACCCCTGAGCTTCCAACATTCCAGTCTGTTCAGCCTCTCCCTATAGCTCAAACCCTCCAACCCTGGTAACATCCTTGGGAATCTTCTCCTTACTGAAGTCCATATAGATCACATCTACTGCTCTGCTTGGTATTCTGGCTTGGTCTTCACACTTTGCTAGTACCAGAATTGAGGTGTATAAAATCATGGATAGACTGGGATAGTATTCTTTGGAGCAGAAGGGGGACAGGATTGAGGTGTATAAAATCATGGGGGGCATAGATTGAAGAAACAGGAAGAAACGTTTCCCTTTGATCAAGGAATCAATAGCCAGAGGGAACAGATTGAAGGGATGGAGCAGGAGGCTTCAAGGGAATGTGGGGAAATTTCTTTCACCCAGAGGGTGGTGGGAATGTAGAACTCACTGCCTGGAAGGGTGCGAGGGGCAGAAACCCTCATCATATTGAAGAAGGATTTTGATGTGCATTTGCAATGCCAAGGCATACAAGGGTATGGGTGAAAGTGCTAGGAAATGGGCTTAGAATAGGTAGCTGCTGGTTTCTGACCAGCACTGATTTGATGGGCCAAATGGCCTTTGTGGCGTTGCAAGTCTCTATGATTCTATAGTACGCTGATACTGCACATCTTGCTCAATGTCATTCTCCAATTCATTTCCTTAATTTCTGTTCTTGCTTGTTGCCTCCAGGCAACCTTTCCACCATTTCGGGAAAATCTATGGCTGACTCACTCAGCATTTCTTTCACTGCTTTAGTAGCCTGGCTTCACACTGATCCAGGGACCCTCGAGTAATGACCCTCTCTTTGTGAGTGTGTACCACCAATCAATATGTTCAGGTCGCCCCTGCAAATATTCCTCAAAAAGCCAAAGGTCAAATATGGAGCAAATTTGAGGCATGTTCTGAACCATTCGTCTCAGAGTGCGAGAGTGGTATGACAGAGGATGGTGAAGAGACAGAGAGTGTGGGGAGATACAGGATGAAGAAAGAGAAGCAGAGAGATGGAGCAGAAGAAAAGATTGAGATTGGAATTAGAGAATGTAGAGTGAGAGAAATGGAGAGGGGGTGAGAGGAGAGGGATAGAGGAGAGATGAGCATGGGGAGGAGAGACACATGAGTTGGGAGGGGGTTTTTTTTGATTAGATTAGATTAGATTACTTACAGTGTGGAAACAGGCCCTTCGGCCCAACAAGTCCACACCGCCCCGCCGAAGCGTACCCACCCATACCCCTACATCAACCCCTTACCTAACACTACAGGCAATTTAGCATGGCCAATTCACCTGACCTGCACATCTTTGGACTGTGGGAGGAAACTGGAGCACCCAGAGGAAACCCACGCAGACACGGGGAGAACGTGCAAACTCCACACAGTCAGTCGCCTTGAGGCGGGAAATGAACCTGGGTCTCCGGCGCTGTGAGGCAGCAGTGCTAACCACTGTGCCACCGTGCCGCCCACGGTTGGGGAGAGAGATTTTATTAGTAATTGAGAGGGCGAGGACAAAGAGAGAAGAGGTTTGGAAATGGAAAAGAGAGGAGAGAGTAAGGAGAGAGAGACAGAGAAGAGAAAGGGAGAGGGAAGAATGGAATGCGAGAAAAGCGAGGGAGATGAGAAGAGAGGGTGCTGCTGAAATGACGAATGAGAGAGAGGTGAGAGGGAGAAGGGGTTGGAAAGTGGAGGCATGAAAGGGGGCAGAAGGAAAAGGGAGTGAGAAGTGAGAGGGTGGATAGAGAGAAGGAGAAAGGCAGAAATCTGAAAGAGAGGGTGGGGGAAGAATGAGAAAGGGAGAGAGAGAGAGATGAAGGGATAAATCAGGTGAGCAGGGGAATGAGTGAAGTGTCTCTGATGCTGCTATTTCAGAATAGGATCAAAAAAGAAGTCCCTTCTAGTTTCCAAAAGGTGAAGACAGATGTGTCACTGATCTCACACCCTCTTTATCATCTGTCCCGCACTTGAAAAGAAATATCATGTTGGAGACACAGAATTAGAAGAGAGCAGCTATGCTCAGTGTGAATAACTCATTTATGACATTTGAATTTTGTGTTTAATTTAGGAAGATTGTGATGGTTAGTCAAACAAAACTGCAAAGATTGACACGAATTCCCTGGAAGGGGAAGTTCAGTCTGGGTCAGGCAGGAGATGTGGTGTTGTTTCCTGAAGACAAATAATCTTCAGAAAAGACTTCACTGAAATCATCATAAGATTATTTGCAGACAATCAAGAGAAACAAATACAACTTGTCAGCAGGGCTGATAGCAAGAAATTTGCCAGGCTGTTCCCTGGGCTGTCGAGTCCCAGTTATGAAGAGAGATTGGACAGAGGGGACAGGATTGTGATGGATAAAATGATGAGGGGCATAGATAGGGCAGAAATATTCCCCTTTGACTGAGGGATCCATGAACCAGGACCTTGATTTAATGTAAGGGGCAGGGGTGGTTTAAAGGGGATGTGGGAACACTTTCTCACCCAGAGGGTGGTAAGAATGTGCAACGCACGGCCTGTTAAAGGTGGGAGAGGCAGAAACACTCATCACAGTGAAGAGATATTTCGATGTGCACATGTAATGCAGAGGTAGATAAGGCCCTGTGCTGGGAAATCGGATTGGAATAGTTAGGTGGTTGTATTCACCTGCATATAGATTTGATGGGCTGAAGAGCCTTCTTCTGTGTTGTAGACCTCAATGACTTTAGGAGAAGACATGTTTAAGATGAAACAAGCACAAGGAAGCATCCTGGTGAAGACCTTATGCATGAAAGGTCGACTCTCCTGCTCCTCAGATGCTGCCTGACCTGCAGTGCTTTTCCAGCACCATACTCTCGACTCTGATCTCCAGTATCTGCAGTCCTTATTTTCTCCCATAAGGAAGGGTTAAAGACATTATCTCCCCAAATACATTATTTAAACTAATAAGAGATACAGATTCAATGTCAGTTCACTACAGTACAAAAAGAGGCCATTCAGCCCATCGAGTCAATACTAACTGATGAATAGCTCAGATATCCCACTCCGACCCACCCCACCTGCTCACATTTCCAATGCCTGGTTCACACTCTAAGGGTAGTTTTTCATGGCCAATTCACCTAACCTGCACATGTTTGGACTGTTGGAATTGAACCCAGATCCCTGACACTGTGAGGCAGCAGTGTTACCCACTGAGCCACTGTGCTCTGCCAACTGAAAGTGAAATGGTTTGAAATGATAGAAAGCAAAACCTCGCAGGGACTGGGATAAATTGGATATCCTTTTGGAAACTGCAGCACAAATACATAGAAAAGATGGTGTTCTCCTACTCTGTATCTTTCAACTGTTTCATGAAAGGAAGATCAAGATTGAATTGCTGGGATATTTCATTATTGTTAACTTTTCTCTTCATTTTGATGAAGGGGAACATTGGATTCATCATTCTGGTAATCCTAACCTACACACATGGTGCCGGAAGACTGGAGGTTGGCAAACGTGGTGTTTAAGAAGGGTGGTAAAGACAAGCCAGGGAACTATAGACAGGTGAGCTGACGTCAGTGGTGGGCAAGTTGTTGGAGGGAATCCTGAGGGACAGGATGTACATGTATTTGGAAAGGCAAAGACTGATTAGAGATAGTCAACATGGCTTTGTGTGTGTGAAATCATGTCTCACAAACTTGATTGAGTTTTTTGAAGAAGTAGCAAAGAAGATTGATGCGGGCACAGCAGAAGATGTGATCTATATGGACTTCAGTAAGGCGTTTGACAAGGTTCCCCATGGGAGACTGATTAGCAAGGTTAAATCTCATAGAATACAGGGAGAACTAGCTATTTGGATACAGAACTGGCTCAAAGGTAGAAGACAGAGGGTGGTGGTGGAGGGTTGTTTTTCAGACTGGAGACCTGTTACCAATGGAGTGCCACAAAGATCAGTGCTGGGCCCTCTACTTTTTGTCATTTACATAAATGATTTGGATGTGAGCATAAGAGGTACAGTTAGTAAGTTTGCAGATGACACCAATATTGGATGTGTAGTGGACAGCAAAGAGGGTTACCACAGATTACAACAGGATATAGACGAGATGAGCCAATGGGCAGAGAAGTGACAGATGGAATTTAATTCAGATAAATGCGAGGGGCTGCATTTTGGGAAAGTAAATCTTAGCAGGACTTATACACTAAGGTCCTAGGGAGTGTTGCTGAACAAAGAGACTTTGGAGTGCAGGTTCATAGCTTTGGAGTCGCAGGTAGATAGGATAGTGAAGGTGTTTGGTATGCTTTCCTTTATTGGTCAGAGTATTGAGTACAGGAGTTGGGAGGTCATGTTACAGCTGTACAGGACATTGGTTAGGCCACTGTTGGAATATTGCATGCAATTCTCGTCACCTTCCTATCGGAAAGATGTTGTGAAACTTGAAAGGGTTCAGAAAAGATTTACAAGGATGTTGCCAGGGTTGGAGGATCTGAGCTACAGGGAGAGGCTGAACAGACTGGGGCTGTTTTCCCTGGAGCGTCGGATGCTGAGGTGTGACCTTATAGAGGTTTACAAAATTATGAGAGGCATGGATAGGATAAATAGACAAAGTCTTTTCTCTGGGGTCGGGGAGTCCAGAACTAGAGGGCATAGGTTTAGGATGAGAGGGGAAAGATATAAAAGAGACCTAAGGGCAACTTTTTCACACGTGTATGGAATGAGCTGCCAGAGGCAGTGATGGAGGCTGGTACAATTGCAACATTTAAGAGGCATTTGGATGTGTATATGACACGGAAGGGTTTGGAGGGATATGGGCTGGCAAGTGGGACTAGATTGGATTGGGATATCTGGTCAGCATGGACAGCTTAGACTGAAGGGTCTGTTTCCATGCTGTACATCTCTATGACTCTATGACATCCCTTAAACCTGTACCTGCGCAGGAGACAGGAGCTCCAACCAAGAGGAACAATACATACGCCCCAAGCTGGGCTCTAGAGACCAGGAGATGAGCTGATGAACAACACAGATATCTGAGCTACTCATCAGCTAGTGTGTATGTGTGTGTGTGCGCGTGTGTGTGTCTGTCTGTGAATATCACTGTGTGTGACTGTGTTTATGCATGTGTGTCTGTATGTCTGTGTATATCACTCTGTGTATGTCTGTGTGACCGTTTGTGTGTGTGTTTGTGTGTGAATGTGAGAATATGTGTCTGTCTGGCTGTGTTTATATCTCTCTATGTGTGCGTCTCTGTGATAGTATGCATATGCGTGTGTGACAGACTGTTTCTGTGTGTCAGTGTCTATGTGTGTGTGTGTCAGTGTTTGTTATCCCTGTCTGCCTCTGTGTGTATGTGAGAGTATGTTTGGGTCTGTGTGGGTATCTGTCTCTATGTGTGCCTGAGTGTGCATGTGAGAGTCTGTGTGTCTGCTATCTCCTCCTCTTGCCATTCATTTCATCTGCTGCTGCTTCTCTTTCATTCTCTCTTCTGTCTTCTTCTTCCATCTCATCTCCCATTTCCCAGACTTTCACACTACTTTTCCTATTCCTCGCCCTCACTCTAATGCTGCCTCTCTCCCTTTCTGTTTAATCCTTCTCACCCTCTCTGTGTTTCGATAGCATCACTTTCTCATCTCTCCATCAGACATCTCTCCAGATCTCCACTCATCCCAATCGTGATCCCAACGTTTATAAGTGTCCCATTCTGTACAGAGTGAGTGATTCCCTTTGTATGAATGGTGGACTTATCTTCAGCAGTGACCTGCAGGAATGAAATTCCCTTTCTGGTAGCAAAATCGCAATCCTGACACTCTTCCCCCATAAGCCTGCCCACTATCTACAAGACACAAGTCAGGAGTGTGATCGAATACTCCCCACTTGCCTGGATTGGTGCAGCTCCAACAACACTCAAGAAACTTGACACTGATTGGCACCACATCCACAAGAATCCACTCCCTCCACCCAGTAGCGCTCAGTAGCAGGACTGTGTACCATCTATAAGATGCACTGCAGAAATTCACCAACGATCCTCAGACAGCGCCTTCCAAACTCCTGACAACTTCCGTCTGAAAGGACAAGGACAGCAGAAACATGGGAACACCAGCAAGTTCCCCTCCAAGCCACTCACCATCCTGACTTGGAAATATATCATTGTTTGTTCACTGTCTCTGAGTCAGAATCCTGGAATTCCCTTCCTCAGGGCATTAAAGATCAGCCCACAGCACACGGACAGTAGTGGTTCAAGAAGGCAGCTCACCTCCATCTTCGCAAGGGGACAACTAGAGATGGGCAAGAAATGCTGGCCCAGCCAGCCACACCCACATCCCATGAGTCAATAAAAATTAATTTGGATGAGATCCTGCCTCTTCTTCAACTTGAAACAGTAGAGGGATGGCATTGATAACAGAGCAAGTTTCTAACAGGTGGGAGAGATAAAGTAACAAACTCTAAACTTTCCTCGCAACACGGACACAACATTAAAGCTAATAAGAAGGTACTATCGAAATATGGAGAAAGAAGTAAAAAATTCTGGAAATGCCCAGCAGAACTGATAGCAGCTGGAGGGAGTTATATGAGGTTCAGGTCCCTTGTTATCCCTTGTCTTTGGGGTTTCATTATGTGGAATGAAGTATATTTTCCAATATATTACTATGAATCTGGATTGAAAACATTGGATTTGCAACATTATTGCCCTGCTTTTGGGCATTTTGCTCTTCCTGATAATCAGGACAAACTCAATTCTCTTTCAGACAATGGTGAACATGTCAATTAATCAGTTTGCTGTCAGTGCAATAATTTATTGGTCACGTCTAGGGAAACATTTGAAGCAATCAAACATGGTGTTACTGTAATGTCACAGTCCTGTGTGACACTGGTTTTGATAGCAAGGAGTCTTCAGTCAAACCATTGCACAGTCCTGCTCGTCATATGTTATCACACAATAAACAATGTTTATAAACATAACTGGGCACCCATGTAGCTGCAGCATGTTCATGGGCAATTGAGGTACTGCTTTGAGATCGTGAAAAGTTATGAATGAAACATGCAACAATGCATTTTGTAAAAATGCCTTGAAGTTGGGCATTGTAGAGTCATGTTGGATGTTCCTCTCAGAGTCAAGTCCTGCTCTGCAATTAAAATCTGAAATGACAATCCTGGTCCATGTCTCCAGAGGGAGCCATAGAGTCTGCACTGTTGGTGTCCTCACAACCAACACTCTGATGTTTTGTGGATCTCCTGCTGTGAAGAAAATGCAATCCAAAGAAAACAAACGTGATGTTTCTGCATAGAATCTTTGATTCGATTTATTATTGGCACAAGCATCATGATACAGTGAGAACTATTGTTTTATGTGCTATTCAGGCAGGTCATAACACAAGAAAGGACATCAGGGTAATGGAGCAAAGTGCAGAATACAATGTTACAGCCACAGAAAAGGTGCAGAGAGAGAAAGAGAGCGAGATAGACTGTAATATTTTGAGAGGTTTATTCAAAAGTCTGATACCAACAGGAAAGGAGCTGTTCTTAAATCTGTTTGTACGGGATTTCTAACTTTTGTATCTTCTGCCCAATGGAAGAGGGTGGAAGATCACATAACTGGGGTGGGAGGGGTCTCTGATCATGTTAGTTGCTTTTCCAAGGCAGTGGGATGAATAGATGGAGTTAATGGCAGGAAGGCTGGTTTGTGTGATGTACTGGGCTCATGACTCTCTGTAGTTTTGTGCGGTCTTGGGAAGAGTAGTTGCCATATCACACTGTGATGCATCATGATAGGATACTATCTGAGGTGCACCTATAAACATTGGTAAGGCATTGAGGACCATGTCGAATTTCCATTGATGTAGATAGGGCATGCTCTCCACTCCACTTCCGCATGTCAATGACCAGCTCCTTCATTTTCCTGATGTTGGTGGAGAGACTGTTCTCATGCTGATGTTCGTGGAGACTGTTGTCTTGCTGATGTTAATGGAGAGACTGTTCTCATGCTGATGTTGATTGGGAGACTGTTGTATTGCTGATGTTCATGGTGAGACTGTTGTCTTGCTGATGTTAATGGAGAGACTGTTCTCATGCTGATGTTGATTGGGAGACTGTTGTATTGCTGATGTTCACGGTGAGACTGTTGTCTTGCTGATGTTCATGGTGAGACTGTTGTCTTGCTGAAGCTGATGGAGAGCCTGTTGTCTTGCTGATGTTGATGGTGAGACTGTTGTCTTGCTGAAGCTGATGGAGAGCCTGTTGTCTTGCTGACGCTGATGGAGAGACTGTTGTCTTGCTGATGTTGATGGTGAGACTGTTGTCTTGCTGATGCTTATGGAGAAACTGTACTCTTGCTGATGTTGATGGAGAGATTGTTCTCTTACTGACGTTGATGGAGAGACTGTTGTCTTGCTTATGTTGATGGAGAGATTGTTGTCTTGCTGACGTTGATGGAGAGACTGTTGTCTTGCTGACGCTGATGGAGAGACTGTTGTCTTGCTGATGTTGATGGAGAGATTGTTCTCTTGCTTACGTTTATGGAGAGACTGTTCTCTTGCTGATGTTGGTGGAGAGACTGTTGTCTTGCTGACTTGATGGAGAGACTGTACTCTTGCTTACGTTTATGGAGAGACTGTTGTCGTGATGATGTTGATGGAGAGACTGCTGTCTTGCTGACATTGATGGAGAGACTGTTGTTTTGCTGATGTTAGTGGAGAGACTGTTCTCTTGCTGACATTGATGCAGAGACTGTTGTCTTGTAGTGCTCATTCTCATGCTGATTATGGTGGCCATCTGCCCATCTGCACAATACCCTTGTCTGCCCAGCAAATACCATGATCTGTGCACAGCACTTTATCCCAATCTTTCCTGCCCGTCATCCTTCCCGAGCTGCGAGTTTACCCAGTGATGTGTGCACGTGCTTTCCCTCTGACTCTCCTGTCGGCAGTGGAGGTAGACGTTTACAGGATGGATGTACGCTAGCATTAGCATGGCGATGAATCCAAGATTCAGCTGCCCCGTACGTTCACAATAACAAGAAAAATAAAATGAGAGAGCAAATCTCCAGTCTGAAGTCATCTCACACAGTTCCCATCAACCAGGTATCCCAAAGTAAACTCACTCCATTCACCCGCATTTGGCCTATTTCCCTCTAAACCTTTGCCTATTACAGCACAGCTGAGCGATCTGCCCAATACGCCTCGGATTGTTTTTTGAAAGAACTATCTACTGGACTCCACTGTACAATCTTACCCCCCCCGGCGCCGAATTGTTGGGATTTGTACTGAAATTTTCAGTTGTCACAACTTTTCTTGTGTTTATCATGTCCTTGTTTGAATCCTGCAATTATAACTCTCATCCCCTTCCAATTAATTCCAAATCATCATCATTCATTCTTTGAACAGATGTACCACCAAGTCACCTCTGGTTCACCATCTGAAATTGTTGTCCTGCTTATATTAATATGGAATCACTGTCACCAGCTTCTTCACTTTTTCCCTGTCAAAATATTTCAAGTTTTCATATACCCCATAAAGTCTTCTGTTTAGCTTCTCTGTCCCAAAGAGAACAATATGAACTTTCTTCAAACAACTCCGCTTCCTCATTTGTGATTGCATTCAAGTGCATTCTTGCACACGTCCATTAAACACTCGACATTATTTCTCATCTACCCAGTGATGTATACAGTCCCACAGGCACATGCTACTATATGAGCGTGGGTTTAACCTGCACCTTATCAGCTGGCACTCTTGATAAATCAGCAAAAGAATTATATATTTCAAATACTGTGATCTATCGTGATATTGATACTGCAAATAAAGTATGTCCCATGCATTACATTGTGATTTGTTATTGTGTGTTTTTACTTTAATTTTATGGGGTGTGTTGAGGGTTTAACTTAGACTTTCCACAGATTCAGGACTCTTAAAGATCTGGGGATGACCTCGCCTTTGAAACCAATCCAATAGTGGAGGCATCGCAAATTCCATTTGAGGAATGTCTTTCTGTGTGTCAACATGTCTGTGTCAGAGTTTTTTTCTCTCTCTCTCTCCCTTTCTCTTGCTCACATGCTCTCTCTCTCCCTGGAAATCTCCCTAGCCACACAGTCATACAATGTGGAAACAGACCCTTCAGCCCAACTCGTCCTTACCCACCAGGTTTCCCAAACTGGACTAATCCCATTTGACTGTATTTGTCCTATTGCCCTCTAAAGCTTTCCTATTCATGTAACTGTCCAAATATCTTTTAAAAGTTGCAATTGTATCTGCATTGAACACTTCCTCTAGCAGCCCGTTCCATGCACGCATGTGGAAACCTTACCTCTCAGCTCCCTTTTAAATCTTTATCCTCTCACCATAAACCTATTCCCTCTAGCTCTGGACTCCCCCACTCCAGGACCTTGTCTATTCATCCTACCCATGCCTCTCATGATTTTATTAACCTCTATAAGGTCACCCCTCAGCCTCTGACGCTCCAGGAAAAACAGCCCAGCCTACCCTGAGGCTCTGGTCAAGAAAAAGGAACAGTTGGGATTGAGTGAATCCCTGTAGGAGTACACCGTCAGTAGGAGTACACTTGAGAAGGAAATGAGGAGAGCAAAATGAGACATAAGATAGCTGAAGAAGGGTAATACCTGAATTGTTGACTTCACCACCTCCTGATGCTACCATCGTGGGTGGCACAATGGCACGGTGATTAGCACTGTTGCCTCACAGCGCCAGAGACCCGGGTTCAATTCCCGCCTCAGGCGACTGACCGTGTGAAGTTTGCACATTCTCCCCATGTCTGCGTGGGTTTTCTCTGGGTGCTCCGGTTTCCTCCCACGATCCAAAAATGTGCAGGTTAGGTGAATTGGCCATGCTAAATTGCCCATAGTGTTAGGTGAAGGGGTAAATGTAGGGGAATGGGTCTGGGTGGGTTGCGCTTTGGCGGGTCAGTGTGGACTTGTTAGGCCGAAGGGCTTGTTTCCACACTGTAAGGAATCTAATCTACCTGACCTGCTTCCAGCCTCCTCCTTGTCTACATGAGCTAGCTTTGGAAAAAATGTAAAGGAGAATCAGAAGAGATTCTACAAATACATTAAATAACTAGGGAGAGAATTGGGCCCCTTAAAGATCAACAAGTCTGTCTTTGTGCAGAACCACAGGAGATGGGTGAGATACTCTCCGTCATCCAAATTAATGACGTTTGCATCTTCATTGCCAGCTCAATCTCTGACTTCGAATTGAGTCATCATTACATACTGTTACTCACATAAAATGGATCACCGTGCAAGGGCCCCTGGATCAAAGTGAAGCATGGGTACTGAAGCAGAGAAATAACAGCCGAGAGAGCTTGCATCAGTCCATAGACCTTCCCAAAATGGCAGGAAGGGAACCTGCACAAGAGGAGAGAGATGGAAGGGAATATCAAATCAAACTTCATCGTATTCCACCCTGCACAGGTTGCTGTTCGCGTTTATGCATAAGACGAGGCACCTCATTCACATCTGATACTGAGCCATGCCCACCTCAGTAGAATTGCAGTTTCACGGTAATAGCACGGTGCCAGCGGTCGCCTAACCCAGGCTGCTGCTGTCTTTTGAGAAATGATTCCAAATCCTGTCATGTCAAGGTGACAGAACTCAAATTTAAAGCTTGTTTTGAAACAAATTTTCTGTATTATCAGCTCCTCTCCGTGACAGCAGCGATGTACTGCGCTGTATTTTTCTATGTTCTATGTTCTATAGCTGCAGCTTGGGCAAGGGAGGCTGACATCTTTAACATGGTGTGGCCTACATGTGGGCCTGTGACTCAAACTCACATTGACCTGGTTGTCTCTGAGCAGCTCCAATGGCCTAAAGGGATGGACAAGGGACGCCTGCATTTCCTGATGGAGTAATACTAGTTCTGGCCTACACTCTCTGGAGTTTAGAAGAATGAGAGGAGATATAATTGAGGCCTATAAAATGCTAAAGGGGATGGACAAGGCAGATGTAGAGGAGATGTTTCCTCATGGGGACAACCTAAGGCCATACTTTTAGGATATGGAGTGGAAGATTTAAGGCAGACACGAGGAGAAATTACTTTTCTCAAAGGGTTGTGGAATTCACTCCCCAAGATGCTGAGACATTGAGTAAGCTTAAGGAGGAGATGGACAGATTTTTAATGAATAACAGGTTGAAGAGTGGGCAGGAGTGTGGAGTTGAGGTCGAGATAAGATTGGCCATAATTGTATTGCATGGCGGAGGAGGCTCAAGGGGCTGAATGGCCCACGCTTCTATCACTGATGCACTGAAAATATTGCCCGGTCGAGTGTCTGTTCAGCCTTCCTCGGAATGTAATGACGTCATTGTTCATAGCCACTTATTATGATAGTGGGCTTCACATTCTGGCCTTTCGTTGATTCAGGAGCTCTCCCCTGAATTCCTTCACAGAACTCACTGTCTGACATTTCCTGGCAGCTGGTTCTGATCTCTTCCACAGCTGAATCCTTTCCAGGTGATAGTGTCACGCCTGAGAGGGGTCTCTGCTCATAGTCACTGACATAAGACCCAGTGAGAGAATGCAGGGCACAGGAACCAATCCTAACAGTGCAACTGCATTCAGTGCAATTTTAAAAATTCTTAATTCACTCACGAGATGTGGGCATTGCTGGACAGGCAGCTCAGAGTCAACCACATTGCTGTGGGGATGGAATCACATGTAGGCTAGGCCAGGTAAGGATGGCAGATTTCCTTCCCTAAAGGACATTAGGGAACCAGATGGGTTTTTCCAACAATCGACAATAGTTTCACAATCATTGGTAGACTCTTTATTCCAGATTTTATTTCATTGAATTTAAATTCCACCAAGGGCCATGGGTGGGTTTGAACGTGGGTCCCCAAAGCACTACCTGGGTGTCAAAAATCAACAATGCCATTAGGGCCACCAGTGAGAAATCAGGCACTGACTTACATGAGAGAGATAAATGCTGCGTCCCCTCCATACAAGAAAGTGCGGCTGATCACTTGGAGGATGAAGGTCAGGTACTGAACCTGGAGCACAGGGATGGTGGCACAGACAGCGAACAGGACGGCGTGTGTGACAGTAACGGTCAGAGAGAGGACAGCTGCCATCATGGCATCCAGCTTCTTCGAGGTGGCACAGTCCGCTGGGGCGGGGAGGGGGAGGGGGCAGGGGTCAGAGGAAGAGGGCAGGGGACAAGAGGATGAGGAGAGCAGAGGGGGCAGTAGGAGGGGGAGGGGAGAGGTGGAATGAAGAGGTGGGGGCAAAACAAAACAAACAAACGCATTGAATCAGAGCTCAGTAATCACCAAACCAGCTGGGATGACAATCCCTGCCTATGGGGAAGAGAAACATTCAGACCACAGCACAGCAGCATCAAAGTGGGAGCAGAGTGCGTAAACCTGGATTATCCGGGAATGGGAGTGATCGGAGTGCTTAAACCTGGATTACCCGGGCGTGGGAATGATCAGAGTGTTTAAACCTGGATTACCCAGGCGTGGGAATGATCACCATGTTTTATGTGGATGCAATAGCCTAGTGGCATTAGCAATAGACTACTTATCCAGAGACCCCAGTTATTGTCTAGAGACCTTGGCTCGAATCCAGCCACAGCAGACCGTGGATTTTGAATTCAATATATATGTGGAATCAGGGGTTTAGTGTTGACTGTGAAACCATTATCAAGGACAAGCCATCTGCCTCACTAATGCCCTTTAGGGAAGGAAGTTGCCAACCTTATCTGGACTGGCCTACATGTGACTCCAGACCATAGCAATATGGATGACTCTTAACTGACCTCTGGGTAATTAGGGATGGGCAATAAATGCGAGCCCAGCCGGTGATGCCCTCATTCTGAGTAGAATGAAAACCTGGATGATCTGAGACTGGGCGTGATCGGGGTGCAGAGTACAATTTGATGAATTGCCTTCTGTATTCGGAACTGGGGGTGATGGAGGATGGGGACTGAAATGCACAGGGACACTTGAATTACCTGAGAAACCGGCTGCTCGTTTCCTTTTGTCTTTGCGTCGATCCATAATCAGGCCGTTCCATGGGGCACAAAAAACACTGCACATCTGTGTGATGGCAAAGGCGTTCGTCAGTCTGCTTACTGAGGAACCAAAACAAGAAGAGGGAGGAGGAAATTGTCACTTTAACACTGAACTGCTAAGGCTTGTACATATTATTTTCTGAAAGCTGGTGCTACTGAGCTTTTACAGCGATTAGATTCCCTACAGTGTAGAAACAAGCCCTTCGGCCCAACAAGTCAACACTGGCCCTCCAAAGAGTAACCGGACTCATTCCCCTACCCTATATTTACCCTGACTAATGCACCTAACACTGTGGGCAATTTAGCATGACCATTTCACTCTAACTTGCACATCTTTGGATTGTGGGAGGAAACCAGAGCACCCAGAGGAAACCCACGCAGATACAGGGAGAATATGCAAACTCCACACAGACAGATTACTTACAGTGCCTGAGGCAGGAATCGAACCCAAGTCCCTGGTGCTGTGAGGCAGCAGTACTAACCACTGCGCCAACATGTCGCCCAAAGGAGCCTTCCAAATAAAACTGATTGAAGTGAACCAGTTACACATCTCACGCATTGGCTTTCTGGAAGGGGTGGTTTTATTTGCCCCGAAAAGTGAGGTTGAAAGATAAGAGTTAAACGTAGGGGAAAACTGAAAACCATATTCTAGCACCCACTTAGAAACGACAGGTCAGATTGTTTCTTATAAACACACCTCCCAAAATACATTGGCGCCCCAGATGCTTGTGACCACAATGTGGTTTCTCCATGTTCACCATTGCTGATATTAGAGTTTGATGTCAGAGCACAAACAATGGATTTCCGAGCTGAATTCCTAACACTTAATCCAATGTTGTTGCTTTTCAGCTGATGTTCCTGTATTGTCACTCCAGTAACAGCCTCTGCACTCCTGCTCAATGTGCAGAGAGTATGGTTCACATGGAGCTGAGACTTCTCCCTTGCACGGGCAAAGAGACTGAGAAGTCCTGAGACAGAGGGAGCTCGCCCCCCTCCCTTGACAGCACCCATCAGCAAAATGTCACCTGCTCCAACTGAGTCAAAGCAGAAGTTAAACTCTTCACTCTACCCTGCATTCTTTCGCTGTCCATGAGATAGAGGAGCAGAATAAGGCCTTTCAGCCCATCATGTCTGCTCCACTATTCAGGCATGGCTAATTTGTTTCTCCATCCCAATCTCCTGCCTTCTCCCCGTAACCCTCAGTCCCCTTACTAATCTAGAATCAATCCATCTCTGATTTGGGTGGCATGGTGGCACAGTGGTTAGCACTGCTGCCTCATAGCACCAGAGACCTAGGTTCAATTCCTACCGTGGGCAACTATCTGTGTGGAGTTTGCACATTTTCCCTGTGTCTGTGTGGGTTTCCTCCGGTTTCCTCCCACAGTCCAAAGATGTGCAGGGTAGTGTTAGGTGTAGGGGAATGGGTATAGTCTAATCTTAGTTGCACTCAATGACTTGTAGCAATGCGGGCCAAGATTCAAGTCTGAGAAAATTCCTTTTCATCTCAGTTTGAAAGGACTGTCCCTTCACTGTGAGGCTGTGCCCTCAGGCCCTCAACTCTCCTACTCATGGGAACATCTTCTCCACGTTCTGTCTATCCAGGCCTCTCAACATTCTGTACATTTCCATCAGATTCCTCCCCCCACCCCATCTTTATCCTTCTCAACTCCATTGAGTACAGACCCACAGCCCTCAATCTCTCCTCACATGATAGAGTTTTCAGCTCCAGGATAAATCTTGTGAACCTCCTCTGGACCCCCTCCAAGGCCAGCACATCCTTTTTAGATACGGGGCCCCAGACTGCTCACAGTAATCCAAATGCAGTCTGACCAGTGCCTAATAGAGCCTCAGCAGTACATCCCTGTTCTTGTATTCCTAACAGCCAACTGCCAACTGAACCTGCACATTAACCTGAAGAGAATCCTGAACTCGGGACTCGTAAGTCCCTTTCAGCTTCAGATTCTAGAAGCCTCTCACCATTTGGAAATAGTCTATTCTTTGATTCTTCCTCCCAAAGTGCATAACCTTACCTTTTCCCACATTACATTCCATCCTGTATTTCTTGCTCGCTATTCTAGGCTGTCCGTGTCCTTCAACAGCCTCCTCAACACTACCTGTCCCTCCACCTATCTCTGTATCATTTGCTAACATAACAACAACACCCTCAGTTCCTTATTCCAGATCGTCCATGTATAGCGTCAATAGCTGTGATCCTAACACTGACCTGTGCGGAACATCCCCTGTCACCAGATGCCATCCTGAAATTAGAGGGAGGAAACTCTCCTGTCCTCGGAAGGATATTGTGAAACTCAAAAGGGTTCTGAAAAGATTTACAAAGATGTTGTGAGGGTTGGAGGCTTTGAGCTACAGGGAGAGGCTGAACAGGCTGGGGCTGTTTTCCCTGGAGTGTCGGAGGCTGAGGGGGTGACCTTATAGAGGTGTATAAAAACACGAGGGACATGGATAGGATAAACAGACAAGGTCTTTTCCCTGGGGTGGGGAGTCCAGAACTAGAGGGTATAGGTTTAGGATGAGAGGGGAAAGATTTAAAAAGTACCTAAGAGGTAACTTTTTCACACAGAGGGTGGTGCATGTATAGAATGAGCTGCCAGAGGAAGTGGTGAAGGGGAGTACAATTACAGCATTTAAAAGACATCTGGATGGGGATATGAATCGAAGGGTTTAGAAGGATATGGGCCAGGTGCTGGCAAATGTGGAGTGCCACAAGGATCAGTGCTGGGTCCACTACTTTTAATCATTTATATAAATGATTTGGATGGCAGCATAAGAGGTACAGTTAGTAAGGTTGCAGATGACACCAAAATTGGAGTGTAGTGGACAGCAAAGAAGGCTACCTCAAAGTACAACGGGATTTTGATCAGATGGGCCAATGGGCTGAGAAGTGGCAGATGGGGTTTATTTTAGATAAATGCGAGGTGCTGCATTTTGGGAAAGCAAATCTTAAAAGGACTTACACATTTAATGGTAAGGTCCTAAGGAGTGTTGCTGAACAAAGAGACTTTGGAGTGCAGGTTCATAGCTCCTTGAAAGTGGAGTTGCATTTAGATACGCTAGTGAAGAAGGCGCTTGGTATGTTTTCCTTTATTGGCCAGAGTATTGAGTACAGGAGTTGGGAGGTCATGTTGCGACTGTACGGGACATTGGTTGTGCCACAATGTTGGAATATTGCATGCAATTCTGGTCTCCTACCTATCGGAAGGAGGTTGTGAAACTTGAAAGAGATCAGAAAAGATTTACAAGGATGTTACCAGGGTTGGAGGATTTGAGCTATAGGGAGAGGCTGAACAGTCTGGGGCTGTTTTCCCTGGAGTGTTGGAGGCTGAGGGGTGACCTTATAGAGGTTTACAAAATCATGAAGGGCATGGATAGGATAAATAGACAAAATCTTTTCCCCGGGATGGGGGAGTCCAGAACTAGAGGGCATAGGTTTAGGGTGAGAGGGGAAAGATATAAAAGAGACCAAAGAGGCAACATTTTCACTTAGAGGGTGGTACGTGTATGGAATGAGCTGCCAGAGGATGTGGTGGAGGCTAGTACAATTGCAACATTTAAAAGGCATCTGGATGGGTATATGAATCGGAAGGGTTTGGAGGGATATGGGCCAGGTGCTGGCAGGTGGGACTAGATTGGGTTGGGATATCTGGTCAGCATGGACGAGTTGGACCAAAGGGTCTGTTTCCATGCTGTACATCTCTATGACTCTGTAAATGGGACTAGATTTGGTTAGGTTATCTGGTCAGCACTGGACTGAAGGGTATGTTTCCGTGCTGTCCAGCTCTATGACTCTATGACCCTATTCTTGTTCTGCAGCTTTCACTCTCATTACTATTGATGCCCATTGTTGCCTCTATCAGGAGCGATGGGGACAATGTTTCAATGTTCCGTGGTCATAATTCATGTTCCGTGGTCATAAACCCATCTGTCGTGACGGGTTTAAATCACACCATGACTGCTGGTGAAATTTAAGTGCAGTTAATAAATCTGTGGTACTGTCCCTACCTGTGAGCCAGGAGTCCAGGGTTTGATTCCTACCTGCTCTAGATGTGTGTTATAACACCCCTGAACAGGTTGATAGTTGGAAATAAAAACCTTGGGCTGAAATCACCACTAATTGTGGTCAAAAACAGTAAGGACCTTTAGGGAGGGAAGGATGGAGAGCTTTCCCCTAATCATCCCATTCAGAGATGTCCCTACACATCAGGGGTGGCTTGAACCTGGGTCGCCACAATCCAGGGACAGGAATGCTACCACAGTACCACATGAGGACCCACATGAGGATCCAACATTGTGGCACAACCAATGTCCCGTACAGTCGCAACATGACCTCCCAACTCCTGTACTCAATACTCTGGCCAATAAAGGAAAACATACCAAGCGCCTTCTTCACTAGCGTATCTAACTGCAACTCCACTTTCAAGGAGCTATGAACCTGCACTCCAAGGTCTCTTTGTTCAGCAACACTCCTTAGGACCTTACCATTAAATGTGTAAGTCCTTTTAAGATTTGCTTTCCCAAAATGCAGCACCTCGCATTTATCTAAAATAAACCCCATCTGCCACTTCTCAGCCCATTGGCCCATCTGAGAACACACAACCCCTGGCTTACAAGGGCAGTGCCTTATCCATTAGGCCACTGGCACGCACAGCTAATGAGAGATTTCCCAGCCCATTCTTCATGTGAATGCTCGCTCTGAAATGGCGAGTGAATTGTTAGAGCTGAGCAATAACCGTTGCCTTGATAGTGCCCATTACACACAATAAATCTGCACGTCCTCTTTCAGTTTTGCTTCTCCTGCTGTCTTTTGCATCTCTCTGTTTCCAAACCTCATAGCAGCGCCAATCTGTTTCCTCGCTCCCATTGCCTTTGTCTCTCATCTTCTCTCCATCTACCTTTCAACACCCCAGTGGCACCCTCCCCCATAACTGTCCCATCCTCTGCCACCTTACCTTGCCCGGAATCACCGTTGGTGAGCAGGTTGAGCATGGGGTTGAGGGTACCGATGTAGAGGAAATGCCGCAGCTGTATGACTGAAAGCCAGAGCAGGTGAGTGAGGAAGACCTTTGAGAAGATGCAGCTCCTGAACGATGGGGTCTCCTCTTCCACTCCTTGGCAGGAGAGGGGGTGGGGGGAGGGACAAACAAAGAATTAAAAGGTGGAAGAGGTGAAGAAGAGAGAAACTAGTCCGTACTTGCGCAGATCACTGAAAAACAAAAAATGAAATCAAAACTAGCAGCAGGCCGAAATTTTAATCCTTTCATCGCATTAGCTGAGGCAACAGACGGTAGTTTTTTGTATTGGCCTTTTGAGATTTTTCACAAAACTATCTTAATTCTCACAAGGTTTCAGATTAGATTAGATTCCCTACAGTGTGGAAACAGGCCCTTCGGCCCAACAAGTCCACACCACCCTCTGAAGAGCAACTCACCCCCCCCCCCGATGAAAGCACCTGACACAATAGGCAATTTAGCATGGCCAATTCATCTGGCCTGCACATCTTTGGACTGTGGGATGAAACCGGACCAAACCCACGAAGACTGTGCAAACTCCACACAGACAGTCACTCAAGGCTGGAATTGAATCTAGGACCCTGGTGCTGTGAGGCAGCAGTGCTGACCACTGAGCCACTGTGCCGCCCCAATTTCCAGCATGGAACCGGCAATTGAACCCTTCAGCCTAACTGGTCCATGCTGACCAGGTTTCCCAAACTGAAACAGTCCCAATTGTCTGCGTTTAGCCCATATACCCCTGAACCTTTCCTATTCTTGTACCTCTCCAAATGTACTTTAAATGTTGCAATTGTACCCTTATCGACCAAAGAGTCTTGGAGATGTACAGCATGGAAACAGACCCTTCAGTCCAACTCGTCCATGCTGACCAGATATCTGAAATTAATCTAGTCCCATTTGTTAGCACTTATCTCATATCCTTCTAAACCCTTCCTATTCATATACCCTTCCAGATGCCTTTTGAATGTTGTAATTGTACCAGCCTCCACCACTTCCTCTGGCAGTTCATTCCATACACGTACCACCCTCTGGGTGAAAAGGTTGCCCCTCTGGTCCCTTTTAAATGTCTCCCCTCTTGCCCTAAACCCCTGCTCTCTAGTTCTGGACGCTCCCACTCTGGGGAAAGACTTTGACTATTCACCTCATTGATGCACCTCATTGTTATAAAAACCTTTATCAGGCCACCCCTCAGCCTGCAATTCTCCAGGAAAAAAAGCCTTTCCTTATAATCCAAACTTTGCAAACTCAGTAACATCCTTGTAAATCTTTCTGGCACCCTTTCTATTATAATAATATCCTTCCACTTGCATGGCGATTAGAACTGTATACAGTACTCTAAATGTGGCCTTACTAAAGTCTTGTATAATTATAAAAGGATGCCCCAATTCCTCCACTCAATGGTCTAATCGATGAAGGCAAGCATGCCAAATGCTTTCTTCACCACCCTGTCCACCTGCGATGCCACTTTCAAGGAACTCTGCACCCCTAGTTGTGTCTTTCACCAACACTCCCCAGGGCCCTAACTTTAATTGTGTAAGTCCGTGTTCATCTTCAAAATACAACCCCTTGCATTGATCTGCATTAAACCCTATCTGTCGCTCACTGGCCCACTGACTCAGTGGAAGGGAGAGGAGGAAGGAAAAGAGGGGATTGAGAAGGGAGGGGAGAGGGAAGGAATTGGAGGCAGAGAGAGCCCATGTTTTCAAACCTCCTCGTGATTTGGTCTGAGTTTTCCAACCATCAAGCATTTCCTCCTTTTCCATTCTGTCTCCCCTGTCCAGTTGCATGATTTTAGATGTCTCTCTGCCAGGCTCTTCCACCTCCATCCACGTCCTGGGGGTCCACCTGACGGTTCCATCTCCACCTCTTACAATTTTCCTCTGGCTCGGAGTCTCCTGTGCTCGGGATAACGATTTCAATCCGAAATTTGTACAAGTGTTCCTATCCAGACAAGGGAGGAATCTGCTTATCGAAGATACAGCCGCAATTGAACAATCCAAATAATTTTGTTCAAACGAATGAGGGGTATCTAATTACTGCAGGATAGTTCCACCACAGAACACAACAGATGGCCTCCTTCTTTAGAGACCGCAATTTCCCTTTCCATGTGGTTAAAGGTGCCCTCCAATGCATCTCGTCCACATCCCGCACCTCTGCCCTCCAACCGTAACAAGGACAGAACGCCCCTGGTGCTCACCTTACACCCACCAACCTTCACATAAACCAAATCATCCGCTGACATTTCTGCCACTTCCAAACGGACCCCACTACTAGGGATATATTTCCCTTTCTGCCTTCCGCAAAGACCATTCCCTCCGTGACTACCTGGTCAGGTCCGCGCCCCCCTACAACCCACCCTCCCATCCTGGCACCTTCCCCTGCCACTACAGGAATTGCAAAACCTGCCCCCACACCTTCTCCCTCAGCTCCATCCAAGGCCCTAAAGGAGCCTTCCACATCCATCAAAGTTTTACCTGTGCATCCACCAATATCATTTATTGTATCCGTTGATCCCGATGCGGTCTCCTTTACATTGGGAAGACTGGGCGCCTCCTATTAGAGCGCTTTAGGGAACATCTCTGGGACACCCGCACCAATCAACCACACCGCCCTGTGGCCCAACATTTCAACACCCCCTCCCACTCTGCCGAGGACATGGAGGTCCTGGGCCTCCTTCACCGCTGCTCCCTCACCACCTGATGCCTGGAGGAAGAACGCCTCATCTTCCGCCTCAGAACACTTCAACCCCAGGGCATCAATGTGGACTTCAACAGTTTTCTCATTTCCCCTTCCCCCACCTCATCCCAGTTCCAAACTTCCAGCTCAGCACTGTCCCCATGACTTGTCTTATCTGCCTACTTTTCCACCTATCCACTCCACCCTCCTCCCTGACCTATCACCTTCATCCTCTCCCCCACTCACTTATTGTACTCTTTGCTATTTTCTCCCCACCCCCACCCTCCTCTCATTTATCTCTCCACCCTTCAGGCACTCTGCCTGTAGTCCCGATGAAGGGCTTTTGCCCGAAACGTCAATTTTACTGCTCCTCAGACGCTGCCTGAACTGCTGTGCTTTTCCAGCACCCCTAAACCAGAATCTGGTTTCCAGCATCTGCAGTCATTGTTTTTACCTCGTTGATTCTAACCCTACTCTGAATCCTCTTGCAAGGATGCCTGCCTTGAAGAAGTTTTCCTCCTCTCTCTACAAGAATCTCAGGGAGTCCCTCTCCCACTGCAACTCCCAGGTCATTTCCTCTGCCCTGAAGCTCTTCAACCATGTCCTGAAACAGAGTCACTACTACAGCCACATTTGCTTCCTCAGTGCCTGCCTCCGTAACCAACATATCCCACACTTTTAAACCAGCAGAGTTCGGAACCGAACAGGACAAACAGTAGAGACTACAGATTCAAAAGCACCAGCAATGGTTCTCCTTCAAGATCCTCCAGACAGAAAGGGACAATTCTGACAGATAAGTCGGGATCTGTCTGTGTGGAACTCCAAATGTGGTGAACACAGCAATGTCAAGGGCACATATGCGGTCTGGGTGGAGGACTTTAATGTGCACCGCAAAGAGGGTCACTACAAGCCCAATATTCAACTCGAAAGGACACAACTGCTTTACTCAGTCTGTGGTAGCAACAAGATGGGCTAAACCTATTTGTGCTGACCACCTACCTAACAGAGGCATCTCCCATCAGAGTGCAGATACAAGCAGCCTATGCTTAGTCCTTATGTGGAAGAACCAAGGCTACCTTCTGCTACAAAATATGACCAATTTGAACAGACCGCGCCACTGAAAACTGGGCATCGTGGAGAAAATGTGGACCCGCAACAGCAGCAGCACTGTATTCAGTCAGAAGCTGTAACCTCATGCACTGACATATTCCCCATTCTTCCATTAGCATTGATTCAAGGGTCCAATCCTGATTTAATGAAAATTCAATCCATCACAAAAAGGAACAGGAGTAGGCCATTCAGCCCATTGATACTACTCCACCATTGAATAGGACCATAGCTGGACATGTGGGGCAATTTAGCATGGCCAGTCCGCCTAACCTACACATCTTTGGCTATGGAAGGAAATCAGAGCACCTGGAGGAAACCCAAGTAGACACCGAGAGAACAGACAAACTCCACACAGACAGTTGCCCGAGGGTGGAATTGAACCTGGGTTTCTGGTGCTATGAGGCAGCAGTACTGACCACTGAGTCACTATGTCACCCTCTGGACATTCCCCAATTGGATTCGAGGCTTTCCAGTGAATCTTGTGAAAGCAGCCGAATCCTTCGGTGAGATTGCAGACTTGGACACACTCCCCGTGCTACTTACCCATAGCTGTAGTCCTTTGGGAGCTGGTTGGGAATTTGTGTCCGTGGGAGCAGGAAAAGGGTACTACAAATATGGATGGAGCTGAAGCAGCTGATGAAGATGAACATGGATCTCAGGGATACACCAGACTCGTACAAACCCTAGAGAAGATGTGTCAGCATGTGAAGAAATGAAATACATATTACTAACAGCTCACATAAGATTCCATCTAATCTTCCCACCTCTTCCTCATTGCTAGAGTCACAGAATCCTGACAGTGCAAATAGAGGCCATTTGGCCCATTGAGTTTGCACTAACCCTCCAAAAAGCATCCCACCGTACCCCTGTAATCCCGCATTTTCCACAGCTAATCCATCTAACCTGCACATCCCTGGACACTATGAGACAATTTCCCATGGCCAGTCCACACTAACCTGCACATCCCTGGGCACTATGGGACTATTTCCCATGGCCAATCCACCTAAACTGCACATCCCTGGACACTATGAGACAATTTCCTATGGCCAATCCACCCTAAACTGCACATCTCTAGACACTATGGGACAATTTTCCATGGCCAATTGACCTAACCTGTACATCCATGGAAACTATGGGCAATTTCTTATGGCGAATCTAGCTATCTAACCTTTGGGCTGTGGGAGGAAACCGGAGCACCAGGAGGATACACTTATTCCTGTTCAATACCTAATGCATCTCCAGCCTTCTCTCGTACCCTGTTCTCCCTTTCCACTGCTTTCTCAGTTGCCTCTTGGCTTTCCCGTTTGCAGTACCTTTCATTTCTTTGCCACCTCCTTGTCTCTCAGTTCTATTCTCTGTTCCTTTCACACCCATGTATTCTCCTCAGCCTCTTCCCCCAGCCTCTTTCTCACTGGCAATGGGAAGAACACCACAGAGGATCTGCAATACAGAAAAGGCCTTTCAGCCCATTGAAACTGCATTGGTCACAATCATCAAACTGGTTCTTTCACATTTTCCAACACCTGGCCTTAGCCTTAACATTGCAAGTGCACATTGATACACTTGCCCAATGTGATGAGGGTTTCTGACTCTTCCACTGATACAGGAAGAGGGGAGAGAAGTGATGGCCCAGTGGTGTTATCGCTGCACTGTTAACCTGGAAACCCACCTCGGAGCCTGGGCTCAAATCTTGCCCCAGTAGGTGATGGGATTTGAATTCAGTTAAAAATCTGGAATTATGTGCCTAATGGTGACCATGCATCCATTCTTGGGGAAAAAGCCTATCAGGTTCTCTCATGCCCTTTAGAGAAGGAAATCTGCCATCCTTACCTGGTCTGGCCTACCTGAGACTCAGACCCTCAGCAATGTTCTTGACTCAAAGCTGCCCTCTCGAGATGGATAATAAATCCTGGCCTGGCCAGTGATATCCACATCCCATGAATGAATTAAACAAGAAAGGCAGTGGTTTTCTGGAAGATGGGTAAGGTCAGTACGTTATCTCCTGCTACACTCTCCTAAGTCTGTTCTGGAATGTGATTCCAGCACGTTACTCCATCTGTTTGTGCCCTTACTGCCCACCTCACCTTCACCAGTAGATACATGGCTGCTGACGATCCGAAAGCCCCATTGTAGAGTGTGATGACGGTGGCACGTTTGTTTCCAAATAGGTTCCCAACCTGGAGTCAGAGAGAACAGAAACCATCAGTGGAGTGGGGGTGGTGTGTAATCCTGCAAACCATTCTTGGAGTTAGCAGTCTATACTGAACAGTGATGGGCATGGATCCAATCTCGGCTTTGCACTGAGAGAACCATATCTCACATGGTTTAGACAGAGAGAGGATGTTTCCTTATGTGGGGCATCCAGAATGAGAGGGCCTCAATTTAAGATGAGGGATAGCTGATTTCCAACGGAGATGAGGAGGAATGATTTTGCTCATAGGGCTGTGAAACTGTGGAATCCACTCCCTCAGATAGCAGTGGATGCTGGGATATTGAATCAATTTGTAGAATCCTTACAGTATAGGAAGAGCTAATTTCGCCCATCAAGGCTGTACCAACCCTCGAGACAGCATCACCCAGACCATCTCCCATCATAATAATGCCACATTGCCCGTGACAAATGCATGCACATCCCTAAACACTCTGGGCAATCCACCGGACCTGCACATTTTTGGATTGTGGGAGGAATCCAGACCAAACCCATGCACACATGGGGAGAACAGGTAAACTCCACACAGGCAGTCGCCCAAGGGTGGAATCGAATCCAGGTCCCTAGTACTGTGGGGCAGCAGTGCTGAGCTACCATACCAACCTGGACAGTAAGGAGACAGACAGATTTTTAATGAGCAGCAGATTGAAGGGTTATGGAAAGCAGGCAGGAAAGTGGAGTTGAGGCCGAGATGAGATCAGCCATGATTGTTTTGAATGACGGAGCAGGCTCAAAGGGCTGAATGGCCGCCTGTTCCTCCTGTTATTTATTTACAGTGTCCAGCCCTCGTGAGCTAGCAGGAATGGCCTCAACACCACAGATCATTGGCAATACCCAGTCATAGTAAATGGCTCCAATTCCCTTCACTTCCCTCAACTATCCAATTGTTAACAGCAGAGCTTAACAGAACAGAAACACAGAAATGATGGAAAGAGCTATATTTCTTCAACGCTGTTGGCATAAGACTATTAAATTATATGAGCAAAATTAGGTCAGTCAGCCCTAATATTTTAAGTGATCTGAACTGATTCTCCCTCTTATTAGCAGTACGTCACGGAATCCTATTGACTGATGCTAACAACATGCATTCGGCTCCCCGAGAAAATAATATTCACGAGAAAGGGCTTTGATTAAGGGGCTACTCTCCAATAGCAGGAGACAATGGCCTTGTGGAGTTATTAACCCAGAGACACCCAGGTCATGATGTGGGGCGCCAGGTTCAAATCCCTGCCACAGCAGATGGTGGATTCAATATAAAACCTGAAATTAGGGTCAAATGATGACCAAAGTAGGGTCTAATGATGACCAAATTGTCAGTAGGGGAGGGAAATCCATCTGGGAAACTGCTGTCATGACCTGGTGTGGCCTACAATTATCCAACTGTGGTTGACAAATAACTGCCTGACGGGCAATAAATGCTGACCTACTGTGGAGAGAGTACTGAGAACATTCAGAAAAGCACATGATGTCATCGAAGGAGATTCATCCAATCAAAATGCTTGACTTCCAGTCAGCATTGGAGCTGGTGAAGGTTCAGCGTTGCACTGTTGGAGCGGCAGTATTGAGGGAGTTTCATAGGGAAGAAGTGCTTCACCATCTGTGTGGAAGTAAGGGTTTTCCCCACGGTCTTAGGAACTGAAGGGCTATTTCTTGATCCTAATAGCAGCACTGCAGGAATGCTGCCTGGTCAGTAATGAGGGAAGATACTGGATTGGAGAGTTCAGGATTGCTGATGGCCTAGGCAACATTCATCATTGAAATGCAACCAATTTGTAGGCAGAAAGTTCCTTCACATTGTGAGATGAACAATCAATGGTCGATCTCTCTAATGGTGTAACTCAATACAGACCCTCAGGCACTGTAGCACTCCCTCAATATTAGACTCTCAAATACAGGCTCCCAAACAGAGTGACAAGACATAACCCCCTCAGTACTGTCCTGTGAGACACCGTCAGACTATCCGAATACTGATCCTATAATAGTGGATATTGCGTGGTTACTGAATCCCAATAATGTGGCATTCCCTCAGTATGGACAGCAACAGTGCTGTCCACCCTCAGCTGAAAGATAGGGTAACGAAGAAGGGTCACTGGATTTGAAATGTTAACTCTGTTTCTTTGTCTACAGATGCTGCCAGATCCTGCTGAGTTTCTCCAGCAATCTCTGAGCTTTTCTTGATGCTGAGTCTCCGACAGTACAGCACTCCCTGTAGAGATTCTGCCAGATGACTGGCCATTACCTGTATGTTGGTGGTGAAGAAGAGGATTCCACCACCTGCGATCATGCAGGCTGCAGGGAACAGCAGGATAGCAGAATCTGTGAGGGAACAGAGGGTGACAATGATGAGATATAAAGGGGAATTGCATTACTGCAAGCATGTGGAGCCTCAGCTCATCAGCTAACACTTTATAGCCAAGATGGTCCATCACATGGAGCAGTGAAACAATGTGAGGGAAAGGGCAGGCAATTTTCACTGTCACTAACATTGAGAATAGCTTCACAAACAAGAACAATGGAGTCCCACAGAGATGCAGTGCTGTAGGGAGGGCTCAGTGCCTTACTGAATGAATGATTTTAGTGTCACGTGTATTTTACTTCATAGCTCAGTGGGTTAAAGTGCCTGCCATGTAAACAGGGGACCCTGATTTCAAATCTTGATGCAGCTTTGTTTTGGCTGCGGCAGTGGCTCAGTGGTTAGCACTGCTGCCTTGCAGTGCCAGGGACCCGGGTTCGATTCCAGTCTTAAGAGACTATCTGTGTGGAGTTTGTATGTTCTCCCCGCGCCTGCGTGTACTTTGCTCCCAAAGTCCAAAAGTGTGCAGTTTAGGTGGATTGGCGGCATTGAAAAATTACACCAAAGAGTCCAAATTGGGTGGATTACTCACTGTAAATGTGGGGCTACATGGATAAGCCGGGATGCCCTTCAGAGGGTGGAGAAAGACTTGATGGGCTGACTGGTCTCTATCGGCTCTGTAGGGATTGTATGTTTCTGTAATAAGTGCATTTTCAGCACTGGTTGAAAAATACATGCCTGGTGACTTAACTTCTGTCACGTAAAGGCATTAAGAGGTATAGGCCAGAGATATGGAGTTAGGTCACAGACCAGCCATTGAATGGCATAACAGGCTTGAGGTGCTGAATGGCCTCCTCCAGTCTCTGTGTTCTAATGATACCCACAATCCTGTCCTTGGATTGTGAAGCCCTTCATCATCAGCCGTGCTTCACATGTTCACTTGGTCATCAATTCTCCTCATTCAACTTCAAAATGATCTCTCCCTGTCCGACACTGACATCAGGGAATCAAAGGATCCCTCATCAAGCTTATTAGCATTTGGAAATGTTTGAATAAAGCAGACAGAGGTTGAGTTCGACTTGAGGAACCTGTTGGTCATTAATGTGCAATACACAGCAATAAATCCAAAAGGGAAACGCAGCAAGGGGATGTTGTGGAGTCTGCTAACCGATGAGCTAGTTGAGATGAACAATACGTGCATTTAAAATGAATCAAGCTCAGCCTGAATGCCAATCGATGGTGGTCATTCAGGTATGTGTAAACATTTAGGATAGTAAGGAACATTAGAATATTGTAAAGCTTGGTAGGATATGGTGAGAATGAATGACATCTTTCTGTTCTGGCCATCATCATTAACAGGCTTTATGTACTGGATTATAGCGTTACCCATCTGCCAAGACTCTGCACAGAAATAAAGATGTTCGACTCACCTGGAGTAGAGAAGGCAATCATTAAATTGGCAGAGGTGTACAGAGATCTGGGGAGATGGAGAAAGTGTGATAAAATACAAGGCTGTCTCGTCACCACATTGTACTCCTTGTACCCTTTCACCCAACCTGAACAAAATCCCAGATACCCAGCCACATGCACACTTACCCCCCCCCAAGGGTAATTAAGGATGGATGTTAAATGCTGGCCTTGACTCCACCTACAATCCTTCAAGGGCCAAATAAAACCAAGATGGCCATGTGGATACATGACTTGACCTTTTTTTAGGAGGTTCCTCCTGAATTCCTTTAAATCACAAATATTTTGCTGATGTTTGTGACAATAACATTCAAAACTGGCCAGTGAGCCACTGTAGGCCAGTTCATACCAGATGCACAATAGAACATAGAACATAGAACAGTACAGCACAGAACAGGCCCTTCAGCCCACGATGTTGTGCCGACCACTGATCCTCATGTATGCACCCTCAACTTTCTGTGACCATTTGCATGTCGAGGAATCTCTTAAATGTCCCCAATGACCCTGCCTCCACAACTGCTGCTGGCAACGCATTCCATGCTCTCACAACTCTCTGTGTAAAGAACCCGCCTCTGACATCCCCTCTATACTTTCCTCCAACCAGCTTAAAACTATGACCCCTCGTGTTAGCCATTTCTGCCCTGGGAAATAGTCTCTGGCTATCGACTCTATCTATGCCTCTCACTACCTTATATACCTCAACCAGGTCCCCTCTTCTCCAATGAAAAAAGTCCGAGCTCAGTCAACCTCTCCTCATAAGACAAGCCTTCCAATCCAGGCAGCATCCTGGTAAACCTCCTCTGAACCCGGTCCAAAGCATCCACATCTTTCTTATAATAGGGCGTCGAGAACTGGACGCAGTATTCCAAGTGAGGTCTAACCAAAGTTTTATAGAGCTGCAACAAGATCTCACGACTCTTAAACTCAATACCCCTGTTAATGAAAGCCAAAACACCATATGCATTCTTAACAACCCTGTCCACTCGGGTGGCCATTTTAAGGGATCTATGCACCTGCACACCAGGATCCCTCTGTTCCTCCACACTGCCAAGAATCCTATCGTTAATCCTGTACTCAGCTTTCAAATTCGACCTTCCAAAATGCATCACCTCGCATTTATCCAGGTTGAACTCCATCTGCCACCTATCAGCCCATCTCTGCATCCTGTCAATGTCCCGCTGCAGCCTACAACAGCCCTCTATACTGTCAACGACATCTCCAACCTTTGTGTCATCTGCAAACTTGCTTCAATCCCCTCCTCCAAGTCATTAATAAAAATTACAAACAATAGAGGCCCAAGGACAGAGCCCTGTGGAGCACCACTCACCACAGACTTCCAGGCAGAATATTTTCCTTCTACTACCACTCGCTGTCTTCTGTTGGCCAGCCAAATCTGTATCCAGGCAGCTCAGTTCCCCTGTATCCCATTCCTCCTCACCTTCTGAATGAGCCTACTATGTGGAACCTTATCAAATGCCTTGCTGAAGTCCATATACACCACATCCACAGCTCGACCCTCATCAACTTTTCTAGTCACATCCTCAAAGAACTCGATAAGGTTTGTGAGGCATGACCTGCCCCTCACAAAGCCGTGTTGACTGCATTTAATCAAGCCATGCTCTTCCAGATGGTCATAAATCCTAACCCTCAGAATCCTTTCTAACACCTTGCAGACGACAGACGTGAGACTTACTGGTCTGTAATTGATGGGGATTTCCCTATTTCCTTTCTTGAAGAGAGGAATTATATTTGCCTCTCTCCAGTCCTCAGGTACAACTCCAGTGGAGAGCGAGGATGAAAAGATCTTCGCAAGTGGCGAAGCAATTGCATTTCTCGTTTCCCAAAGCAGCCAAGGACAAATCTGGTCCGGGCCTGGCGACTTGTCAATCTTAACGTTTGACAAAATTTTCAGCACATCAGCTTCCTCTATCTCTATCCATTTCAGCATGCACACCTGCTCTTCAAAGGTTTCATTCACTACAAAGTTTGTTTCTTTCGTAAAGACAGAAGCAAAAAACTCATTTAGGGCTTTCCCTACCTCCTCAGACTCCACACACAAATTCCCTATGCTTTCTCTGATCGGCCCTACTCCTTCTTTGACCATTCGCTTATTCCTCACTTAAGTGTAAAATGCCTTTGAGTTCTCCCTCATCCATTCTGCCAAGCCTTTCTCGTGCCCCCTCCTGGCTCTCCTCAGATCATTTTTGAGCTCCTTCCTTGCCTGACTGTAATCCTCTAGAGCTGAACTTGACCCTAGCTTCCTCCACCTTATGTAAGCTACCTTTTTCCTTTTGACGAGAAGCTCCACTGCTCTCATCACCCAAGGTTCTTTTATCTTACCCCTTCTTGCCTGTCTCAGAGGGATATATTTATTCATCACTTGCAACAACTGTTCCTTAAACAGTCTCCATATGTCTATAGTGCCTTTACCATGGAACGATTGCTCCCAATCCATGCTTCCTAATTCATGTCTAATCGCATCATAGTTTCCTCTTCCCCAATTAAATATCCTCCCATTTTGCCGAATCCTCTCCTTCTCCATAGCTATGTAGAATGTGAGGCAGTTGTGGTTCACTATCACCAAAATGCTCTCCCACCACAAGATCTGATACCTGCCCCGGCTCATTGCCGAGCACCAAGTCTAGAATGGCATGTCCCCTCGTCGGCCTGTCAACGTACTGAGTTAGGAAACCCTCCTGAACACACCTTACAAAAACAGCTCCATTCAAATCTTCTGCTCGAAGGAGGTTCCAATCAATATTGGGAAAGTTAAAGTCACCCATTACAACAACTCTACTACGTCCACACTTTTCCAAAATCTGCCGAGCTATGCTTTCTTTCATCTCCCTGCTGCTGCTCTTGGGGGGCCTGTAGTAAACCACTAAAGAGGTGACTGCTCCCTTGCTGTTCCTAATTTCCACCCATGCTGACTCGGTAGACAGATCTTCCTCGACAATGGTAACTTCTGTAGCTGTGATACCCTCTATGATTAGCAGTGCTACACCCCCTCCTCTTTTTCACCCCTCCCTATTCTTTTTAAATGCTCTAAACCCTGGAACATCCAACAACCATTCCTGCCCCTGAGAAACCCATGTCTCTGTTATGGCCACAACATCATAGCACCAGGTACTGATCCATGCTCTAAGTTCATCACTTTTATTCCTGATACTCCTTGCGTTAAAACAAACACACTTTAACTGATACCTTGGCTCCTTTCCAAGAAGATCCTTCCCACTAGCTGGTCTACCTCTTGCTACTGCCTCATCTGCATCAACTCTCATCTCCGGTATACAGCTCAGGTTTCCACCCCCCTGCCATACTAGTTTAAACCCTCTCAAACTACTCGTGCAAAACTTACACCCAGGACATTTGGTCCCCTTCCAGTTCAGATGCAACCCGTCCTTCTTGTACAGGTCCCACCTTCCCACAATCTCGGACACTGTTACACAAAGTGGATTGTTTCCTCAGAATGATGTGCTCACCAATGGGGCTTTATTCTTCCTTTACTCCTGTTCACTCCACCCCATGGATTACCCACCCCCTCCTCTCCTCACTCCAACTATTGATCACACTGGCCTCACCCAGTTCTGACCCCAAATCTATCCACTTTTCTCTCCTCCTGCCCACCATCCCCCTGAAAGTGCCCCAAAAGCTGTGCTCCAACTTCTGCCTCTCCCCTCCAATCCATTTTCACCCTCTGTCCTTTCTTTCTCCATCCGCCTGTCCTTGACACTGCCTCTCCAGACACCTTCGTGCTCCCATCCCCACTGTGGTTCACTCTCTGACCTAGAATCTACAAAGTGGAAAGAGGCCTTTCAGCCCATCAAGTCTGCACTGACCCTCCAATGAGCATCCCACCCTATCACCCCATAACATCCCATTTACCGTGGCTAATCCATCAAACCCTCTGAACACCGCAGGGCAATTTAGCATGAACACCCCATCCTTCATTGTCCTATCCAACTCCCCTCGTTCACCCTGCAGCTAGTATACGACCAAACAGTAATGGTAACCCGGGCAGAGAAAACATTGAGGACTCACATGGCTGTGAATCGTGTCACCATGGTGCCACAGTAGTCAAACAGGAACCCACAGGGCAGGGTGATGAAAGAGAGCGAGAACGATGCCAGCGTGAAGACCAGGGCGAAGTGCTGATCCTGTAGATCACATTCCACTGGTTCAAAGTAAGGTGGAGAGATAATGAGAGGGAGTGAAAAGGAGGGAGAGCAAGGTTGGGGAGGGACAACACGGGAAGAGAATAAGTTGAAAGCAATGAGAGGCAAAATGTGTGAAGTGAAGCCAAAAATGGGAAACTATCAAGAAAAGCATGAGACCAGAGTGAGCAAGATAGAGAGGGTGAGCAACACAAAGGTTAAGGTATCAAGACAGAAATAGTAAACAGGAGTGATTGAGTCAGAAAGAGTCTGACAACAAAAAAAATTGAAGAAGCCGGATGGAGAGAGACAGAGCAGAAAACATGCCTGAGAACGTGCAAGATCGTCAGAAGGAGACAAAGACACAGAAAAGGGCAGTGAGACAAAACATTGAGAATGTGTTCAACAGAGGTTGATGAATAAAGAGAAAGTCAACATATTCTGCAAGGACCATGGGGCTGCTCTGTCATTATAGAGAGAGAGAGACAGACAGAGACCGTAGGGTTGGAAAGCTCTCAGGTGAGGAGACTAGGTTGAGATGAAGAATTCTAAATGGTAACCTGAGCTAGTGCAGGAATTGAACCCACGCTGTTGACATCATACACATTGCAAGCCAGCTGACTGAGCTGTCAGAGCCCCAGGCTGATGAATACCGAGAGAGAGCAAAAGCCAATGAGCAAGAAACAGTTAATAAGAAGGAACATTCCACTGCTAGTGCAATTCATCCACCAATTCACCGGAGATCATTTTGAAAGCTAATCATTTTTGTGATAAATTAGGATGTAGACTGCAGGGCCAGGACATGGAGGATAACCAGCTCCAGAATTTCTGTCAATGTGCTGAACATTCTCCTTGTATTCAGCTGAGATAAAAGATGAGGTTTCAGTCAGTTCCAGAGATAGTTCAGTATTCCCTCATTACTATGGCAATGGGAACTTCCCTCAAGCTTGCTCCTTCAATAGTGCTCTCTCAGGGTTAAACCCTCACAGAGCAATGCTCCTCTGGTACCTAAGCCTTCAAAACCAGCTCACTGACAGTGTAGATCTTTCTCCAGTCCTGCGTTAGGATTGTACTCCATCGGGACTGCTGTCCTTGGTACTGATTGTCTAGTCACAGTGCATCCACAGGAGATTTCCTCTGACAGTGGGGCACACCCACATCTGACGATCCAGCTCTCCTTCCATGTTGTCCCGATCCCAGGACAACCCTCCTCTAGTACCAGCACTAGGACCCTGTCTACGCATGCTCAGGTTCCGAGAGTAACTTCAATACTTTTGGTCAGGGGTCGGAATGAGAGCTATCAGTGTGACTGTTGGCAAGTCATGGAGGTGGTGTCTTCACCTTCAACTTTCAAATTTTGCAACTCAGAGATCATGTGGCCTCACATTATGTTCATTGCTGTTTAATTATTGACAATCATTCAGAGGCTGGGAATCCTGCTGGAAGTAACTCACCTCCTAACTCCCCAAAGCCTGTCCACAAGATACCAGTCAGGGGTGTGGGGGAATACTCCCCACATGCCTGGGTAGGTGCAGCTCCAACAACACTCAAGAAACCTGACACCATCGAAGACAAAGCAGCCGCGTGTTTGGCACCACATCCACTAACAACCACTCTCTCCACCACCAACGCTCAGTAGCAGCAGTGTGTACCATCAACAAGATGCACTGCAGAAACTCACCAAAGATCCTCAGATAGCACCTTCCAAAACCCACAACCATTTCCATCTAGAAGGATAAGGGCGGCAGGTCCATGGGAACACCAGCCACTGCATGTTCCCCTCCGAGCCACTCATCATCCTGACTTGGAAATATATCGGCATTCCTTCACTATCGCTGGGTCAAAACCTTGGAACCCCTTCCCTCAGGGCATTGTTGGTCAGCCTACTGCATATGGACTGCAGTGGTTCAAGAAGGCAGCTTATCCCCACCTTCTCAGGGGGGCAAATCAGGATGGGCAATTAATGCTGACCCAGCCAGCGATGCCCAAAGCCCATGAGGGAACAAAAAAATTATTAGACCAAACCTGGAGTACTTTGAACAGGTCCATCCTCCAAATTGGAGGATATACTGGCCCTGGAAGCAATCCTGAGAAATTTCACGAGGTGAATACAGGGGAAGGAGATGTTTGTGTTTGGAGTATAGAAGAATGATAGGAGACTTTATTAAACCATAGAAAATTCTTAAGAGGTTTATTTGGGTCAGCTCAATTTGAAGGAGAGTGGAGGAGCAGAGGACATCATCTCAGAGGAAGGGCTCACACAGTGAGGAAAGAGCTTGGGAAGAGGTTTGTTCACCTTCTTAGAAACCTTGACCAGAGAGGCCTGGGGAGGCTGGGTCATTAAGTATACTCAAGATTTGTAATCAGCAAGGGGATACAAGGTAATGGGGATTAGTTAGGAATTTGGAGTTAAGGATTGTCAGATCAGCCCCAATCTCATTGAATAGTGGAGCAGACACAATAAGCCAAATGGCCTACTCCTGTTCCCCTGTCTTATGGTCTTATATGAACTATGAAGGTATGACTGATGGCTAACTACCTGTGGTGTCTCTGCTCTGAGTATCCAAGTCTTACAATTCATGGAATCACGTTGTCTCATAGTGCGTTTGATCCTGTTTCATGCATCTATACAGTGTGGTGCCAAAATCCCTCGGTAATGTTGCAGTCCATATTATACTTTATATTGATAGTGCGAGTAGGAAACACATTCTGTGCTTGAAGCAGCACCACTTCATCACTCACTAAAATCGCAGTCAATGTTCTGGGAGTGGTTTCAGTACTGATCAAGAGAAGGTATTTTGCATGGATTGGTGATTGTGTTCTTGAACGTTAATGTAGCTGCACTTATCCAGCCAATTATAATTATATTTTACTTCATTCACAGTATGTGGACATCACTGGCCAGGTCAGCATTTATTGCTCATCCCTAATTGTCCAGAGGGCAGTTGAGAGTTGACCACATTGCAGTATGTGTCATGTCGGTTACTACAGGTAAAGCTGACAGATTTTCTTCCTGAACAGGCATCAGTGAGCCAAATGGATTTTTCCTGACAGTCATCAACATTAGTCCCTTATCCCTGGAGTTTATTGAATTCATCTGCCATGGTGGCATTTGAACCTGGTTTCCCAGAATATTCCCTGCGTCTCTGGATTAATAGTCTAATGATAATACCACCAGGCCCTTACAATATATCATCAAAAAAAACTAATCAACCACAGAATATATCATCTAACTGGGGTTTTGGTCCAACTTTGGAGAGTTAAGAAGGGAGTTATTACAGAAGAATTTGTAGTTGCTGGACTTTTCTAGCTATATTCTTGGTTCATCAGTAAACCCAATTATGTTTATGGAATGGGTGCAGCCACCAAAATACCATTGAAAGCTAAGGTCAGATGGTATGATTTGTCAGCGTCAAGTGGGATGAGATGTGCCTTGAAGAGGGATTAGTTCTATCCTGCTTCACTTGAAGAGAGCTCATGGAGAGGTATCTGTTCCATGGAAAGCAGAGAAAATAGTTTTGGGTTTTCTTTAAAGTAGACAGAAGAAGGCGGGTGGAGTCAGGCTTACACACAGACCCAAGAGTCTAGTTTTTCTTTTCAGTTGGTGAAATTAGTGTTTGTGGAGTTGAAGCTGCTGGATACCGCTCTCTCTCTCTCTCTCTCTCTCTCTCTCTCTCTCTCTCTCTCTGCTGCTGTAAAAAAAAGCACGAGTTCTCTTTCAGCTGCTAGATCCATTTATGATAAATCTATTCATTTTATGGGACGTGGCAGCATTGGCTGGAACAGCACTTATTGCCATTTCCATTTGCCCATTGAGAAGGTGAGGGCGAGCTGGCATCTTGAACCACTGCAGCCCACCTGCTGTGGGTTGACCCACAATACCATTAGGGAGGGAATTCCAGGATTTTGACCAGGCGACAGTGAAGGAACGGCGATGTATTTCCAAGTCAGGGTGCTAAGTATCTTGGAGGGGAACCTAAAGGTGGTGGTGTTCTCTCTCCTTGACTGGAGGAGTGAGATAAGTGAGGGAAACCTGTTTTGCTGTATTTCCTTTGCCAAGGGTTTATTTATGGGATGCTGCAAAATTGGAACAGTTCTTTGTTTGAATTTCAACTGTGGTATAAGAATAAAGTCTGTTTTGATAAAGTAGTTTGACCAATTGAATTACAACAGGAACAGAGTGCCTAAAACCTGCATTTAAATAAGGTAAAATAGGATCTCGTTGATATTCCTTGACACATTGTGAGAGGGGGCGGGTTTGGTCTGGTCCATAGCATCAAAGCTGATCATTTTCTGGACCATGTCTAAGGCAAGGATTAACTAATTAATTAATTCCTGATTTCCCCCTTTTCCCCTTCATCACCCTGTGTCTCCCTCGAGAACCCTCATCCCCCCTGTCTCGCTGTCACTTCCCCACATCTGTCCTTTTCCCTTAAACTCGGTGTCTCTCCCGCACACGCTCAGTGACACACTCTTACCAGTACTGTTCCTCTCTCCATGGTGGCTGATGTTGCTGACTGAGTCACAGAGATCAGAAAAATAGCCTTCCTTCTTCAGCACAAAGACCAGGGAGGCCCAGCCGAAGATGACACCCCCGAAGCATAGACATTCGAAGAGGCCATTTGCAAAGGTCAAATACTGCTTGACTTTGATGCTCAACATTTGCCTCGAATTATGGGGAATTCTCATGGACGTCCTTGAATGTTATCTTCATGGGTCTGAGGTAAAAAAAAGGAAATGCCCTCTATAGAGATACTTCCCCCATTTTAAGACATTGCAAACACTTGTGGGATAATGTTCAGGTACAGCTGCTGTTGACTTGTTTAGGACATCATTGTGTTGAGGTTAAAAAAAATCTCATTAAGGGTTGATTGGACATGGCAATGAGCGATGGAACTAAGATGGGAAATGACATGAAAAACAGGCTGAGAGTAAATAAAACGCTTGCTTTGGCTGGAAGGTAACAATTGTGACCCAAGCTAGGAAGGGAAACATTGTGTAGAAAATATTGAGATACTTTGGAAGTGTTATTCCAACTTGTTTTCACACAAGGGAGTACCTGAGAAAGGATTGTAAGTACTAAGAAATGTTGATACAGCATGTAATATTAGATGCAGAATAGTATTAATATCGAGCACTTTGGACTTTCACCATCAGGCTGGATGTTATGAGACCAGGGCCATGGAATCAGAGTTAAGCTCCAAGGTGCTTCTGTATCCAGTCTGCCGTGAGCTGGAAGATAGAGAGACTCATTGGTCTGTACAGCCTAACAATACTAGCATTCTGGCCAATGTGAGCAGAGTAAGAAGCAAGTCACTCAATATGGTGATGTCTGATGACTTATTCAAATTATTCTAGTTGGGGGGGAAGAGAAAACAATGGGCTTACAACAGAGCAGGAAGCTTCCCTGTTCTTTTTTTTAACCCAATCACCTTTATGAGATTTCTACATCTGCTCCAAAGGATGGGGAATCCATCTGCACACATCATCCTAGAAGATGGAAGTCATGACAGCTCGGCACTGATTTTCTCCACATTGCAAGTCTCCCTCAGTGTGGACAGAGGCCATTTGGCCTGCTGAGTCTGGACCAACCCTCCAAAGAGCATCCCAACCCAACCCAGCCCTCACCCTACTTCTGTATCCATGGCTAACTCACCTAGCGTGCAAATCCCTGGACATGACAAGGCAATTTACCATGGCCAATCTATCCACCTTTGGACCGTGGGAGGAAGCCCGAGCACCAGGTGGAAACTCACGTGGACACGGGGAAAAATGGCAAACTCCACACAGACATTTGCCCGAGGCTGGAAGTGAACCTTGACCCCTGGCGCTGTGAGCAGTGATGAATGAATGAGAGTAGGCGCAAGTTGGTAACTGCTGACTCACTGTTTGCTGAGCTTAATTTCACAGAAGGTGGAATTTGGGAGGCCAACAGACGAATGATGGGATTAGATTCTTGTGAAGTTGAAGTGGAGCATCTTGCTGAAGATGTGGGACAAGGAGTATATGAGTTTGTTTAAAGGAATAAATAAAGTAAATTTAAAGATTTGAGGTAAACCATTTCGGTCTGTGATGAAGAGGAATGTCACAGTGTCAAACAGCTTGAAAACTCAGTTCAACCAGTCCATGCTGACCATAATATCAAGCTAAACTAATTTTACCTGCCTGCACTTATCCTATATCCCTCCAAACACTTCTTATTCATGTACTTTATCCAAATGTCTTTTAAATGTTGTAACCCCTGTACCCACATCCACCATTTCCTCAGCAAGTTCATTCCACACATGAACTATTCTCTGTGTAAAATATTTATTACCCCTCATGCGTTTTTTTTCAAACCTTTCTCTTGTCACTGTAAAAATATGCTGCTGGCCTTGCAATCCACTACCATGGAAAGCAATCGAGACCAAACCATTGTGTGATTTCAAGAAGGAGCTGGATTCAGCTCTTGCTGCTAAAGGAATCAAAAGATATGAGGAAAAGTGGGGACAGGCTATTAAGTCAGATGATCAGCTATAATCATAGCGAATGGTGGGATAGACTCGAAGGGCTAACTAACTTACTCCTGCTCCTATTTTCTACATTTCCAGGTTAAATGTAAATCATTGATTGGCATCGTAGTAATTTCGCTTTGCTTCGTTAGATGTTCAGCTCAAAGAGAAGTGTTAACATTGGCCGACTTGTAGCTCGGATGGTCATTCTAATGCACTGAGTTCAAATCCCACAGCTGATGGTACCATTTAATGTTGATAAATGTACACCCAATCTCAGTAATGGGGACCATGCCAACCCTCATTGATTGCTGTACAAACCAATGTGGTTCCCTAATGGCCCTGAGTGAACAAAATCGAATGTGGGAATGAAATCTGGTCTGAATTGCATGTGACTTCAGATCCCTACAACGTGGCTCTTTATCTTCTGAGTATTGCCTTGATTTAAGGTCAACTTTGAAGAGGCAACAAGTTCTGGCCTCTCTAGCCACATCTGAATCCCATGAATCTATAAAGAATGAAAATAACACTTTTAACAAAGCAAGTTTTTGTGTATCCTCGTGTTAGCTCCTTGGAAGACTGGCTGTCCCATTTCAAAGATAGATCTTTGAGACTCTGTAACATGAACAAACTGAGCAAAAATAAACACACTGCTTGATAAGGTACTTAGACACTTAAATGGCCTGCCATCAAACGATAATGCAATTGTAATCTATGTCACAGCTGGCAGGCAATTATCATTCTGCTCTCTTGTGCAAACAGAAAGTGTTGCTGCAGAAAATATCCTAGGCACACTTGTTTATTTGTGATTTTGCTAATCTACTGATTCTAAATATAAATTGAAAGTTTGGGGCGGCACAGTGGCATAGTGGTCAGCAGTGCTACCTCACAGCACCAGGAACCCAGGATTGATTCTGGCCTCAGGTGACTGTGTGTGTGGAGTTTGCACATTCTCTGCGTGGGTTTCCTCCGGGTGCTCTGCTTTCCTCCCACAGTCCAAAGGTCAGGGTGAATTGGCCATGTTAAATTGCCCATAGTGTTTAGGGTTATGTAGGTTAGGTGCATGAGTCAGGGGTAAATGTAAGGGAATGGGTCTGGATGGGATACTCTTCGGAGGGGCAGTGTGGACTTGTTGGGACAAAGGGCCTGTTTTCACACAGTAGGAGTTTTAATTAAATCCCCCTCTGTCTCTTTGAAAACATGCTTCCTGCTTGCTGAATCTCTGTACTTTACAGCAGCAACTTAAGGGCCTAAGCAAAGGCCTCACTCCATTCTAAATCCAATGCACTTTCATTGGAAATGATATGATCTTTGGTTACTATGGCTATTCCATGTTGCGTACCAAACACACTGCCTTCTTTGGACAACTTTCAACCGGTTGTAGTTCATTCCCAGACAAGAAGCTCTTCCAGTCATGTTTCAGTAATGGCTAACAATACCAAGCCCTTCAAGTTACTTAATTTATTACAGTGAGCAATTCACTCAGTTTGCTCCTTGTATGTTTGTGTAAGGAACATCTGCTGGGGGACCACACTCTCATTTTTCCTCAGACTACCTGTTCGGCTCACATTTTGTTGTCTGTTTAATTATTTAATCCCTTTTAGTTTTTTTTAAAATTTACCTGAAGTACTTATGTTTTGTGTGTTGAACTCTGTTCTTAAGTTCAAATTGTTTCTGCCAGACCTGCTGAGCTTTTTCAGCACTTTCTGTTTTTGTTTCTGATTGACAGTTCTTTCGGTTTCCATATGAGCATTTGGTTATCAACATTAAGCCCTTGTGACCATTGGGTGACCATCCACCAATGTGGACTTTGGGACAGGAAGCAATGAAAAGGGGCTGAGTAGAGGCTGATAGCTACATTCGGTACCCATTGGGAGGGCCTCAACCAGGACCTTGAGTTCATGTCACACTACAGGTGACCACCGTTGCAATATACACACACACAGATACTCCTACACACACAGATACTCCTACACACACAGACACTCACACACACTCCCACACTCACACATACACCCTCTCACAGACTTAGACCCCTTTATACTCTCACACACACATATACACTCTCTCTCACAGACACTCACAATCCCCCATCCCAGACACACACACACACAAACCCACATGCACACATACACATATACGCTCTTGGGGTGAATTTGTACTTGCAGAGTGACATTGTACTTTGCTCAAAAACTGCAAGAATCCATATAAGACTCTGTTGACTCATTTTTTAGATTAGAATCAGTCTGGCACAGAACAACCTGAGAATGTAACTTCTAAAAAACTGTTTGTGATTTCCATATGAAAGAAGTGAAACTATCAGGGTCATTCTAACAGATTAGAGACTTAACAAACAATCAAGGTATTTTTCAATGTATAATTTCACTTACATCACACTGTAAACTTTTGCTATAAATTCTGTGTATTACAATTGTGTACTCCACAACCTCCGAAAGCTAGTGCTTCCAATTAAACCTGTTGGATTATAACCTGGTGTTGTGTGATTTTTAACTTTATACACCCCAGTCCAACATCGGCATCTCCAAATCTTGTGACCACCGATAGTGTGCTTTCTGATGTGAATTTAGTCCCCAGCTAGCTCCAGTACAATCCATTTCAATGGTACAATCCTGTCATCCCTTAGTTAAGGCATATGCACCCATGAAATGGGACCCATCCTTTCTGCCCCATTCTTTCGTCCAACTCCATCGATCTGTCCCAATGTCAACTTGCACATGATTGACATGATAATCCTGAGGTAATAATTCTTCAATCTCCTCTTCATTGGTTTAGCTTCTAGGTTCTGGAATGACCTACAGGAGTTTGGTTATTTCTTCTTTATGTTTTGGCTACCCACAGGGTTAGAATGGATTCTCTCTTGACCTCTCCGGTATCCTTTCAAGGCAGCTTCAGATAATGTAGAAACATAGAAAATAGGAGTAGGAGTAGACCATTTAGCCCTTTGAGCCTGCTCCACCATTCAATGTGATCATGGGTGATCATTTAACTTAGTCCTGTGTTCCTGTTTTCTTCCAATAACCTTTTGACCCCTTAAACCCTAAGAACTATATCTGATTCCTTCTTGAAAAAAATCAATATTCTGGCTTCGACCACTTTCTCTGGCGGAGAGTTCCACAAGCTCCCCAATCTCTGGGTGAAGACATTTCTCCTCATCTTGGTCCCAAATGACCGACCTTGTATCCTTAAAGAGTGATCCCTAGCTCCAGACTCCTTGGGTCATCAGGAATATCCTTCCTGTGTTTCCCCTGTCTAGTCCTCTTTCAATGAGACTTCCTCATTTTTAAAAAAGTATAGTCTTAACTGACCCAGTTTCTTTTCGTAGGTCAGTGGTGCTATCCCAGCTATCAATCTGACAAACCTTCATTCCACTTCCTCCATACATTGTTCCCTAGATAAGGAAACCAACATTACACACGGTCCTCCAGGTGTGGTCTCACCAAGGCCCCTGTACAATTGCAGCAAGACCTCCCTGCTCCTCTCACTATGAAGGCCAGCGTACCATTTACCTTCTTCACTGCCAGCTGTGCCTATGTACTTAACTTCAGTGACTGGTGTACATGGACACCCAGGTCCCGTTCCACTTCCCCTCTTTTGCCAATCTATTGCCATTTAGATAATAACCTGCCTTCCAATTTTTGCTACCAAAATGGATAACCACACGTTTTCCAGATTATACAGCATCTGCATAATTTTAACCTTGAAACAAATGAATAAACGTACTGCGTGTGCCTTTTGATCTATATTACTAATAATGCTAATTCACCCATTCAGCACTGAATCCGTGATGCTTTACTTCCTCCTCCTGCTTTTGACAGCCCCTATTACAAGTTGCTGTGATCTGCATTTTGTCTGACCCGTCAACAATCTTTATCTTCACCGTCACGGGTAGCTGGGAGATTGAAACAAATGGGGAACTCCATTTCTGTGATTCATCACTTATTTCCTCCCCTGTTTTACCCTCACTCTGCACATTACCCTGACTATGCACATTATTAGCTTCACTCTGCACATTATTACCCTCATGCTGTACATTCTTACCCTCACTCTGCACATTATCACCCACACTCTGCACATTATCACTCACACTCTCCACATTATTACCCTCACTCTCCGCATTCTTACCCTCATTCTGCACATTCTTACCCTCACTCTCCACATTATTACCCTCACTCTGCACATTATCACCCACACTCTCCACATTATTACCCTCACTCTCCGCATTCTTACCCTCACTCTGCATGTTCTTACCCTCACTCTCCACATTATTACCCTCACTCTCCACATTATTATCCTCACTCTGTACATTCTTACCCACACTCTGCACAGCATTAACCTCTCTCTGCACATTATTACCCTCACTCTGCACATTATTACCCTCTCCGTCCACTATTACTCTTGCTCTACACATTATTACCCTCACTCTCCACAGTATTACCCTTGCTCTGCACATTATTACCCACGCTCTGCATATTATTGCCCTCACTCTGCACATTCTTATTCTCACTCTGCACATTATTATCCTCACTCTCCAAATTATTACCCTAACTCTGCACATTATTACCCTCACTCACCACACTATAACCCTCACGCTCCACATTATTACCCTCACTGTCCACATTATTACCCTCACTCTCCACAGTATTACCCTTGCTCTGCACATTATTACTCACACTCTGCACATTATTACCTTCACTCTGCACATTCTTATCCTCACTGTTCACATTATTACACTCGCTCTGCATATTATTACCCTCTCTGTACATTATTACTCTCATTCTGCACATTATTACCCTCACTCTCCACATTATTACCATCACTCTCCAAATTATTCCCCTCACTCTGCACATTATTACCCTCACTCTGCACATTATTACCCTCACTCTCCACATTATTACCCTCACTCTCCACATTATCACTCTCACTCTCCACATTATTGCCCTCACTTTCCACATTATCACCCACACTCTCCACCTTATTACCCTCACTCTGCACATTATTACCTTCACTCTGCACTTTATTACCCTCAGTCTCCACATTATTACCTTCACTCTGCACATTACCACCCACGCTCTTCACATTATTACCCTCACTCTCCACATCATCACCCACACTTTCCACATTATTACGCTCACTCTGCACATTATTACGCTCACTCTGCACATTATTACCCTTTCTGCACATTTTTATCCTTACGCTGCACATTATTACCCTCACTCTCCACATTATTACTCTCACTTTGCACATTATTACCCTCACTCTCCACATTATTGCCTTCACTCTCCACATTATTACCCTCACTCTCCACATTATTACCCTCACTCTCCACATTATTGAATTCACTCTCCACATTATTACCCTCACTTTCCACATTATTACCCTCACTCTGCACATTCTTATCCTCACTATCTACTTTATTATCCTCACTCTGCACATTATCACCCACGCTCTCCACATTATTACGCTCACTCTGCACATTACTACCCTTACTGCACATTTTTATCCTTACGCTGCACATTATTACCCTCACTCTGCACATTATTACCCTCACTCTCCACAATATTGCTCTCACTCTGCACATTATTACCCTCACTCTGCACATTATTACCATCTCAGCACATTATTACCCTCACTCTCCACATTCTTACCCATATGAAGCACTTTCTCAGGAATAAGACTGTGATGAGAACGAATGAATCCTCACAGAGTGTTGTGAGTCTTTGCAATTCCTTGCCACAGAGAGCTGTACGGGCTGAGTCCTCCTGTAAATTTAAGGCTGAGACAGATGGATTCTCAGTCAGTCGGGGAATCAAGGGTTACAGGGAAAGGGCAGGATAGTGAAAGTGAGGAATGTCTTTATCAAACAGGATCCTATTGAATGGCAGTGCAGGCTTGAGTGGCCAAATGGCCTAGTCCTGTTTCTATTTCTTGTGGGATCTTCTGATACTTGTTGAACATTGTATCTCCTGGCATCTGCAACCCACTCTCAAGGTCGCAGAGCGTGAGCTGGGGAGATTCAACATGGGGTAGTGACTGCAGATATGTGGACATGTGAAACTGTCAGTGTAATGATCCTGAAAAGCTCTGATACCATCACCTCATTCCAACTACTTATCTTTCAGCACTTATAAATATCTGTTGGGAACTGTTTTGCCTTCTTTTACCAATATACCAATCAGTACTGAACACTCAATATCTAAAGACAAAAGTAAAGTTTAAATACTCACTCTCACGACATTAGACGAATGAGGTAGTGCTGACTAAATGTAACACTTTCCACGGAGACACTGAATGATTGTTCTCAGTAAATTGCTAACCTTTGCACTCGCTTTATCCTGAACGCGATTCATGGAGCATGCTGTTTGAGATGCACTTTGCACTGCAATTACTGTTAGAATAATCAAATTTGCTCTCTTTAATGGAAATAGGAACAGAGAGCAGGAGAGTGTAGGCAGGATGAGAATGATTAGGGAGCACGGTTTTTTGCAAAGGAAAGCATGACTCGGAAATTGGATTGTTTTGAGGAAGGAACCAGGAAGAACAATGAGGGCAGCATGGTAGACATTGCTTACTTGAAAATAGTAGAGCCTTTGACAAGGTTCAGTATGGTAGATGAGTTAGTAAAATTAGATCACATGGGATTCAGGGCGAGCTTGACAATTGGATACAAAATTGGTTTAACAGTAGGAAACAAAGAGTGGTGGTTGAAGGTTGATTTTTGAACTGGAGGCCTGTGACCAGTGGTGTTCCACAAGAATCAGAGCTGGCTCCACTCTTTGTCATTTATATAAATGATTTAGATGAGAGTAGAGAAGGCATGGTCAGTAAGTTTGTGGATGACACCAAAATTGGTGGTTTGTTGAATAGTGAAGAAGATTATCAAAGGGATATTGATCAATTGGATCAACGGACTGATAAGTGGCAGATGTAGTTTAATTTGGATAAACACAAGGCATTGCATTTTGGTAACACAAACATGGAGAGGATTTATATAACTCAAAGTCGGACCTTGGGTAGTGCAGTAGAACAGAGAGACCTACCGGTTCAAGTTCATAATTCTTTGAGGTTTTCATCGCATGTAGACAGGGTGATTAAGAAGGCATTTAGCACACTTGCCTTCATTGCTCTTTGAGTACAGGGGTTGGAATGTAATGCTGAGACTCCACAGGACATTGGTGAGGCCTCTTCAGGAGTACTGTGTCCAGTTCTGGTCAACCCGTTATAGGAAAGATTTTAGGCAAAAGTGAGGACTCCAGATGCTGGAAGCTGGAGTTTAGATCAGAGTAGTGCTTGAAATGCACAGCAGGTCAGGCAGCATCCGAGGAGCAGGAAAATTGATGTTTCGGGCAAAAGCCCTTTATCAGGGTGGAGAGATAAATAGGTGGCCGGGGGGGGCGGGGCACACTGGGGAGAAGGTAACAAAGAGCATAATAGGTGAATGGGGGTGGGGATGGAGGTGATAGGTCAGAGAGGAGGGTGGGGCAAGGTGGCAAAGATTTTAGTAAGCTGGAGAGGGTTCTGAAAGGATTCAGCAAGATGTTACCAGCAATGGAATGTTTGAATTATAAGGAGACGCTGGATGGACAAGGACATTTTTTCACTGGAGCATAGGAGGTTGAGTGGTGACCTTTTAGGGATTTATAAAATAATGACGAGTATAGATAAGATGAATGGTAAATGCCTTTTCCCTAAATTGGGGATTTAAAGACAAGGGGGGGATATTTTTAAAGTGAGTAGAGAAAGACTTTAGTAAAATACATGAGAGGCAACATTCTTACACAGAATGATTCATGTGTGAAATGAACTTCCTGAGGAAGTGGTAGATGTGGGTACTGTTACAACGTTTAAACGATAGTTGGATAGGTACATGTGTAAGAAATGTTTGGAGGGATATGGGCCATGCACAGTCAGTTGGAACTAATTTAGTTTGGGAAAATGGTCATCATGGCCTGAAGGACTGTTTCCGGTGTGTGTGTGTGTGTGTGTGTGTGAGAGAGAGCATGTCAGACATGCAGAGGGAGAAAGGCAGTGAGAGGGAAAATATTCATGGTGGAATATGCGTGCTTTCTGTGCTGTTCAGATAATGTTTATCAGTTGTAAAACACTATTCACACGTCAGCAAGTACCACTTATCAAAAAAGGTAGACTATGAAAACAATAGAAACGTTTGCAAGTGAGATTGGAACTCATGATACCTGATATATAAAGATAACACTCCAATTCCTGAACGTTTGAGTAATCTGCTTCACAACTTTCTAGTTGAATACTTTTCAGACATGATAAAGGTATGAGAAGGTCAGGGGGAGAGAGTGCTGGTGGAGGTTGCAGACATAGAAAGTGTTGGTGGGTAAAGAGTCGGATACACGATCTAAAGGGATCAAGAGAGAAAATGGGAACAGACTGTTTGGTTGGATGATCAGCCAAGATCAAAATGAACAGTGGGGCAGGTTGGAAGCATCAAATGGCTATTCCAATCCAGTCTCTGTGGTGCAATTGGTCAGTGTGTTCAGCTGCTAACTGAAAGGTTGGTGGTTTGAGACCACCCAGGGACGAAGTGATCGTTGGTCTTACTCCAACAGCTTTCTCTGCTGCACCGTTCTGTGTTTAATGGGGCAGCATGGTAACTCAATGGTTAGCACTGCTGCCTCACAGCACCATGGTCCCAGGTTCGATTCCAGTCTCGGGCAACTGTCTGTGTGAAGTTTGCACATTCTCCCCGTATCTGCGTGGGTTTCGTCCCACAGTCCAAAGATGTCCAGGTTAGGGTGAATTGACCATGTTAAGTTGCCCATAGTGTTAGGTGCATCAGTCACAGGAAAATGGATCTGGTTGGGTTACTCTTCAGAGGGCTGGTGTGGACTGGTTGGGCTAAAGGGCCTGTTTCCACGCTGTAGGGAATCTAATCTAATCTATCCCCAATGTCTCTATGTTTCTATCAAAGACATAGACAGACAACTGTTTAAGGTAAAGGGCAAAAGAGGTTGTGAGGAACCAGAGGGTGTTGGGAACATGGAACTCACAGCCTGTTGGGAGGGAAAGGCAGAAACCCTTAGAACATTGAAGATGTTGTCGATGTATAGTGTGTAGAAATTACAAGGCTGTGAGCCAAGTGCTGGGGAACAGGATCACAATAGTTAGGTAGCTGTTTCTGAGAAGGCACGGACATGATGAGCTGCAGGGTCTTTTTGTGGACACCCTCTGTGACTCCGTGACTGTAGTTTGTGGCATTGTGTTGACTCTGTTAAGATCGGCAGGAATTCCTTTGCTCCTGTGGATGCAGGTATCACAAGGGAAACGTTCAAACAGATGCAATCGAAGTCAACTGAGAGTTTGAGAGGAGCAAGCTCCCTCTCACATCCTGATTTCATAGTGTTCATTTGAAGGGAATGTGGATGAGAAGAAGGAATCACTTTTACACACCCAGGAGCAACAATCCAGAGGGCACTAAAACACCGGCAGACTTACCCTTTAACCTTTTTACTATCTCTATGAGGGCTGCTCCTTTTAGGAGTTGTTGCTGTATTGAATTCTGCACAAATCTCAGGCCTAATTCCATGGAGTTGGAATCTCCAGCTGGGAAGACAGTGTTTTCTCTGTCAGATACTGTCAGATGTTTCTGCTTTCCAAAGAATGAGCTCTCATCTTTCGGCACTGTGCAGGAACATCATGGGACTTGTGTGGAGAAAGGGGAACAAAGGGGATAGAGTTCCAGTCACCCATTTGCTGTTTGGTCCATCAATATCAGGGATAACCCGCCATCCCAACTTTCCTGCTTTCCTCAGGAATTGTCCGAATGTTCCATAATTCTCTGCCTTGAATCTAATCAATGATTAAACAACCACAGCTCAGTCCCCAAAGATCAGTCATTAATATGGAGCATAAATAGCTTGTGACATAGGTCCTAAACCTTCGAGTCCCACTAGCTACAACTGAGCAATCCAAAAATATCCTGTTTATTCCTAATCTCTGCTCTCCTTCTGTTAAGCCACCCTCGGTCCACGTTAATACTCTATAGCAAACTCCAGGAAGGTCTTCAAGTCATCCAGCACAGAAACAGATCTTTCGGTCCAACCAGTCCATGCTGAACATAATTCCAACCTAACTAGTCCCACCTGCCTGCTTCTGACCCATATCCCTCCAAACCTTTCTGAATCATGTCCCTATCCAAATGTCCTTTAAACATTGTAACTGTGTCCACATCCACCCCTTCCTCAGGAACTACCTTCTGTGTAAAGAATTTAATTGTGTCTTTTTCAAATCACTCTCCTCTCACCTTAAAAATGCACCCCCTCATCTTGACAACTCACACACATCCTATGGAAAAGACCCTTCCAATTCACCCAATCTCTACCCTTGATTATTTTATAACCTTCTATGGCTTAACCCTCAACAACCCAGTGAAAAACATCCCAGCCTTTCTTTATATCTCAAACCTTCCATACCCGACACATCCTTATAAATCTCTGCAGAACCCTTTCCAACTTAAAATACCCTTCCGATAACCGGGTGACCGGAACTGGACACAGTATCCCAGAAGAGGTCTCTCCAAGGTCTGGTACAACCTGCTGTTGGAGCTTTGGTGAGTCCCACAGCTGGAGTACAGTGTACAGTTCTGGTTCCCATGCTAGAGGAAGGATGGGATTGTACTGGAGGGGCTGCAAAGGAGATTCACCAGGATGGTGCCTGAGATACAGCAATTCAGAGATGAAGAGAGGTTGGATAACCTCAGGTTGTTTTCCTTGGAACACAGACAGTTGAGTGGGGATCTGAAAGAGGTGTATAACATCATGAGGGACATGGGCAGCAGCTCACAGTCGAAGGATCAGTAACAAGGGGCATCATTTTAAGGTCAAGAGTGGGAGATTTAGAAGTAATTTGAGGGAAACATTTTCCCTCAAAACTGAAGTGTGTAAAATGGGAGGGTGGTGGAGGAGGAAAACTACACAACCTTGAAAAAGCTTGTGGATGAACACTTGAAGTGTCATAACATTCAAGGCTTTGGGCCTAGTGTTGATAATTGAGCTTAATCTGATGTTTTCACGGTTGTAGAAGAATTACTGATCATGTTTGGAGTTTTGCAGGTCATGACAAAGTTATTAGAGCTGTATTCGTTCAAGCAAGTGCAGTATAGCTTGTTACACTATTATCTTTCAGGTAAGGTTTTTGAACCTGACATTGAGTCTGGAGGGCTGCAGGGTCCCCATGCAGAAAATAAGGTTGTAGTTCTTCCATGTGATGCTGAGCTTCACTGAAACACTGCAACAAACCTGAAACAGAGATGCTGGCCAGGGAACAGGTGGGTGTTAAAGTAATCATCTGTCTGAATCCGAATGATTTATTGTCACATGTATCTCGGAAACTACAGTGAAAAGCATTTTGTTGCTATAATCCATTGTTATTTTGAGGTACAAAAAGAATTGAAAACAGTTTTTTAAATAGAGTTCATCTTCTGTTCACACTGGGTCTTGAACACAACTCCAGGAATTCTGCAAGGTCGCTGCAAGGTGTTCCTCACCTCAAGGAGTCCCTGATTCAGGTACAGTAATGATGACGCTGGTGCCTCAGGAGACCCTGGCCTCGCTGCTGACACTGCCTAGCTGACACTGCCAAGAGTCCAGGCTCCGGGCCTACCACAGCCAGGAGTCCCCACTCCAGGTACTGTCACCACCAAAAGGCAAAGCTCTGGGCCTACTGCAGTCAGGAGCCCTCATTCTGGGCACCATCACCACCAAGAATCCACACTCTGGGCCTACTGCAGCCAGGAGTCCCCACTCCAGACATCACCTAGCAGCCAAGGCTCTGGGCCTACCACAATTAGGAATCCCTGCTCTGGGCTCTGCCACCTCCAATAGTCTCTGCTTCAGGCCTACCACAGTCAGGCATCCCCATTCCTGGCATCGCCATGTGTCCAGGCTCGGCCTACTGCTCTGGGCACTGCAGCTGCCGCCAGGTGTCCTGATCCACATCTTTGACGCTGCAGCCATCACTCTGCCAACACTGCTCTGGCCTCAAGGATGAAGAAAGAAAAGAAACAGAGAAAAGATGAGGAGAGAGAGAGAAGAATTCTGCTGCCCTGGACCAGAATGGTTCAGAAGCCCGAACATGACCGACCGTGATGGCGCCATCATTTTGAAATGTACTGCCCTCATGAGTCAGTGCTAATGGACCTATGAGCAAGCTGCCGAGTTTGCTGTTTGTAAACTCAGTAAAGTGAAGAATGTTGACTCTGTTCACTCATAGGTTAGTCCTGAGGCAAAGTGTACTGTCACTGACTGTTGGGAATTTTGATAAGGTCAGGAATTCAAAGCAGAGTGGAAGGACGTTTGGCCATAAATCTGTGTTCTTCATTAAATTCAGTGCTGATGTAGTAAGTATTTCAAATTACTGTCAATTATTTCAGTGACACGGGCAGCTTACTGTCTGGAAAATTAAGTTGGAAAGATAAAGTACACAGTTTTTAAGAAGACGAAAGGATTTGTTTCTGATTGAATTTTGCTTAAAGCAGGTGTCTCTCTGAATCGAGTCATGCATAAATAAAGAATCTTTCATTTTCTGCAAAACTTTCAAGGAGTGCTTTTCCGTTGATGAATCTCTTTAAAGACTCTGTTGGAATTAAAAAGCAGAACATTCCGGGGAAAAGAAATGGAGAGAAATTGTGTCATATTTCAAGCCAGCGTCACTTTGCTTTTAATAAAACCTCTGTCTCTGTTCCTGTTTCAATTTCTCTCTCTGTACATTTTAATTCACTTCTCCATCCCTCTCTCCCTGTTTGCTGCTTTTCTGTCTCCCTCCCTCTATAACTCACTCTCTCAATCTCTCCTCCAGCCTTTCTCTCATCTGTTCTCAGTCACCGCTCTCCTTAACCTCCCAATGGTCTGTGGCAGTCCATCTCTGGGTCACACTCCTGCTCTCTTTGTGAATCATCTCTCCATTTCTCCATTCACCTGCACTCTCTCCCTTTTCTGATGACATGGAACTGGCATTTGCAATACTGACATGCTGTACATGTCTGAAGCCATTCGATTAATCTCGCGTCTTATCCCCCTCCTCATTGTATTGCTCTTGAAAATATTGCTTTCGAACATATCCGTTTGCTTGCTGAAAACATTTCACAGCTCGCCATTGCTTTTTTCTCTCTCTCCCTCTGTCTCTTTTCTCTTTCAGTCTCTATTTATCCCAATTTCCCTCTGGAATCTCTCTCCATCTTAGTTTCCCTCCCTTGTAGTACCTTCACTCCTGCTATAAGAAAAGCGGAATATTTGGGACCTGAGGGAGGGTCATCAGACCTGAAACATTAACTCTGATTTCTCTGCACAGTTGCTGCCAGGCCTGCTGAGCTTTCCCAGCAACTTGTTTTGTTTCTGGTTTATAGCATCCACAGTTCTTTCGCTTTTTACATCCCTACGACTTTATGACTCTAAATACTTTGGATGTTGGAAATCTGAAAGAGACACTGAGACTGCTGTAAAAACTCAGCAGCTTCTGTGGAGAGAGAAAGAGAGTGAACATTTTGAGTCTATTATGACTCGTGTTCATTTACTCCTGCTCTCCATTTCTGAAGCCCATTTCCTTGTTTCTCTTTCTCCCACTGCCTCTCCTCCTATACTTTCTATTTTGACTCTCACTTTCTTATCTCTTGCTGTTCCCCTTCACTACTTAATGGTGGTACATATTATTTTGACTCCATAATAACCTCTTATTTCTTGATTGTCTCTCTTTCTCTCGCTCCCCACTCTCTCACCATCTTTTTCCTCTCCTCTTCCCCTTTTGCTACCCTTCTCCCCTGTTTTCCATTTTGCCTCTGCTTCACCTATTCCCCCCCCAATCCCCCATATATTTTGTCACATAGGCTTCAGCCTTGGTCATTCACAGCTCCTAATCTCCCTATAATCTCTCAATGCACTATCATTATCACCGCTTTATTGCTACCTTTGCTTCTGGAGCCATGACTCACCTTCTCTCAGCCTAGTATAAATACCTCCCTATTTCTCCTTTTTTTTTTAGCTTTGACAAAGGGTCAGTTAGACTCGAAACGTCAGCTCTTTTCTCTCCTTACAGATGCTGCCAGACCTGCTGAGATTTTCCAGCATTTTCTCTTTTGGTTATTTTGACTCCAGGTTGTTTGAATAGGAGGGGATTGTAATTGCAATATAGGTAGTTCTCCTATAACGCGTGTTTATTAAACACGAGTTAGTTTTAGTGCGATTTGTGAACTCTGGGCTTTTTTTCTAATAAAGCGAGCTCCCATTCGCTGCTACACGATTCCCATCCCCAGCATTTACCTAAACAGCAAAATCCAGCCTCAGGATCCTCTGTCTGCAAAATGCAAATTCAGTGTTCAGCTAAAACAGGCATGCAATGAGCTCTGCAAACCTTGAAACTTAGCTTGCAACTGGGAATTGTTATGTATGTTTAGAAGGAACTTTATTTCAAACCGGGAAGACTTTGAGGAGGACTGGAATTCAATGTTGAGATCACATAGTCCATCGGCTCCCACACTTTCTGGTGAAGAGCTTCGTGAAAGCTACAGTGCTGTAGTCAGCGATTTTAGTGTTAAAGTGTGACATTTACTGTTTTGTTTTATTAATATAGATTTATAGATTAACTTAGACTGAGCTAACTGATTTTGTTTCGATTCTTACTGATATTTCTGGTGGTTTGCCCCAACCCTGTTTTTCCCATAGGCCCCGTTATTTCTATTCTATTTCCATTTCTACAGGAACACAACCACCACATTATAGGAGAGCTACCTGTAAGTGGGGATGAGGATCGTTTGACTGAACATGTGAATGGTTTGCTCAGCAAATCCCGCTCCTGATTCCTTGGCCGTGAACATCCAAATTGTTCGTGAACATGGATTTTTACAAAACTTGTGATGGGATGTGGGTGTTGCTGGATGAAGCAGTATTTGTTGCCCATCCCTAATTGCCCTGAAAGCAGTCAAGAGTCCACCATGTTCCTGTGAGCCTGGAGTCACATATAGGCCAGACCAGGTAAGGACAGGTATTCTTCTTTAAGGATAGTAGTGAACTGGACCAACTTTCCTGACAATAGGCAATGGATTCATGATCATCATCAGACTTTGAATTCTAGAGTTTTATTTTTTACAAATTAATTTGCCATGGCAGGTTTCAAACCCAGATCCCCAGGACATGACCAGGGCATTAACCCTGACTGATTAGGTGTGTGACTGCATCTCCTGACTGTTGAGAGTGACACTCAGATCTGCTTCTCATGTATCTACAAGCAATCAATTGCATTTGTCTTCTCTACATCATAGACCTTGGCTGTCAGTGCTGGGATCAGTCCTGGTGCTGAAAATGGAAACGACATATCCCAAACGCTGATTCTCAGGAGACCCATCCGAACAGGAATGCTGCACAATTGATGGACTGACGCCTTCATTCCCAGTACCCTGAGAATGTACCAGATATAATCCCAACACAATCATATTTAGAATGCAACACTAATTATTGAAGATTAACACCAGGATCAGCTCAACCACATGGAAAATGTAACCAGAGCATATTGATGCATTTGCATTGTGATCCAGACTAAAGCTCTCACTTCTAACATACATAAACCCCAATAATTCCATGGTACATACACCATTATCATCAAATAGACAAATCACATTACCTTTATAAATCACGATGATATAAACACCAACATTATCTGGGATTTTAGCTCTGTATCAACATTTTGGGCAGGACATATTACAAACATCAGAGAGGGTAAAACTTGATTACGGAGAATATCACAGCAAGACTGAGAGGAGATATTCTTGAGGGTTCATTCACTGATTGTATGAGGGTAGAATTGAGAAATAAAAAAGGGGGAGATTGCTTTGATAGCATTGTACTGCAGGCCCCCTAATAGTCAGCAGGAGATTGAGGAGCAATTATATAAGGAGATCACAGATAGCCGCAAGAATAAAAGGTTGCAATAGGAGGAGATTTTAACTTTCCTAACATCAACAGGGACTGCCATAGTGTTCAGAGCCTGGTTGGAGAGAAACTTGTTAAGTGTGTTCTGGAAGAAGTTCTCGTGCAATATTTGGATGGCTCTACATCAATGTAAGTGATGGAAATGTTAGCTGTGGACCACTGCGGGACCAGTGACCATAATTCTATTAGTTTTAAAATAGCTACGGCAAAAGGTTAGATCTGGTGCACAAATTAAAGTTCTAAATTGGGGCAGGGCCAATTTTAATGATCTTACTCAGGAACTCGGATAGGTTGATTGGGAGAGGCTGTCTCTCAAGTATGTTGGGTAAGTGGGAGGCTTTGAAAAGTGAGTTAATGAGTGTTCAGGGGCAGCATTCGAGTGAAGCATAAGGATGGCAGCAATAGGAAACCCTGGATGACTAGAGTTATCGAGGCCCTGGTCTTGAAAAACATGGAGGCATATGACATGTGTAGACAGCTGGGATTGAGTGAGTACCTTGAGGAGTATACAGGGTGTCTGAGAACACTTCAGAGAGAAATCAGGAGGTTATAAAGAGGACACTAGGCAAAGGGGAATCCAAAGAGATTTTACAAATACATGAAAAGCAAAAGAGTAACTGGGGAGAGAATAGGGTCTCTTAAAGATCAACAAGGCTGTGTATGTGCAGAGCCACAAGAGCTGAGTGAGATCCTAAATGAATATTTAGCATCAGTATTTACCATTGAAGAAGTTATGAATGCTCGGGAATTTGGGAAAATAAATAGCGAAGTCTTAAGGAGAGTGCATTCCAGAAGAGGAGGTGCTGGAAGTCTTAAAATGCATTAAGGTAGTTAAATCCCGAGACCTGATGAAGTGTGACCCAGGACATTGTAGAAGGCTAGGGAGGAAATTACTGGGCCCCTAACGGAGATATTTGTAACATCGAGACCCATAGGTGAAGTGCCCGAAGATTGGAGGGTGACTAATGTTGTGCCATTATTTCTGAAAGGCTGCAGGGAAATGCCTGGGAACTACAGATTGGTGAGCCTCAAGTCTGTGATGGGTAAGTTATTCAAGGGGATTCTGAGAGACAGCATTTGCATGAATTTGGAGAGACAAGGACTCAGTTGGGATAGTCAGCTTGGCTTTCTGCGTGGGAAATCATGTCTCATGAATTTACATTTTATGGAAGGGTGACCAAGAAAGTAGATGAGGGCATTGTGGTAGATGTTCTCTACATGGACTTTAGCAAGATCTTTGATAGGGTTGGTTGCTGAGTAAAGTTAAATCTCACAGGATCCATGGAGAACCAGCCAATTGGATACAAAATTGGCTTGATGGTAGAAAATAGAGGATAGTGGTAGAGGGTTGTTTTTCACACTGGAGCCCTGTGCCACAGGGATTGGTGCTGGGTCCACTGTTACTTGTCATTTACATAAAATGACTCGGATGAGAATTTAGGAGGGTCTGGTAAGTAAGTTTGTGGATGACACCAACATTGTGAACAGTGAAGGTTATCTGGGAATGCTGCGAGATTTTCATCAACTGGACCAATGGACTGCAGAGTGGCAGATGGAGTTTAATTCAGATAAATGTGAGGTGTTGCATTTTGGTAAGGCAGAGCAGGGCAGGACTTAATCAGTCAATGATAGGGCCTTGGGAGTGTTATAGAACAAAGAGACTGAGCGGTACAGGATCATAGCACCTTGAAAGTGGGGTCACAGGTCATGTTATAGAACAAAGAGACCAAGGAGTACATGATCATAGGTCCTTGAAAGTGGGGTCATAGGTAGACCAAGCGGTGAAGAAAACATTTGGTATGCTTGCTTTCATCAGTCAGAGCAGTGAGTAGAGGAATTGGGATGTCTTGTTGCAGCTGTACAAGACGTTGGTGAGGCCACATTTGGAGTATTGCATGCAATTCTGAATGCCCTATAATAGAAAGGATAATATTAAACTAGAAAGAGTGCAGAAAAGATTTACTAGGATGCTATCTGGACTGAAGGTTTGAGTTAGAAGGAGATGCTGGATTGGCTGGGACTTTTTTCCCTGGAGCGTAGGGGGCTCAGGGCTCACCTTATCTAGATTTATAAAATCATGACAGACATAGATAAGGGCATTTTCCCCAGGTAGGGGAGCCTGAAACTAGAGGGCACAGGTTTAAGGTGAGATGGGAGAGATACAAAAGTGTCCAGAGAGGCAATTTTTTCAAACAGAGGGTGATGAGTGTCTGAATTTGAATTTGAACTTATTGTCACATGTACCGAGGCACAGTGAAAAGCTTTGTCTTGCAAGCAATACAGACAGGTCACAGAGTTAAGTGGCATAGAAAAGTAAATAATAGGTAAACAGCTGCAAAAACAAAAACAAATGCGAATGCTAAGAGTTTGTGAGTCCATTCAGTATTCTAACAACAGTAGGGTAGAAACTGTTTCAAAACCGGGTGGTGTGTGTGTTCAGGCTTCTGTACCTTCTGCCCGATGGTAGAGGTTGTAGAATAACATTGCCAGGGTGGGATGGATCTTTGAGAATGCTGGAGGCCTTTCCTTGACAGCGGGCCTGGTAGATGGATTCTATAGATGGGAGGTTGGCCTTTGTGATTGTCTGGGCTGAGTTCACCACTCTCTGTAACCATCGCCGATCTTGAATGGTACAGTTGCCATACATGCAGACAGAATGCTCTCGATGGCGCACCTATCAAAGTTGCTAAGGATATTCGCCGTCATGCCAAATTTCCTCAGCTGCCTGAGGAAGAAGAAACGTTGTTGGGCCTTTGTAACCAGTGCATCCACATGAAGAGTCCAAGAAAGCTTGTTGCTGAGGACCACTCCCAGGAGCTTAACACTCTCTATTCATTCCACGTCGGGGCTGTTAATGTGCAGGGGGGGGGCATGAGGAACAGCCTGCCGAAAGTCAATAATAAGTTCCTTAGTTTTTCCAGCATTGAGAGCTAGGTTGTTCTCAGTGTACCATTTTTTCAGGTCTTCCACCTCTCGTCTGTGGTCTGTTTCATCACCATCTGAGATTTGACCGACTATGGTGGTGTCATCAGCGAACTTGTAAATGGCGTTACGGTAGGGAGCTGAGTATGCACCCCGGGAGGGGGGGGGGCTCCAGTGTTGAGTGTTAGTGACAATGAAATATTGTCCCCAAACTTCACTGATTGTGGCCTGTGGGTCAGGAAACTGATGATCCAGTTGCAGAGAGTGGGGCTTACTCCGAGATCATTAAGTTTAGTAATCAGCCTTGAGGGGATAATAGTGTTGAAGGCTGAACTGTAGTCAATGAGTAGGATTCTTACGTAGCTGTTCTTGGTGTCAAGATATTCTAGGAGAGGAGTGAAGGGCAAGTGATATGGCATTTGACATGGATCTGTTGGTCAGGTAGGCAAATTGGAGTGGGTCAAGAGTAGTGGGGAGGCTGGAGTTGATTAATGCCATGACCAGCCTTTCAAAGCACTTCATGACCCATCGAAGTTAGGGCCACTGGACGGTAGTCATCGAGACATGCTGCATGAGCCTTCTTAGGTACAGGGATGATGTTGGCCCTCTTGGAACAGGCGGGGACATGGCCTGCTGCAGGGACATGTTGAAGGTATCCAAGAAGAACTCTGCCAGTTGAACTGCGCCTGCTCTGAGTGCACGGCCTGGTTCTCAGTCTGGTCCCATCCCTTTCCTTGGATTCACATGAAGGAAAACTGCTCTAATCTCTGATGCTGTGACTGTTGGGATGGTTTGTCAGGACTTGTTGGAATAGGTGTTGCCTCTCCGCTGAAATTCTGCTCAAAACAAGCATAGAAGGCATTGAGACGATCTGGGAGGGATGGGCCATCGCCTGCTATCTTGCACTGTCTCTTTTTCGAACGTGTGATGTCATTCAGTCCTTGCCATAGTTGCCAGGTGTCTGTCTGGGTCTCTAGTTCAGATCGGTATTGGTCCTTGGCTGTCTTAATGGCTCTGCGAAGGTCAGACTTGGATTCCTTAAACTTGAGTGGGTCTCCTGACCTGAAGGCCTCACACCTGATTTTTAGCAGGTTCTGTATGTTCTGATTCATCCAGGTTTCCTGTTGGGGAACACCCGGATTGACTTCCTCGGTATGCAGTCTGCCACACACTTGCTGATAAAGTCTGTGACGGTGGTGGTGTACTCGTCCAAGGTATCTGTGGACTGTTTGAACACAGCCCAATCAGCCGATTCCAGACAGCACCGGAATTGATCCTCTGCCTCCTCCAACCAGCACTGAACTTGGATCCTGTTTGAGCTTTTGCCTGTAAGCCGGGAGAAGAAACATGGCATTGTGGTCAGAGTTCCTGAAATGAGGACGGGGGATGGAGCGGTAGGCATCTTTCACAGTGGTGTAGCAGTGGTCTAAAACATTCGGGCACCTGGTGAGGCAGATAATGTTCTGGTGGTACTTGGACAACACCTTCCACAGCTTGATTGAAGTGGCCAGTTCCCTGCATTGGAAATAGTTCAGAAAACATCATTTGACTGATTCCTGTGAAGTATGGATATTTGTTTTAAAAATCTAGTGACAGTGGACCTGAAATGTTTCTGATTTCTCACAACAGATGACGCCAGACCTGCTGAGATTTTCCAGTGGTTTCAATTTTTTGTGTTCCAAGATTTCTGTGTTCCTCTAATTCTGGTTGCTTGTGCTCCCACAGTCATAATTTTTTTAAATATGCATTAATGATTTTGATACAAACTTGCTGGTGACATGAAAATTAGTGTAGTAATTAACAGGGACAAAAGCCCGAGACTACAGAGCTGTGCAAATGGAATTTCACCCTGAAACAAGTGGGGGAATGCATTTTGTGAGGACTAACAAAGGAAGGAAGTGTACAATAAATGGCAAGACCTCAGGAAGTCAGCAGGGCAGGTAGGCAAGGTGGTTAAGAAGGCAAAAGTGAGGACTGCAGATGCTGTAAATCAGAGTCTAAATTAGAATGGTGCTGGAAAAGCATGTTTTGCCCGAAACATCGATTTTCCTGTTCCTCAGATGCTGCCTGACCTGCTGTGCTTTTCTAGCACCACTCTAATCTAGAAGGTGGTGAAAAAGCTACATGGGATACTTACCTTTATGAGACTAGGCACTGAATACAATTGCAACGATGTTAGGGAATTGTATAAGATAATGGCTAGGCCACAGCTGGGGCACTGTGTGCAAGTATTGGTCACCACACAATAGGAAGGATGGGATTGCACTGGAAGGTACAAAAGAAGATTCACCGGAATGTTGATGAGGCTGAAGTGTTGCAGCTTTGAACAGATAGTCTGGTGTTGTTTTCCTTGAACAGAGAAGGCAGTGAGAGAACCAGATTGTGGTCTGCAAAAACGTGAGGGGTATAGATTGGGTTGAAAGGAAGAAACTTTTCCATTGTGGGTCAATGGAATCAGTAATAAGGGGCAGGAGATTTAAAGGAGTAGTCTTTCCCCTGAAGGGTGGTGAGTATCTGGAATGCACTACCTTGAAGGATGGTACAGGTGTGAACCATCACAACCACTTCAAAATCATTTAGTTGATCCTACAGCATCACAGCATAAGAAAACTATAGGATATTTAATGATTGGCACAGATGTGATGGGCTGAAAATAAAACTCTATGATTCCATCTCCCATTTTCTAATTTCAAAGCCAATCCCTTTCTCGACCTCCACTGAACCCACAATAAAAACAACTTCAGACCTGCAGACGCTGGAAGTAAGAAACAAAATCAGAAATGGCTGGAAAAACTGAGCAGGTGCGGCACCATCTGCGGAGAATAACAAAGGAAAGTTTTGGGGCCACATTGTTAACCAATCCCCGACCCGCTCCTTCAAACAATGACCAATTAGATCATTAGAACACAAGGTCGAGCACGGGAAAGGCCCACCTCTAACTCTTAATTGGTTAGATAATAGTAATTGGCAGCATAATGGACCAAACAGAAAAGGTCTTGACCTAAGCCCTGCCCATGCACCGTGGGCTGGTGCATAGACCCGGGAGCTGGTGTGAGCTGCTGTGGGTTAGAGTTTTTTGGGTGGATCGTGAAGACGGTGAGAAATGGGATTCATGTTCTTTCTGAGAGGATTATAGTGAGACTACGTGGTCATACTATAATGGTATCATAAACACAGACTGGTCCGGGAAGTCCGACTGCAGCTTGGAGGGAAAAGTCCTTCCTGATGAAGGGCCCGAAACGTTGATTTTCCTGTTTCTCGGATGATGTCTGACCTGCTGTGCTTTTCCAGCACCACACTCTCAACTCTGGAGAGAAAAAAGTACCGACCGTCCCTTTTCAGGGGTGTGGGCATCTTTAGCATTTATTGCGGAGATGGTGTTGGAGTGGACAAAGTTAAAAATCACATAACACCAACAGGGTTTATTTGCAAGTACACGCTTTTGGAATGCTGCTCCTTCATCAGGTGGCTGGCTAGCTCCGAAAGCTGGTATTTACAGATTAATCTGTTGCACTGTAACCTGGTGTGGTGTGATTTGTGACCAATGAGAACAGAAAGTGTGTGTCACTGGGGAGGATGAGATCCCAGGAAGGATGGAGGTCCCAGTCAGATCAGACAGTGTGATCCTGGGAGGATGGAGATCCCAGTGAGATCAGACAGTGTATGACCCAGGGAGGGTGGAGATCCCAGTGAGATCAGACAGTGTGACCCAGGGAGGATGGAGATCCCAGTGAGATCAGACAGTGTGACCCAGGGAGGATGGAGATCCCAGTGAGATCAGACAGTGTGACCCGGGGAGGGTGGAGATCCCAGTGAGATCAGACAGTGTGACCCGGGGAGGGTGGAGATCCCAGTGAGATCAGACAGTGTGACCCGGGGAGGGTGGAGATCCCAGTGAGATCAGACAGTGTGACCCGGGGAGGGTGGAGATCCCAGTGAGATCAGACAGTGTGACCCGGGGAGGGTGGAGATCCCAGTGAGATCAGACAGTGTGACCCGGGGAGGGTGGAGATCCCAGTGAGATCAGACAGTGTGACCCGGGGAGGGTGGAGATCCCAGTGAGATCAGACAGTGTGACCCGGGGAGGGTGGAGATCCCAGTGAGATCAGACAGTGTGACCCGGGGAGGGTGGAGATCCCAGTGAGATCAGACAGTGTGATCCGGGGAGGGTGGAGATCCCAGTGAGATCAGACAGTGTGATCCGGGGAGGGTGGAGATCCCAGTGAGATCAGACTGTGTGATCCGGGGAGGGTGGAGATCCCAGTGAGATCAGACAGTGTGACCCGGGGAGGGTGGAGATTCCAGTGAGATCAGACAGTGTGACCCGGGGAGGGTGGAGATCCCAGTGAGATCAGACAGCGTGTGACCTGGCAGGATGGTGATACCAATGTGACTGAGGCGGAGCTCATCCAACACATGTGAGTTTTGGAGTCTGCGCTGTTGTTTGATATAGAGTTGTGTGGTTCATATTCAACAGATTTGCATCTCAGTTCTCACTACTGTTTCTTGTCTCCTGATCTGGTCTCCTGGCATCGCGGTGGCTCAGTGGTTAGCACAGCTGCTTCACAGCGCCAGGGACCCAAGTTCAATTCCAGCCTCTGGTGACTGTCTGTCTGTGTGGAGTTTGCACATTCTCCTCATGTCTGCATGGCTTTCCTTCAGGTGCTCCGGTGTCTCCCACAATCCAGGTTAGATGAATTGGCCATGCTAAATTACCCAAAGTGTTCAAGGATGTGCAGGTTAGGTGCATTAGTCAGGGGTAAATTATAGGATAATAGGAAAGGAGAATGAGTCTGGGTGAGTTACTATTCAGAGGGTCGGTGTGGATTTGTTGTAGAGTTTCCATTCCATTCCATTTGTGTTAGTCCCACAGCTGAATGGTGAGAGATCTGTCAGTTCATGACATTATAGATTACAGTTGAATGCAGTTCTTCTATGCTGTGACCTATAACAAGCCTTCTAGGTTTTCAGGTTTCATTTCTTGGATTTGTTTTGAGTCCAACCTACTTACTACAGTGATAGTGCCACACAGCACAATGGAGGGTGCCCCCAAAGTGAAGTCAGGATTTTGTCTCCACTTGTCAGTTCCTAATTTGAATTGAAGAGGACTGTGCAGGTTTGGCTCGACAGCTGACTCTCATTTCCATTGTCTCAGTCAATGTCACGTGATTCATCCAACTTTTGTTTTTCATTAATCGATCATCATTGTTTCATGGAACTGAAGTAGTGTGTTCAGCCACTTCAGAGCCAGTTAACAATTCTCCACGTAGCAGTGGCTCTGGAATTGCCTGCAGAATACTCTGTGCCAGCAATAAGTCTGGTTTTACCTTGCACTGCGTGCCAATGAAAGTTGCTGGTGTTGAGACGGGGCTGGTGGGAGCCCATCTGGAACTGGGTTGTGGAGATCGGTAGGACTGACAGGATTTCATAACGAAACTGTCGCTGTCACAGAAAAGGAAGTGGCATTATCGCTAGACTATTAATCCAGAGACCCCAGATAATGTCTTGGGTCTCTGAATTGAATCCTGCAATTGCAGTTTGTGGTATTTGAATTCAATAAAAATCTGAAATTCAGAGTCTTATTAGTGACCATGAAACATTATTGTTTGTCAGAACCATCTGGATCAGTGATCTTCTTTAGGGAAGGGAGCTGCCATCCTATCCAGTCTGACCTATACATGACACCAGACCCACAACAATGTCGGGTGACTCTTAACTGCCGTCTGGGTAGTTATGGACGGGCAGTAAATGCTGATCTAGCCAACGATGCCCACACCCTGTGAATGAATGCAAAACAAAATCTGATCAAAAGTGTTCATCATAAGTTTAACTGATTTACTGAGAGGAAAGGAAGGAATGTTTTATTGTTTAACACGGCAATGTTCTCACTGCATTATTCTCTGTCTACCCCTCCTATTGATATATTTTTATTACAGAATCTGGGAACACTTGTCACCAGCATTGCTGAAGGTTTAAACAGGGAAGAAGATCCAACACCTCACAAAGTGTTCGAATGTACGCAGGTAAGCCCATAAGCTGCTTTAACATGTCATTTTTACCTTTTTAAAAAGGGCCCTGAACCTGCACAAGAACTTGCAGCACAGGCAGGAAGAGGGAGCAAGATGAGCTGTGTAGAAAGGGGGAAGTGAGTAACTCTGGAAAAGAAGGGCAGAGGTATGGAATTCAGGTAAAGTGACTCTGAGGAATTTGCGCAGTTTTACATAGGAACTGGGAGGTATTGGAGGCTCTGTCAGGCTTAGAAACAGACAAATCTGTTGCTGTGGAAAGCGAGGCAGGATATTGCATGGCCTCTGACACAAAATTTTAATTCCTGTCCGGCCACGGGAGCAGTGTCAGAGGGGTGGAGGATAGCTAATATGGTCCACTTTTCAAGAAGTGATAAAGAAGAACCAGGAGATTATAGACCATTGAGTTTCGCATCACTGGTAGCAAGGTATTTGAAAAAAGGAGAGAATGAATATCCACTTGCAAAGGCATATTTTAACTTAGGATAGTCAGCCTGGCTTTATCAGAGGGAGGTCAGGCCTAACAAGTTTGTTACAATGTTTGAAAAACATGATCAAGTGTGTGTATGAGAGAAGTACAGTTGATCTAATTTATATGGATTTCCCCAAAGTTTTAAACAGGGATTTTGAAAATGGTTAAATCATGCGGAAGTCATGAAATGTGGCGAGATGGATCAGAAACTGGCTTAGTAATAGGACACAAAAGACAATTGTGGTAGAAGGCTGGAGGATGGTGTCCAGCAGTGTGTCGCAATGATCAGTACTGGGACCCTTTATAGATCGTTATATACATAAATGGTTTAGATGAATATCTGGGGAAATGTTAAACAAGTTTGCAGACAAGACCAAGATTTGTGGGGTGTTTAATAGTGAAGGAGATGGTCACAGTTGCAGAAAGATATAGATGGATTTGTCAGATGGGCGGATCAGTGGCAGATGACATCTAACCCTGCTGAGAGCGAAGCAATGCACTTTGGAAGAAACAACAAGATAAGGGAGTGTTTAACGAATGGCAGGACACTAGGTAGCTTAGAGCAACCATGGGGTATTTGTCCAGAGATCCCTGAAGTCGGCAGAGCACGTGATTAGGACGGTTAAGATGCCAGGTACTAGCTTTCAATAGTTAAGACAAGGAGATAATGGTGGGGGTTATACAGGGTGTTGGTTAGGCCACAGCTGGAGTACAGGAAAGATGTGATCGCTGTAGAGGGGATTCAGAGAAGATTCACCAGGATATTGCCTGGGATGGAGCAACTATGGTGTAAGGACAGTCTATACAGGTTTGAGTTGTTTTATTTAGAGCAGCGAAGACTGAGATTATGAATGTAGCCAGGGTGAATATAGAGCAGCTGCTTCCCTGGGTTGAAGGTTCAGTCACAAGGAGATCATAGTTTTGGGTAAGGGGCAGAAGAGTCAGACGGAATTTGAAGCAAAAAGTCTTTTTTCTCAGAGGATGGTTGGAAAGTGGAATGTACTGTCTGGGCAGGTAATAGAGGCCAGAAGACTTATAACATTTAAAAAATATTTGGACGAGCACTTCAATGATATGGGACAAGTGCAGGAAATTGGGATTAGTGCACTTTTTAGTGGTAGTTATGTCGGTGCAGACACAATGGGCCCAGGGCCTTTTGTCCGCTGTATGATTCTATATTGAAAGCTATTACAGTCACAGGTGGAGGGGAGCTCCTGAATACTGCAATGGTCCAGATGGTGACTGGAAGGTGGTTGAAGGTAGAGATTCAGAGCAGGGTCTTCCTGAACAACAGTGAGATATCAAGGAGGGCATCCCAAGTGGGGCATCGGTGAGAGGCAATTGGGGCAAAGGAAAAGTAAAAAAGATAATTGGTGATTCTGCAGTCAGGAGATTAGAAGGACTTTTAGAAAGACGTGAGCTATGACCAGGTCATGAAGGTTAAGTTACCTCCCTCGTACCAAAGGGAAGAACATTGTGTTTAGCACAAGAAGGAACAGACAGGGCTTGAGGGTTGATGATTTCTGGATCATTTTGCACTGTTTGCCTGTTGAGGAGAGGAAAATGAGGCAGATTAAGGCCTTGAGTAGGAGGGAAGTGTTCATGTTTTTGGATACTTGATGCGAGTTGAGAGAGAAGGGACAAGACTGCTATGAGTTTGAAAACTCTTTCATGGGATGTGGGCATCATTGCCCATCTCTAGAATCCTGATAGTATGGAATGGCCCGCCCATTTGGCCCAACAAGTCCACACTGACCCTCCGAAGACTAACCGTCCCAGAGCCATTCCCCTACCTTATTACTCTGCACTTAGGAACGCCAAGTGAGCTTTAATTAATAATAACGAGAGAACAAGAAAAATATATTCAAGTATTAAAGATCCTTTATTGATTGCTTCTCACCACGTGGTGGGGGAGCCCAGAAATCCCGCGTGTGTGCTGCAAGCACTCTCCTGCGTGATTACATAAGCCAAGGCTTTTTATACCTTTTCTTTTAAAAAAGAGGCGTTTCTTGCAGTTTTGCGCACAACTGCCCTTAATTCAGTTACTGCTGGGACATGTTGGGACCGGCCTTTTGCCACGTACACTCGTTAGCTTGCTGTTCACAGCAGTTTCTTTGTTTTCTTAATTTACATTCGGCCATGTCTGAGCTAACCGCGCCCTTTCCCGACACCATTTTGTTTAACATATTAGTTTCAAGCAAGCTAAAATGTATCATTTTTACACTTAAACCTGACTAATGCACCTAACCTACACATTCTTGAATACTATGGGCAATTTAGCATGGCCAATTCACCTAACCTGCACGTCTTTGTATTGTGGGAGGAAACCGGAGCACCCAGAGGAAACCCACACAGACACAGTGAGAATGTGTAAGTTCCACACAGTTGTCCAAGGCTAGAATTGAACCCAGATCCCTGGTGCTGTGAGACAGCAGTGCTAACCACTGAGCCACAGTGCTGTCCTCTAATTGTCCATGAACTGAATGGCTTGCTTAGCCAATTCAGTGGGCATTTCCAATTTGAAAAATTACTGTTGGGGTGGAGTCACATGCAAACCAGACCAATAACAGAAGTCTTGGCTGTCCTTAAACAACATTAGTGAATGAGATGGGACTTTACAACAGTGAGTGATTGTTTCTGGTCTAGGTTTCAATTCAGCTCTGACTAATGAACTGATCTTAAATTTCCCCAGCTGCTGTGTCCCAGTGTATTAGCTTGGGCCCAGTGATATTAGCATTACTCCATTGACTGGACCAAGCCACCATCAGCAATGACTTTGGCTGACACTCTGCTCATTGATACTATGTGATTGGAGGTTTTGAAATATCCAGATCTTAGTATAGATCAGGCAGTTCATGACAGACAACGAAACTGTCGGTTGGATGTTGACCGTGATTTTGACCCTGCGATGAAGGAAGGCTAATATGTGTCGAAGTTGGAAGGTGTGTGACTTGGAGGGGAATCTCTTGGTGATGACGTTCCCATGTACCTATTGCATTTGGTCTACTGGAGGGCATGATGTATTAGCTGGAAGAAAGTGTTTAGATCTCCATGAGATTCCTTGGAAACAGACCCTGATTGCTACTTCAGTTGAGTGAAAAGAAATGAGAGAATGCCAGTGTTTAAAAACAAAGTGAGAGTTCAGGAGCACAAAATTGTTCCCAGGGGCTATATTTAAATACAAATCATGTATACAGTTAAAGAATGGGCAGGTGTGATGAACAAGGGGGAGAAAGAGCGAGAGACCAATTGAATCCCTTTATTTTCTTCCTCTTCTATCTGTAACCAGTGATTGAATTTCGAACAAGCGGTAGTGAATTCCCCTGGCGCTAGCCATCAAAGGATCATGGTGGGGAGGGTGCTCTTTGATAAGCTGTTCTTGTTGTCAGGCCAAATCCATTGACCATATGCTTGGAGATGGCGTTGTTTTCAGCATCTCTGTAGGAATAATACATCTTTGCTTCGACGCTGTCACTGTCTTCACACGGTGACAGGAGAGAAATTCCACAAGGGTAGCCTGTCTGGTTATGTCTCTCTGCAGTCCATTTTTAGAATTTGTGACCAAGTTGTGAATCACGTGACCTAGGCAGACATTTTAAAGGCTGATCAAAGTCAGTCCTTCTTAAATGAAAGGCAAGTAGAGATTTTAAAAAACAATTGTGTGGCTAAGAAAGGAGAAAATATGTTTCTTGATGGGTTTTGACGGCTGTTCAGGAATTACTGGTCAAAGAGGTTGCATTTAGAATTCATATTTCAAGGTGAAATTTAGCAATGAATGAGGTGATCAGAGGAGGCTGTACAAGACAAGATGAAGATAAGTCATGTTTGATAAATATGGTCAATTTTGAAGAGTAGGAACAGGCAGATTGTGCAGGTTTGAAGACTGGTCTTCTTAATGCGGTTCACACGTATATTTAGTAACTCAGTATAAAGAAATATAGCCACTGTTAGAAAGTTAATAATGTGTGTTATATTTATTTGTTTTCTCCGATCCAGACTCCACAATCACTGAATTCTTAACAAAGTGCAGGAACATCCAGCTGTTCCAGTCGACAAAAATCTAGTGGGACTGACTTGAACAGGCGATGGAAGAAGGGGTGGATGGAGTCGGCTCATTGTTCACAAATGAGAGGATTTTCAGTGGAAAAGAACATTCAGTAAGTGGGAGGGACACACAAAAGGTTCCGTATATATAAATCATAACCTTTATAGAATAACAGCAAACGAAATGCTGGAAGAAGAAAAAGACTGAAGTGTTGTGTTCCAATATCCTGATAGCCTCCTGCCGCTAAAACATTGGCATTATTCATGAATCACAATCCTTTCATCCACAACAAACCCAGATATGAAATAAGATAAACACCAGGAGTTCAGAGCTTTCAGAACCACAGATAAGAAGCCACTTGTCTCCTAAATCAGTTGCATAGATGGCTTTAATCTTCAATATTTCACAACAGAAAACAGAACAGATCTTCCCATATTGGTTTATTACCAATTTCTTCCCCCAAATTGGTCTTTTTGTGAATGTTTTAATCTAACTTTTCTGATGCGTGATTTGAAAAGTCCAGGTTAAATTGCTGCCAGACTTTCTAAAGGCTTCAGGGCTGAATCTTATCTCCTACTTGATACACAGTTACAACATTTAAAAGACATTGAGATAAGTCCATAGAGTCATAGAGATGTACAGCATGGAAACAGACCCTTCAGTCCAACCTGTGCATGCCGACCAGATATCCCAACCCAATCTAGTCCCAAATGCCAGCACCTGGCCCAGTGAGGAAGGATGTCAGGTTACAGTGGGATATAGATAAGCTGGGCAGAAAGGCGGCAAATGGAGTTCAATGTGGGTAAGTGTGAGGTGATTCACTTTGGTATGAGTAACAGAAAGGTGGGGTACTGGGCTAATGGTCGGATACTTGGTAGTGTGGATGAGCAGAGGGATCTTGGTGTCCATGTACACAGATCTCTGAAAGTTGCCACCCAGGTAAATAGTGCAGTGAAGAAGGCATATGGCGTACTGGCTTTTATTGGTAGAGGAATTGAGTTCTGGAATCCTGAGGTCATGTTGCAGTTGTATAAGACTCTGGTGCGGCCGCATCTGGAGTATTGTGTGCAGTTTTGGTCGCCATGCTATAGGAAGGATGTGGAGGCACTGGAATGGATACAGAAGAGGTTTACCAGGATGTTGCCTGGTCTGGTAGGAAGATCGCATAAGGAAAGGCTGAGGCACATGGGGCTGTTTTCACTGGAGAAAAGAAGGTGTACAAGATGATTAGGGGTTTAGATAAGGTTGACCATGAGAACCTTTTTCCACGTATGGAGTCAGCTATTATGAGGGGGCATAGCTTTAAATTAAGGGGTGGTAGGTATAGGACAGATGTTAGGGGTAGGTTCTTTACTCAGCGGGTTGAGTTCATGGAATGCCCTGCCAGTAGCAGTGGTGGACTCTCCCTCTTTATGGGCATTTAAGCGGGCATTGGATAGGCATATGGAGGATAGTGGGCTAGTGTAGGTTAGGTGGGCTTCGGTCGGCGCAACATCGAGGGCCAAAGGGCCTGTACTGCGCTGTATTTTTCTATGTTCTAAGATCTGGCATTTCCTCCTCAACCAACCTCAGACTAGCTTGTACATTCTGGTGCAGTTTCCCAGCCTCCACTGTGCTTTCCATTACCACTCCAACAAAATTCATTGGCTTATCCTGTTTTCCTACATCTGGTTTCCCAGTGCTGTCCCTAACCCACCAACGCTGTGATTTCATGTGGCTTACTTTATTGCAGTGAAAACACCAGAGCTTTTTAACTTCTCTGCCCCTTCATAGATTTCCTTTTTATTCAGTGGTAAGTTCTCCTTATGATCTTCCCTCTCTTTCTTCCATTCCTGTGTCTCCTTTTCTCTCTCTCCTGCTTTTAATTGTAATTCCTTGTATTTGCCCTCTAACTCAACCTGCTTCATTTTCAATTGAATTTTAGCCATCTCGTACAATTTGGTATTGTCTCCAGCAAATGTAAATGCTGAGCTATTGCTGTAATTATCTCTCCTTTCCTCATGGAAGAAAGCAGCTCCGACCCCAGCCGGTCTGCTCATTCCACCAGCTTGGCCTTTAATCATTTTCTGTAAAACCCCATAAGCTCACGTCTTCCACCCCTAGAAAACACTTGGGAACTGAAAGAGCCATTGCTGTCCCAAGCACTGTTTAAACAACTGAGTTCAATACCAAGAACAAACGACACTAACACCTACCACTTGCTGTCATTGAGTCCAACAACCCTCATCCCAAATCGGAACTTCAGAACAGATTCTGCAGAGCTGCCAGTCTGTTATGGACCAGGCCAGACTCCCTCAAAACGTTTCAAGAAATCGGCCCAGACCCTAGCTTTGGTCCTTGTTTTAAGCAGGTATGATGTGGATATTCCAGGAGGAATGCAGTTGTTCAAACCATGGAGTTTTAAATAAAACAGAGTTTACTTGTAAGATTACCGAAGGAAACACAAACAAAAGAATAGCTTATCCAGAACTTAACAGATCATCCCCATTTAATAATGCTGTTTTAAGTACTTGCAACAATCCCTATAAATACCCCTTGGCACAAAAAGTAAAATCAAACACTGGGTCTTACAGGAGAGAAGTCAATGAGAGAGGAGGATCAGCCTGGACCTGCTTCTTTGGGTCCAGTAGCTTTCAACAATACGGCTAAAAACCAACCCAAACCAGAGAGAAGCTGAGCTGGGACTCACCTTTCATTGTACAAGTGCTTTTTTTTAAAACTTGAAAGGCATTTGCCTGAGGCAGTATTCTTAATCAAACTGACCTTAATCAAATGTGAGGTCATTCACCTTGGTAGGAATAACAGCAAATTAGACTATTATTTAGGTGGTGAAAAATTGCAGCATGCTGCTTTGCAAAGGAACCTGGGTGTTCTTGTGCATGAATCACAAAAATTTGGTTTGCAGGCCACACCTGAAGTAAAAAAAAAGAACAAAGAAAATTACAGCCCAGGAACAGGACTTCGGCCCTCCAAGCCTGAGGTGATCCAAATGTACTGTCTAAACCTGTTGGTCAATTCCTAAGCATCTGTACCCTCTACTCCCCGCCTACTCATGCATTTATCCAGACGCGTCTTAAATGAATCTACCGTGCCTGCCTCAACCACCTCTGCTGGCAACGTGTTCCAAACACCCACTATCCTGTGTGAAGTATTTGCTGTGTGTATCCCCCTTAAACTTTCCACCTCTCACCTTGAAAACGTGACCTCTCGTTATTGAATCTTTCACCCTAGGAAAAAGCTTGTCTCTATCCACCCTGTCTATACCCTTCATGATTTTGTAAACCTCAATCAGGTCCCCCCTCAATCTCCTGTTTTCTAATGAAAATAAACCTAACCTACTCAACCTTTCTTCATAACTAGCACCTTCCACACCAGGCAACATCCTCGTAAATCTTCTCTGCACCCTCTCCAAAGCGTCCACATCCTTTTGGTAATGTGGCGCCCAGAACTGTACACCGTATTCTAAATGCGGCCGAACCAATTTCTTGTACAATGTTAACATGACTTGCCAGCCCTTATACTCAATATCCCATCCAATGAAGGCAAGCATTCTATATGCCTTCTTGACCATTCTATCCACCTGTGCAACAACCTTCAGGGTACAATGGGCCTGCACTCCCAGATCTCTTTGCCCATCAACTTTTCCCAAGGTTCTTCCATTCATTGTATAATTACTGTGTACAGTTTTTGTCTCTTTACTTGAGAAAGGATGTACTGGCACTGGAAGCAATGCAAAGGATATTTACTGAGTTGATTCCAGGATTGAGAGGGTCAACTCATAAGAACATAAAAACCAGGAGCAGAAGTAGGTCATCTGGCCCTTTGAGCTCACTCTGCCATTCAATAATCTTCTTCTGGCCTCAGCTCCACTTACCCACCCTCGAACCATAACCCTGAATTCCTTTACTTTTCAAAAAAAATATCTATCTTAGCTTTAAAAACATTCAATGAGGAAGTCTCAATTTCTTCACGGGGCAGGATATTCCACAGATTCATAACTCTTTGGGTGAAGAAGTTCCTCCTCAATTCAGTCCTAAATCTGATCTCCCTATTTATGTGTCCATGTTCTAGTTTCACCCACCAGTGGAAACATCATGAGAAGAGATTGAGTCGACCAAGACTGTACTCATTGGAATTTAGATGAGTGGGGATCTTACAGACACATATAAAATTATGAAAGGAATAGATAAGTTACAAGCAGGGAGGTTGTTTCCACTGGTGGATGAAACTAGAACTAAGTGATTAGCCTCAAAATAAGGGGAAGCAGAATTAGGACAAGGAACTTTTTTTATCGAAAAGAGGTCGTGAATCAGTAGAATTCCCTTCCTGGTGAAAGCAGTAGAGGCTACCTTAATGATTTTTTTTAGAAAAGGATTTTTGAACAGGAAAGGAATTAAAGGTGAGTGGGTAAGTTAGTGCTGCTGAGACCACAAATAGATCAGCCATGATGTTATTGAATAGCGGAGCGAGCCAAACAGCCCACCACTGCCTCTATTTTCTTCTTGTTTCATGACTGTCAGTCAATTTACATCACAGGGATACCATACACAGACCCAGTTCTACACTGCAGACACTATGCCAGTGCAGTTAAACACAGTTGGACCAGTGCAGTGTCCCAATTATGCCAACTCTGGGTGCAGGCACAGCTCAGCATAGCAAAAACTGTGTAAGTGCAACATGTCACTGCTCAGTCGGTGTCATGGACTGATCTTACAGACAACGTGCCTTGGCGCAATTCAACACCAATCAACTGGCTCATGGGTTGCTACTGCTGACACCCGTGCAGGCGCAGTTCCTAATGGCAGATCGCGCATAGGTACACTGCTGCACTCCATTGGCCATCTAGGAATTTGCATGATGACATCACACCGGCAATAGGGTATATTTGGCAGCAGATAAACTCAACATCAAGGAATTTTTGCTGAAACAGAATTTTCTGTTCCACATTTTTTTTTCAACTAACCTCTGGACAGGCCTCCAGAGATTTCACTACATTTTACAGCTCTTCTCTGAACTTGTTCTGGGTCACTAGACGACATGTGTTGTCCAACAATGACTGTGTAATCCGTGCGTCAGCTCCTCCAAGAGATATGGGTGCATGTCTCTCAGGATAAGATGGCTGTCTGATTGTCTGGAGAGATTAAGAACTGACTCACTGACTCCAACCTGCAGCACCTGTCTGTCTTCTCATATTGCCAACAAAGCTCCAGAGATCAGCACAATTTTTTTTTAAATTTTAAAGCACACAAATATGTTGGCTCAGTGTATAACCTCACCTTTCAAACAATCATTTTGATGGCAACATTGGCAGAGCTTTGATTGCACATGTCACTCAGCTAAGGCAGCATGGAGGTGTGATTTGTAAATCCATAGACAGAAGAAAATTAAAGATGGAAGGTTTTCTCCATTGGAACAGGGATCACCAGACGATTTTAGATTTAGATTACTTACAGTGTGGAAACAGGACCCTTCGGCCCAACAAGTCCACATCGACCCGCCGAAGCACACCCACCCAGACCCATTCCCCTACATTTACCCCTTCACCTAATACTCTGGGCAATTTAGCATGGCCAATTCACCTAACCTGCATGTTTTTGGACTGTGGGAGGAAACCAGGCCACCCGGAGGAAACCCACGCAGACACGGGGAGAATGTGCAAACTCCACACAGTCAGTCGCCTGAGGTGGGAATTGAGTCCGGGTCTCTGGCGCTGTGAGGCAGCAGTGCTAACCACTGTGCCGCCCATAAGTTTAGCCTAAGTTGTTCCTTATCATTCTGATTTTATATCTGCTGGCATTGTGTAGACAAAATTATCTTCAAGTTCTAAAAAAGATAAAATGATGCTGTAAAGCATTCCCTACTGCAGGTGTTGTTAAACATTAAAGATTCAGCCCTTTGGCCTCTATTATCACCAGAAGACTGTAACACTATAAGATGGAACAGCATAAGGTACGTGATTCAGTCCCCCAAGTCTGCTCCACCACTTAATGAGATCATGGCTGATCTGATTATTCTCAACCCCACTTTCCTGCCTCCCCATCCCAATAGCACTGACTAAAAATCTGTCCATCACATTGGACAATCACAGTCCCACTTCTCAAAGAGGAGTTGTGACCAGTCGTGAAGGCCACTTGCTTCCAATAGTCGCAAACAAAATGTCTGGGAGATTTTTCAAGACAGTAAGATCTTTGATTGTATTCAAACTGACACATTGGTTCCCAGTATCTGTTTATAAATCAGACGTCAGTGCTGTAGTCTATTGCTTTGGACTTTGATCCACAAGTGCGGCTTTGAAGGAATGGCCTATCTATGTGATGGCAATAATAAATCGTAAAGAACAAAAAATACCAAATCAAATATCTGACAGAAAATATAAGGAATGGATGTGCAAAACCATTTTCTTTATTGCCTCAGACACTAATGTAGATTAGATTCCCTACAGTATGGAAACAGGCCCTTCAGCCCAACAAGTTCACACCGATTCTCTGAAGAGTAACCCACCCACACCCATTTCCTTACCAATATTTACCCTGACTTATGGGCAATTTAACATGGCCAATTCACCTGACCTGCACATCTTTGGATTGTGGGGGGATGCCCGGAGCACCTGGTGGAAACGCACGCAAACACGGGGAGAACGTGCAAATTCCACACAGATGGTTGCCCGAGATGAGAAACCTCGTGCTGTGCGATAGTAATGCTAACCACTGATCCAACATGCCGCCCAATGGAATCCTACTGTAGGAAAGGAAGTGAAAATATGACTTGGGTACAAGAATGTTGTATTAGAATAGATTTGCCTTTTTTTGCAAATAATCTGAAGATGTGTTTCCATAGAGATTTCATCACATTCTCCAGTCTTCTCTGAATTTGTTCTGAGTTGCTGCATAAATACATGGGTTTATAAAACAACTCAACAACTTGATCATTTTTCCTGTTTCAGTTGTGATATATTTAGTCTCTGTGAGGTAACCTCGATAATAATTAGGCTATGACAGTCTGGTCATGACCAAACTCTCAGAATGTGTCAACCAAAGGATGAAATTGGCTGATATAGAGAGTAGTAAAATGATAGATTTCCTCCAGTTCTCCATCTCTGAATTGCTGTGTTTCTCACGTCTGTGACCCTGAAGTCCAATGCGGGTTCTATATGCCATAAAATACAGTGGATAGTTAAACAACTAAACAAGGAAATTAGGAGAAAGGGAAGCCAAGCAATCCAGGCACTGTAAAACCAGACAAATGCTGTCTCTGCAGATGAAGCAAATAAAATGACACTTAATTGGCAGCCCCAGTGGATTTTATTAATGATTTGCTCAGGTTTATTTGCAAACAAAACTGAGATATTCTTTAAGAAAATCAGGACGGAGAAGATCATTACTACTGTGGCTTCAGTTGTTTTGGTGCAATACTTTGCTTTAAACTTCTGACAGCAGATCACCACAAACCTGACAAATGTGAAGGAAACAGTGAACCAAGCATTGAAACATGGATCAGACCTTCAGAGAGTCAATTATGACAAATCATCACTCATATTAGTTACAATCATTTAGCACAAATAATATTTTTGACTAATCCATTAAATGAAAGAAAACCTGATTCTAGTACACATGTTCTCTTTCATTTCTCCCGATCCATTGGGTTCTTGTTAGCTTATTTATGAATTTCGGGCAGTTACCCTTTTCTAAAACGACTGTACCTTGTGAATTAGTTTCACTTTGTCTCCAGTCATCCATCCCTTTATCTACTCTACATTGCTCCTCCTTATTGCTAACAGCTGCATCTGTGAAACATATGGTAGCTCATCACATTCTGATAATTGCTCCTTTCTGAAAGTCCTGAGTAATGAATGAAGGAATTCTAATAGACTGACAACTGTCTTGGAGATTCATTGCATTCTACATCCCACAACATTTTAACTGGAACTTACCTTGAAGAATGCCATCCTCTCAGCACAGAGCGCATTCCAGTGCCATTGAAGGTGAAAACCTACAATATTTCATCTAAAGGCCTGGTAAGAGCACACAGCAACAAATGAATTTTGGTTTTCCATTCCACAAAATACCTTGTACTACCTTGAAGTATCACATTGATACTAAGGATATGGCGTGGGGTAGAGAAATTAACTACCCAACACCATCTGTACAGAAGTAGTATTAGACAAACTGATCAGGAGTGTGTTGGAATTCCCCCTACTTGCCTGGATGGCTGCAGCTCCAACAGCACTCAAGAAGCTTGACACCATCCAGGATAAAGCAGCCCCTGCTTGATTGGCACCACATCCAGAAGCATCCTCTCCCTCCCAGCACCGAAGCTCAGTAGCAGCTGTGTGAACTATCTACAAGATGCACTGCAGAAATTTACCAAGGCACCTTTGACAGCACCTTAGTGAAAAATGAACATGACCATCTATAAAGACATGGACAACAGATAAAACAGAACATCAACATCCTCGAGTTCCCCTCCAAGCCACTCACTATCTTGACTTGGAAATGTATCACTGGATGGAAATCCTGCAACTCCCTCCCAATGTGGGTTTACTTACAGAATGTAGATTGCAGAAGTTCGACACAGCTCACCATCACTTTCTCAAGGGGAAACTATGGATGAGCAATAAATGTTGGCCTATCCAGTAAAGTCATAAAGACTTATTTCATGGCTTTTCCAGGATAAGCACCTCCTCAATGTTGCAACTGACTTAATTAATAATGCAACATCATCTCTTTTACATCCCCTGTTCTGTATGAATATCCCATACCCAGAATGATGCTAGTCCTGCCTCACTCTCTATCCAGTGTCTGTGATGGCAATAATATTGCAGCTCCATCTATCAATCATCTTAACTCATCTGTCTCACCTCTGATATGCCCAGCAGTAAAGTCGAGGCTTTCCAGCCACACCCTTCTCCTTTGAATGTCAACATCTCTGTACTCTCTCTGCCTTGGTTCCTTTTTCATATTGTGCTGTGTCCATATTGTACTAATGCTCTGTGTCCTCTCCATCTGCTGAGCTTCTCCCAACAGTACGAACAAACCCACCTTTGAGTTTGATCCCATTCTGGTTCACAGTGGTGGATCTCTTTGAGTTCTTGCTGAATGGTTAGTTTTCCAAGCTGGGTTTCCACTTGGCTCCGTCTTTCACCATATACAGGCAGAGAGTAACAGTATCCCTTGTTATGAATCCATGTTCTTTGCTGTTCTTTTGCTGCTCAAAATATTAACTTAAAACCACTCATTGAGTACTGCTAAATTTAGTTCCTTTGTCTTTCTAATCTGAAAAGTTGCAGGCAGCTTTTCTCCAATATTTAAAACTTATCTACAGAATTAGCAAGGCCTTGCGCCTCTATTGGTGCCGACTCAGATGTCTTCTTTCAATACCTTCAGATAAAATAGTAATTTTACTGCAGCCTGTTTATTTATTCTATATTGGTGGCCTGAACTTGCCTTGATCCGAGGTAAGGTGATCATGGCAGCAATGAGAAACTCAGTAGCTCCGACAGCAACCGTAGAGAGAGAAACAGGAGTCAATGTTTCAGTCTGTTAAGACTATTCTTCTGAACATTGTTTGCAACCTTGAAATCTACTTTTGAGAGTGTAAATTTGTTTAAAGTGGGCATGGAAAACAACAATTTAATAAGTCTTATACCCGGAGGATGTGGAGTGGACAATGAAACAATATAAATTACATATTTATAAGATTAGGGTTGGGGAAATGGACATACTGGAAACTTTCACACATATTGGTTCAAATCAGCCGGTGTTTATCCTTCAGAGTAGAAATATTTTGGGTCTCTATCTGATCAAATCCTCTTCCATATTTCACATTGATATGCACAATATGGACACGAGAAGCTAAATGTGGATTATTGTTCCAATATGCATTAACATTCTTCATTTCAAAGGGTTCTACTTTCATTATTTACAGGTCTTTTTTCAGTTTCAAAGAGCAAGCCTGTGTAAACATAGCGTTGGGAAAATACAGGCATCAAACTGGAATGCTTGCACATTATTTTTGGAAAATGGCAAGACATTTGGATGCTCGCATCCATCTGTTCCAATAAAACAGCAATGTGCTGTCATCCTATGGATGAGAACATTGGTAATGAGCAGTGGACATGGCCATGGTTAATGACTACACCAAATCTACACTATATTAACTTCATATGGCAGCTACCACAAGACAACAATGTTCCTGACATGGATGCGTGAATGTTAGGGGGATTGAGCTTCGGAGCCATGAGATCACATTGCAGCTGTACAAAACTCAGTGCAGCCACATTTGGAATATTACATATAGTTCTGGTTGCTGCATCATAGGAAGGATGTGGAAACATTGGAAAGGATGCAGAGGAGATTTACCAGGATGTTGCCTGGTATGGAGGGAAGGTCTTATGAGGAAAGGCTGAGGGACTTGAGGCTGTTTTCATTAGAGAGAAGAAGGTTAAGAGGTGACATAATAGATGTATACAAAATGATCACAGGATTAGATAGGGTAGACAGTGAGAGCCTTTTTCCTCAGATGGTGATGGCTAGCACAAGGGGACATAGTTTCAAATTAAGGGGTGATATCTTTAGGACAAATGTCAGAGGTAGGTTCTTTGCTCAGAGAATAGTAAGGGTGTGGAATGTGTTGCCTGCAACAGTAGTAGACTCGCCAATTTTAAGGGCATTTAAATGGTCATTGGATAAATATATGGATGATATTTGAATACTATAGGCTTCAGATTGGTTTCAGAGGTCAGCGCAACATCGAGGGTCAAAAGGCTTATACTGCGCTGTAATGTTGTGTATTCTATAGTAATTACTCACCATGCAGTGGTTCCAGTTCCACCCAAGTGGTGTACAGGTTCCTGTCTAGGTAGAACATATCAGATGCGCAGTGAATAAACTTTCAGTCAGCACCGGAAGCGAATACTGTGTACAGGTTCTTCTAGGTCTTTACCTAAGTCTTTTAGCAATTTTTAACAACCAGACTTTCAATTCATTCAGAAATGGGGATGTATATGTTTTTAAATAAGTAAAACATATTAAGAGTTCCTCTCTTAACATGCTTTTCCCATGATATGTCTCTTTCTCATTTTAACTATCATGCGATAATTGACCTGATCTTTGGCGAAGACAAGCTCAAAGACTTCAAGATGTCCCTTACTCATATTCTCTGCCTCCACAGATAGTTTGCCACTTTGATCATAATATGGCTGACTTGTTTCTCCATTTATCCTTGCACTTTGCAGACTTATAACACAAAAGAATGTTTGTTTTTGGTGTATCCTCTCCATACGTTTTCCAATCTCTCTTTGTTTTTCTTTCCTGAACTTCTTTTTGTAATTCACCTTGATGTTTATTGTACTGTTTTTGATTTTCTGCAGTATTTTGCTCACTTTGCTGGATATTATTTTTCTTGCTTTTTTGAAATTGCATCCTTAATGCAGCTGCTCAGATGCAGAGTTTATAGGTCGACGCCTTTGATTGATCAGATCATGTGCAACCTAAATTTTCTTACTCAGCTTTCTGCCAGTGTCCTTTTGGACTGTCACAGATTTCCATTATCGTCACTATGTCCAGCCCATTCTCTTCTCAGCCAAGCACATTTGAACTCCCCTTATAGAACATTTACTTTTATTTTACCATTTATTTCTTCCACAATTATGCTAAAATATGTTCAATTGCATCACCTACCACAAAAATGCTGAGCTCTTCCATCTCACTCTCCAAAATCTAAATCTGGAATTTCCAAAGGTCGGCAGTGAGGATCTAAAATTTGAATTTAGGCAACAAAAATATATAGATTTTTATTATAACGAAATGGTTTCTCGATTTAAAAGAATACAATAAAACGGCTTGTGAACCATACTGCTGATTTGCAGAATGACGTTGCAGTTGAAAGATAAGAGGACAATCGAATTTTCATAAGATGAATACTGACACATTAATAGACCATTTGAACTAACCTTGAACTGATACATGACATGACAATTTATGTAAATAAGATATCCTTCTTAAAGAAAATACCATTGGATTAGCCTGTCTTCAATAACATCACTGTATTACAGTTGATTGGACTTTTTTGTAATTAAGAGCCCTTTCCTAGGAAATATCATTGGATTAACTTGTTGTAAATCATGTCACCTTATTATATATGATTGGTCTTTTTTGTGATTAAGGTTGTACTATTACTAAAACAAATATAAATAATGTGTAATTTTGAAATGTAATTGCACAACTTCACCATGGAACACAGAAGCTTCAATCTCTGTGTTGCTGGGTAAGAATTGCATCAAGATACCTTAATTAAATAAACTTGCTTTTTGAATAGATTGCATTGAATCGACAGATTCTTTTGACCGATCTCGAACCAAGAGACCCCTCTTGAGGGGTCATAGATCTTCATTTTGGTGCTGTGACTTGGATAAACTAATGCCAACCATTCAAGGTGTAGTTACCTTGCAGAGGGACGCCTCTGAATCTGAAAGGCAGTTGTGGTCTAAAGCCGGCTGTTATTGTAATCCTGTTACTAAACTATGGACCACTCCAGCTGGACAGATTTGTATGTCAAATGAACTTGTTTTATGGATTGTATTCATAATGCTACTCACTGTGGTGCTCATTCAACGTCTGATTTGCTTTTGAATACCTGGTGGCATCCTCGCCTTCAGCAGATGACTTAACAAGTGATGGATGCCTGACATGTCAGGAATACAATCCTGGAAAATGTATTCCTTGCCCTGCGGGTCAGGCACCCCTCCCTGAGGGACCTTTTCAGACTCTTCAATTAGATTTTATTGAATTAGAAAAATGTCAAAATTGTAAGTATTTCTCTAAATGGATTGAGGCTTATCCTACTTCAAATGCTACTGTGAAAACTGTTGGAAGTATCCTACATAAGGAAGTTATTCCCCGTTTTGGTATTCCTCTTTGCCTGTCTTCAGATAATGGTCCTCATTTTATTGGTGATATAAATGAAGAATTGTGCTCTCAATTTGTCATCAGATGTCAACTTCATTGTTACTCTCTCCACATAGAGTTTGAATTCTAGTGATATTTTTCATTAAGACATACAAATAAGATGCAAGGTCCTTCCGAAAAGCAATGGCTTTTAATTTAATCATAGCGCAGGAAAAAAATTTATGCACTCTTACATAAGGGCACCCCCATTCCTTACCATTGTAAGAATTTGAATAGGATATTGCAGATTTATTGGAGGAAGTACATAAACAAGTCTAGGTGGGGATAGGTAATAACTAAAAAGATATTACGTCCTGTAAATACTTTAGTACTATTCCATACCCCCATTTAGGATTTGGAAGAATAAAAGGGTCAAGGAGTCTCTTACTGAATGTAAGGGCGTAACAAATTACTTCATCCTCTCCAAAGATTTTATTACAGGTTTCTAGAAACATCCCCCCTTTGTCTCTTTTACTACATGATCTATCTGAAAGGGGATAAGGCTTATCAAGGATGCCCAGAGTACAAATGTAATCAAACTGACACACAGCACCTTTACATGGTAAAGACTATTTAGACTTGTTCTGTAAATGAACGGTTAATTTTTGATGCAGATGACCAATGCAATAGTCATTCTTGATAACATTCAGTCTCTCGACACACAAGGCCATCTTCCTGTCAGAGTTGGTACACAGTCTCTGTTTGCTCAGGATCGCACAGGTAAACTGACCTCTCTTGTACACCAATGCTGACAATGGCAAGTCCACACACGTCAAGTTCGATCTTTATTATCTCCCCCTTGCAAGGTTGGAGACCGCGGAGTGTCCATTGTAATAAAGTATAAACCATTTCCTCCTTGTATATACACATATATTCAATTAAAATAGGCAGCAGCAGAGAAGTAACACAAACTAATCTGATAGAGGTCACCCATATTCTGGTTTGAGTATTGCGGGAGTACCTTATTTGAGGCCATAATATTTGCTCTTCAGCAAGCTAGAAGCCCTCAGAGCAATTTTGAAATAAATAATTCTCAAATTAATTAAACTCAAATAGCCCACTGAAGTAAATATATTGTCAATACTGGCAAAACGCTGGTTCATTTTAAATAATGCACTGGAGATTCCCTTCCTACCCATTATTTTCTTATTTAATATGGAAAAGCCCAGGCATGGGTGAATTAAGCAAACCTATTTTTATTAATCCAGCTTTGCTGGGATGTAATACTGTTTGAAGTTTTACTACTAAAAAAAATCTATATTATCTAAAATTTAGATCAGTTCTGCAATATATTGTATTCTCTTTATAAAAAGAACATTAACATTGTGCCCAATTAAATGCAGTTGACAGTAATTAGAATTAAATGTAGAAATCTGATGATGATTTTGAGCAGGAAAGTTGGTAATAAATATTAGCTGGAGGGCAGTGCTGTCCCCAAATTATGGTAACATAACACAAAGCTTTCAAACCACACTGAAATTTTTCTAATATTGAGCTAACCCTAGAATTTAGATATGTACAATCTTAAAATTATAAACCATCAGTGTTCAATATTAAATATCTAGGTGAAGGTAATAGCTCAGCCAGACATTCCTTCTTAGATCTAACAGCCCAACCCAAAAATAAATCAAATCAACCAGTGTGTATTCTGACAAGTTCCATACACAAAGCAAATATATTTGGGCTTAGGGTCCATGTATGAAATCAAATCACTTGATAATTCAGTCAGTGGTATATTGTAGTATAAAGTGCCTGTAATTATTTCATAAATGGAAATTTAAAAATTACTTCCATATTTCAAAACAATATGAAAACAATCGAAACACTAAACTCGTATGATTACAGTCAGTAAACAAAGAGAAATCAACCTTGACATTGTGAATTGGCACTGAACAGACAGTATCATTCCCCCCGTGACTTTTGCACCTTACCCAGGTCTGGCAAACCCATCCTTATACTGTGTCTAAACGGGTTTTGCTGGGGACCCAATGGGATCAGAAGTTTGGGGCATATAGCTGCCTGCTTGGCAGCTGCATATACTTGCCCATTACTTTAGAAACAATATCAGTTTCATCAGCATGAGCCAGATATCTTGATAACTGTCAGATTGATTGGAGAAAATATCATTAATATAACGCTGCCCCCCTCCCCCCCCCCCCCCCCCCCCCACCTCCCTTGGGGGTTAAAAATCTTCAATGTTCCCACAAGGCTCCAAAATCGTGGATCATATTAAAAGCACAATGAAAAGTTTGTGTATATTAGTAGGTTTTCCTTTTGATTGGATGAAAGCCTGTCGATTCCCAACGTCAGCTCCGAGGTAACATTAAAGACACATTACTCCCCATTGGCCACATTTCAACAGTTAAAGCAAGGGCCAGGCATTTGCCCCTGGGTTTTTTGATGTCTTGATGCCAGTCTCAAAGGTGAAATGCAGAGCCTACCTGTCCCCATTTTCAGGATCCCCTCAGGAAAAGGTTGTCCAGCAGTGTTCATCGGGTAGGTACATGAGGTAGGTTCCGCCCCCAGTGGGTATACTGGTTCATACAGCATTTGGGATCACGAGGACCCTGAATATAATTTGTTTTACCTGTAACTTGCATCATGGTTCAGTCCGGTTTTGGCCGTCCCAATAGAAAACCATCGCTCACCTCATTTGCGACTGGAAATTCCTGGACTGGTTTGTACTGTTGGACTGGATCATGTCAGTGACTCCAGCCAGAAAATATTGCAAAAGCATAGGGTTAAATAAAGGTAATTGAGCTTCTTAATTATTGTTCAGTTGTTTGTCACTACCATCCGACAGATAGGCACATCTTTCAGTCTTGTAACAAACCATTCGTATTCAGGCTACTCCTAGAATATTACTGCATTTGCATCCGTATCGCACTGGGACATACTGAGCAAATCTGGCAGTTTGGTCTTGCAGTTAGAGGCATGCTTCATTAACATTACTCTAGTCCCCGGGATGGGACCCGGTTTAGGATGGCACAAGTTGCTTATCCCCATGACATCGACTATAAAGACTGAATGCTTCATTTTCAAAAGGTGGAAAAGTTTCAACAAGTAGATGCTTTAAATTAAGGCTGGGGACAATCAGGAGATGATTCAATTCCCTACAGTATGGAAACAGGTTCAACAAGTCCACACCGATCCTATGAAGAATAAACCACCTCGACCAGAGGTGGGGAACCTTTTCATGTTGGAAGGCCGCATTATGTTAGTTGTAATCTAATAAATTGTAATCTAATCTAATCCAAGAAACTTCAATTATATATTCTTCAAAATTCACATTATTTTGTAAAAATCTAACTACTATGTATTAACTAAAATGAAGAAAAAAATGTTAATTCTAAAGTTAACTAACCTTTTAATGACTTTGTTGTGACTGCTTTTTGTAGGAAAGCATTTGAATATTTGGTTGCCGCGTGGAGGTCTGCAGTTTTAGCTGATCCTCTAGATGGGTATCTGTCATTTGTGACCTTTAGGGCGTCTTGATTTTGGTTAAGTAGGAGAATGTAGATTCGCAGCAATAAGTGATTGAAAAGCAAGAAAGCATTTTTTGTGCATGTTGCCGAAGGCATGGGTATTCTGTTGCATTTTACCATATTTCAATTGGATCTTTCTCAGCATCATTCATTTTAAGATTAAAATAAAAATAATAAAAGACAAAAAAAATTAATTAAAAAAAGTTTGTTCTACAAAATTTGGATTCATTTAAAAGGCTACACACAATGACCTAGAAGGCCGCATACGGCCTTAAGGCTGCAGGTTCCTCACCCCTGACCTAGACCCTTGGACTAATGCACCTAACACTATGGGCAATTTAGCATGGCCAATTCACCTTACGTGCATATCTTTGGACTGTGGGAGGAAACTGGAGCACTCGGAGGAAACCCACAGAGACACAGGGAGAATGTGCAAACTCCACACAGACAGAGTTCCAAGGCTGGCATTAAACCCAGGATCCTGGCACACGAGGCAGCAGTGCCAACCACATAGCTGCAGGGCTCAGCATGTAGACAGGAACAAAATCCCAATTCTCAAAGAGGGACATAGGCTCAGGATTCCGAGTAGAATCTAAGGTTTTTTTTTATTTCACAGTATTGTTGCTTTAACCTTGTTTATATATTCCTCAACCTTAGTGACCTTACATTATTCTCTCATGTCATTTCTAATTTTTTTTAATACATATATACACCCATTCACAGTCACCTCCCCAGCTTTTGGGAGTTTCATCTGCCATATATAGTCCCTATTCCCCAGTCATATGGGAAATTTCTTCAACTGGTCAATAATGTAGCTTTAATTAACAATGAATTAATGCAGTCATGTTTTAAATTAGCCATGAATCAATATGGCAGGTCACTGAGAATGTGTGAAGGAATCCTGTCAATTAATATTGATTCAGACTAATACAATTAATTTATTATAAATATTAATAGTGTAAATAATAATATATAATTAATAATAAATACATAAAATAATAAATAAAATATTCATTATCTGTAATTCAGGGTGGAAATCCAACAAGTGACTATTTTAAAAACTGAACTCTGCTGCTTTATCCTTCTTATTGCATCATTCTTTTTCCTTCTGTAGTTGACCTCCTTGCCTCTAATTTCATTTTAACCTCATTTAACCAATTTATCAATTTATGTTTCTAACTTTAAAGCCTGTTTCCTAACTATACAATTTGGAATCTTGATTGTCATAATCTGAAAGCTAGTTTTAGGATTTGAGTTTCCAGCTGATCAAAATTTGCAAGAGGAGAACTAAATAGGTGATTTGTCTCATTCAGTTGTCCTGGTCACTGTATCACATGGCTGTGACATTATGGAGCTTGCCAACTCCATGGCAATGGGGCAGTGATGCTACAAAAGAAAGTGATTGATATACCATCCTATTCCTCGATATGTTTGACTGTCCCTATTTTTCAGAGGTTGGAATGCTGGGTGACAACAGTGCCTATTTAAGTCAGGCAGTAGTCCTTTTTCATCCATTAGGGACACCTAATGATAATGGATAGAATTCAGTTTGAATTTTGGAGAGAGCACTGAGTGGAGTGGTACCAAACATACTTTATGCATTACTGAGTGTGGATACATCTGAAGAAGATAATGGAAAATAAGTTTTCAATTATTTTTGTGGACATTGGAGGATCAACTGAGCTTAGTTCTCATTGTCTTGTTTTGAGATCAGATCTCCTCTGTGGTAATATATCAATGGTCATTATTTCTTACAATATATATCTGAGTAACATACAACATTTCATTTTCTTATATAATTTATAAATATATATTTATATATTATATATAAATTAGAAATTCATTTATTCAGTATTTAATATTTAAAATGTAAAGTGCATACAGTTTCCAACTTTGAAATCTACTATAGTTACCTGGTTTTAGTCCCTTAATTTAAATCTAAAATTAGTTTTCTTAAGTAGTCCTGACCAGTCATTGTTCAATTACAATGCTATAGGTCGTGAAATAACAGGAGCTGCCTTCAAAGGATTTGTCTGTTCAAAGTTAAAAAAAAACTTCTAATGCATGTATAATGGCCGATCCAAGGACACAGGATTTTGTTTTGATGACTTATTACAATCTAATGTTGAACTGAAACTTCAACTATCATTGAGGGACTTCCTGATGGCTGGCACATCATAATCAGCAATAAACACATCAGTCTTAAAATTAAGTGGAAACAACTGAGCCTGAAACACCAAAAAAAAGGTTATAGTGTTGTTTTCCTCCATATTAAGCTGTTTTGAAATAGAATAAGGTTGGCTTTTATGTAAGGATAAAAGAGATTAGTTAGAAACTGACAGTAAGGCAGTAAGGCAGTCACGCAGTCATGACCTGTAAAAAGAACATAGTTTTATTTTATTTTATAATCACTGTAAAATCCTTAACCTTAAAAGAAATCATGTTAAATTTCCATAATAGAAATCAGATTCAAAACAGTCCCGGATCTCAAGCTCCAGGGAACAAAGCACAAACATTCAATCATCAACAAACAAATGTGCATTCAAACTGAATCACAAAGGGTTGAATTTTCTATTAACTGTACAGCTCTTTTTTTTCTCTCTCTCTGTCTCTCTCACACACACATCATACCTCAGTTTTTAGCTTGGGAGTTTAGTTTGATAAATCCTGGCTGTGGCATCATTGCTTAACCAAGTGTGGAAGAACTGTTACCGCTGGCCAGCCTTATCTTTTAACACATCAAGAAAGAACAACGGCCGCCCTCTGTATTCAATAAACAAAGAACAATCACCAAAACGAACAAAAAAAGCAACATATCAAGAGAAGCCAAACTGAGCAGTTACAACAGGTACAACAAACAACAATACAGCAGATACAGCAGCGAGAATATTATCTTGTCACTGCTGTTCCTGGACTACAGCAGTAAAGTTATTGAGAATTAAGTTGAACAGCACTACATTCCAAATACTGATCAGCATGTAAGGAAGAGTCTGAAATGGGAGCTGTAAAAAAATTATATAATAATATAAAAATAATATAAAATCCGAATTATCATTGTCTTCCTCATTAAAAAACGTTCAACCATCAAACTGTGCAGTTCTGTTTGTTTCCCAGTCACTTGTGACTTCTCCTTTTACTTCTGTAATTGTTTTGCTTGAGCACTTTACTTTTAAGAACCTCAACAGATTTCATAGCATCATTTGCAGTTAATTCAATCCCCAATTTGGTGGCAGTATCCTGCCATGAGCGCAAAACTGATTCTTTGGTGCCTCTCATAACAAAACTGTCACCATAATGCTTTCATTCCTGCTGCCATGTTACGTTGCCAAATCAATTACTGAGCTGATTTAACCAATTGAACAGATTTAGGGACACCTAATGATATTCTTCATCACCCAATGTTTTGTTTAGACCTCCATACAGTTTTCTAAAGGCCTCAGACCTTTCAGGAAATGTTCTGTCTATGTGATTAGCCATTTTAAAATTACTTCAGTTTAATAGGATATAATTTAAAAAAATAATACTCACTGATCAGACTTCCACAAACGCTAATCAATTTCACAAACATTTTTATTTAAAAAAAACTTTTATTATAAAATATCACAATATTTCTTTACTTGTTTAAAAACATCAACTGAAGTATTGATTTTTTAATTATTAATTTATTATTATTTTTACCTTATTAACTATTATATTTTATTATATTAATAATAACAAGTAATTAAAAACTGGGGGCCCCTTGCCTCCTTAGAAACTTCAAATATCGGGGGCCTCCTGTTTCCCTATAACTTCAAATACTAGGGCCTCTTGCTCCCTAAAACTTCAAATACCGGGGGCCTCTTGCTCCCTATAACTTCGAATACTGGGGGCCTCTTGCTCCCTAAAACTTCAAACACCGGGGGCCTCTTGCTCCATATAACTTCCAATACAGGGGGCCTTTGGCTCCCTATAGCTTCAAATACCAGGGGGTTCTTGCTCCCCATAGACTTCAAATACCAGGGGCCTCTTGATCCACATAACTTCAAATACCAGGGGCCTCTTGCTCCCTATGATTTCAAATACTGGGGGCATATTGCTCCCCATAGACTTCAAATACCAGGGGCCACTTGCTCCCTATAACTTGAAATACCAGTGGCCTCTTGCTCACTATATCTTCAAATATCGTGGGCTTCTTGCTCCCGAGAACTTCAACTACCGGGGGCCTCTTTCTCCCTATAGTTTCAAATTGCGGAAACCTCTTGCTCCCTATAACATCAAATACCGGCGGCCTCTTGCTCCCTATGACTTCAAATACCAGGGGCCTCTTGCTCCCTATAATTTCAAATGCCGGGGGCCTCTTGCTCCCTATAACTGCAAATATCGGGGCCTTTTGCTCCCTATAAGTTCAAATACCAGGGGGCTCTTGCTCCCCATAGACTTTAAATACCAGGGGCCTCTTGCTCCCTATAACTTGAAATACCGGGATCCTCTTGCTCCCTATAATTTCAAATACCAGTGGCCTCTTGCTCCCTATAACTTCAAATACTGGAGACCACTTGCTTCCTGTAACTTCAAATACCAGGGGTCACTTGCTCCCTATACCTTCAAATACTGGTGGCCTCTTGCTCCCTATAACTTCATCTACCAGGGGGCTCTTGCTCTCTATAATTTCAATTGCTGGGGGCCTCTTGCTCCCTATAACTGCAAATATCAGAGGCCTCTTTCTCCCTTTAACTTGAAATACTGGGGGCCTCATGCTCCCTTTAATTGCAAATACCAGGGGCCTCTTGCACCCTGTAATTTCAAATACTGGGGGTCTCTGGCTCACTATAACTTCAAATACCAGGATCACTTGCTCCCTCTAACTTCAACTACCGGGGGCCTCTTGCTCCCTATAGTTTCAAATTGCGGGAGCCTCTTGCTCCCTATAACATCAAATCCTGGGGGCCTGTTGCTGCCTATGATTTAAAATCCTGGGGGCCCTTTGCCCCCTATAACTTCAAATTCCAAGGACCTCTTGCTCCCTATAACTGCAAATACCGGGGGCCTCTCGCTCCCTATAAATTTCAGATACTGGGTTCTCTTGCTCCTTATGATTTCAAATACTGCAGGCCTCTTGCTCTCCATAGACTTCAAATACCAGTGGCCTATTGCTCCCTATACCTTCAAACACCGGTGGCCTCTTTCTCCCTATGACTTCAAATACCAGGGGGCTCTTGCTCCCTATGATTTCAAATACTGGGGGCCTCTTGCTCCCTATAATTGCAAATACCAGGGGCCTCTTGCACCCTGTAATTTCAAATACTGGGGGTCTCTTGCTCACTATAACTTCAAATACCAGGATCACTTGCTCCCTCTAACTTCAACTACCGGGGGCCTCTTGCTCCCTATAGTTTCAAATTGCGGGAGCCTCTTGCTCCCTATAACATCAAATCCTGGGGGCCTGTTGCTGCCTATGATTTAAAATCCTGGGGGCCCTTTGCCCCCTATAACTTCAAATTCCAAGGACCTCTTGCTCCCTATAACTGCAAATACCGGGGGCCTCTCGCTCCCTATAAATTTCAGATACTGGGTTCTCTTGCTCCTTATGATTTCAAATACTGCAGGCCTCTTGCTCTCCATAGACTTCAAATACCAGTGGCCTATTGCTCCCTATACCTTCAAACACCGGTGGCCTCTTTCTCCCTATGACTTCAAATACCAGGGGGCTCTTGCTCCCTATGATTTCAAATACTGGGGGCCTCTTGCTCCCTATAATTGCAAATACCAGGGGCCTCTTGCACCCTGTAATTTCAAATACTGGGGGTCTCTTGCTCACTATAACTTCAAATACCGGGGGCATCTTGCTCCCTATAATTTCAAATAGCAGTAGCCTGTTGCTCCCTATGACTTCAAATACCAGGGGTCACTTGCTTAATATAACTTCAACTACCGGAGGCTTCTATTCTCCCTATAGTTTCAAATTGCGGGAGCCTCTTGCTCCCTATAACATCAAATACTGGGGGCCTCTTGCTGCCTATAACTTTAAATACCGGGGGCCTCTTGCTCCCTATAACTTCAAATATCGGGGGCTTCTTGCTCCCTATAATTTCAATAGCGGGGGCCTCTTGCTCCCTATAAATTCGAATACTGGGGGCCTCTTGCTCCCTAAAACTTCAAATACCGGGGGCCTCTTGCTCCATATAACTTCCAATACAGGGGGCCTTTGGCTCCCTATAGCTTCAAATACCAGGGGGTTCTTGCTCCCCATCGACTTCAAATACCAGGGGCCTCTTGATCCCCATAACTTCAAATACCAGGGGCCTCTTGCTCCCTATGATTTCAAATACTGGGGGCATATTGCTCCCCATAGACTTCAAATACCAGGGGCCACTTGCTCCCTATAATTTCAAATACCAGTGGCCCCTTGTTCCCTATATCTTCAAATATCGTGGGCTTCTTGCTCCCGAGAACTTCAACTACCGGGAGCCTCTTTCTCCCTATAGTTTCAATTGCAGGAGCCTCTTGCTCCCTATAACATCAAATACTGGGGTCCTCTTGCTCCCTATAACTTCAAATACCAGGGACCTCTTGCTCCCTATAACTTCAAATACCGGGGGCCTCTTGCTCCCTATGATTTCAAATACTGGGGGCATATTGCTCCCCATAGACTTCAAATACCAGAGGCCACTTGCTCCCTATAATTTCAAATACCAGTGGCCCCTTGTTCCCTATATCTTCAAATATCGTGGGCTTCTTGCTCCCTATAACTTAAAATACCAGTGGCCTCTTGCTCCCTATATCTTCAAATATCGTGGGCTTCTTGCTCCCGAGAACTTCAACTACCGGGAGCCTCTTTCTCCCTATAGTTTCAATTGCAGGAGCCTCTTGCTCCCTATAACATCAAATACTGGGGTCCTCTTGCTCCCTATAACTTCAAATACCAGGGACCTCTTGCTCCCTATAACTTCAAATACCGGGGGCCTCTTGCTCCCGATAACTTCAAATGCCAGGGGCCTCTTGCTCCCTATAATTTCAATAGCGGGGGCCTCTTGCTCCCTATAACTTCAAATACCGGCGGCTTCTTGCTTCCTGTAACTTCAAATACCAGGGGTCTCTCGCACCCTGTACCTTCAAATACCGGTGGCCTCTTGCTCCCTATGACTTCAAATACCAGGGGGAACTTGCTCCCTATAATTTCAAATACCGGGGGCCTCTTGCTCCCTATAACTGCAGATATCGGGGCCCTTTTGCTCCCTATAACTTCAAATACCAGGGGGCTCTTGCTCCCCATAGACTTTAAATACCAGGGGCCTCTTGCTCCCTATAAATTCGAATACTGGGGGCCTCTTGCTCCTGATAACTTCAAATACCGGGGGCCTCTTGCTCCATATAACTTCCAATACAGGGGGCCTTTGGCTCCCTATAGCTTCAAATACCAGGGGGTTCTTGCTCCCCATAGACTTCAAATACCAGGGGCCTCTTGATCCCCATAACTTCAAATACCAGGGGCCTCTTGCTCCCTATGATTTCAAATACTGGGGGCATATTGCTCCCCATAGACTTCAAATACCAGGGGCCACTTGCTCCCTATAATTTCAAATACCAGTGGCCCCTTGTTCCCTATATATTCAAATATCGTGGGCTTCTTGCTCCCTATAACTTAAAATACCAGTGGCCTCTTGCTCCCTATATCTTCAAATATCGTGGGCTTCTTGCTCCCGAGAACTTCAACTACCGGGAGCCTCTTTCTCCCTATAGTTTCAATTGCAGGAGCCTCTTGCTCCCTATAACATCAAATACTGGGGTCCTCTTGCTCCCTATAACTTCAAATACCAGGGACCTCTTGCTCCCTATAACTTCAAATACCGGGGGCCTCTTGCTCCCTATGATTTCAAATACTGGGGGCATATTGCTCCCCATAGACTTCAAATACCAGGGGCCACTTGCTCCCTATAATTTCAAATACCAGTGGCCCCTTGTTCCCTATATCTTCAAATATCGTGGGCTTCTTGCTCCCTATAACTTAAAATACCAGTGGCCTCTTGCTCCCTATATCTTCAAATATCGTGGGCTTCTTGCTCCCGAGAACTTCAACTACCGGGAGCCTCTTTCTCCCTATAGTTTCAATTGCAGGAGCCTCTTGCTCCCTATAACATCAAATACTGGGGTCCTCTTGCTCCCTATAACTTCAAATACCAGGGACCTCTTGCTCCCTATAACTTCAAATACCAGGGGCCTCTTGCTCCCGATAACTTCAAATGCCAGGGGCCTCTTGCTCCCTATAATTTCAATAGCGGGGGCCTCTTGCTCCCTATAACTTCAAATACCGGAGGCTTCTTGCTTCCTGTAACTTCAAATACCAGGGGTCTCTCGCACCCTGTACCTTCAAATACCGGTGGCCTCTTGCTCCCTATGACTTCAAATACCAGGGGGAACTTGCTCCCTATAATTTCAAATACTTGGGGCCTCTTGCTCCCTATAACTGCAGATATCGGGGCCCTTTTGCTCCCTATAACTTCAAATACCAGGGGGCTCTTGCTCCCCATAGTCTTTAAATACCAGGGGCCTCTTGCTCCCTATAACTTCAAATACCGGGGGCTCTTGCTCCCGATAACTTCAAATTCTGGGGGCCTCTTGCTCCCTATAACTTCATATACCAGGGGGCTCTTGCTCTCTATAATTTCAATTGCCGGGGGCCTCTTGCTCCCTATAACTGCAAATATCGGAGGCCTCTTTCTCCCTTTAACCTGAAATACCGGGGGCCTCTTGCTCCCTATAATTGCAAATACCAGGGGCCTCTTGCACCCTGTAATTTCAAATACTGGGGGTCTCTGGCTCACTATAACTTCAAATACCAGGATCACTTGCTCCCTCTAACTTCAACTACCGGGGGCCTCTTGCTCCCTATAGTTTCAAATTGCGCGCGCCTCTTGCTCCCTATCACATCAAATCCTGGGGGCCTGTTGCTGCCTATGATTTCAAATCCTGGGGGCCCTTTGCCCCCTATAACTTCAAATTCCAAGGACCTCTTGCTCCCTATAACTGCAAATACCGGGGGCCTCTCGCTCCCTATAAATTTCGAATACTGGGTTCTCTTGCTCCTTATGATTTCAAATACTGCAGGCCTCTTGCTCTCCATAGACTTCAAATACCAGGGGCCAATTGCTCCCTATAACTTCAAATACCGGGCGCCTCTTGCTCCCTATAACTTTAAATACCGTGGGCCTCTTTCTCCCTTTAACTTCAAATACCAGGTGCCTTTTGCTCCCTATAACTTCAAATACCGGAGGCCTCTTGCTTCCTGTATCTTCAAATACCAGGGGTCTCTTGCTCCCTATAATTTCAAATACCGGGGGCCTCTTGCTCTGTATAAGTGCAAATATCGGGGGCCCCTTGCTCCCTTTAACTTCAAACACCGGGGGCCTCTTGCACCCTATAATTGCAAATACCAGGGGCCTCTTGCACCCTGTAATTTCAAATACTGGGGGTCTCTTGCTCACTATAACTTCAAATACCGGGGGCATCTTGCTCCCTATCATTTCAAATAGCAGTAGCCTGTTGCTCTCTATAACTTCAAATACCAGGGGTCACTTGCTTCCTATAACTTCAACTACCGGGGGCTTCTTTCTCCCTATAGTTTCAAATTGCGGGTGCCTCTTGCTCCCTATAACATCAAATACTGGGGGCCTCTTGTTCCCTATAACTTCAAATACCAGGGACCTCTTGCTCCCTATAACTTCAAATACCGGGGGCCTCTTGCTCCCTATAATTTCAATAGCGGAGGCCTCTTGCTCCCTATAACTTCGAATACTGGGGGCCTCTTGCTCCCTAAAACTTCAAATACCGGGAGCCACTTATCCATATAACCTCCCATACAGGGGGCCTTTGGCTCCCTATAGCTTCTAATACCAGGAGGTTCTTGCTCCCCATAGACTTCAAATACCAGGGGCCTCTTGATCCCCATAACTTCAAATACCAGGGGCCTCTTGCTCTCTATGACTTCAAATACTGGGGCAAATTGCTCCCCATAGACTTCAAATACCAGGGGCCACTTGCTCCCTCTAATTTCAAATACCAGTGGCCCCTTGTTCCCTATATCTTCAAATATCGTGGGCTTCTTGCTCCCTATAACTTAAAATACCAGTGGCCTCTTGTTCACTATATCTTCAAATATCGTGGGCTTCTTGCTCCCTATAACTTCAACTACCGGGGGCCTCTTTCTCCCTATAGTTTCAAATAACGGGAGCCTCTTGCTCCCTATAACATCAAATACTGGGGGCCTCTTGCTCCCTATAACTTCAAATACCAGGGACCTCTTGCTCCCTATAACTTCAAATACCGGGGGTCTCTTGCTCCCTATGACTTCAAATACCAGGGGGATCTTGCTGCCTATAATTTCAAATGCCAGGGGCCTCTTGCTCCCTATAACTGCAAATATCGGGGGCCTTTTGCTCCCTATAATTTCAAATACTAGGGGCCTCTGGCTCCCTATAATTTCAAATACCAGTGGCCTCTTGCTCCCTATAACTTCAAATACCGCAGGCCTCTTGCTTCCTGTAACTTCAAATACCAGGGGTCTCTTGCTCCCTATAACTTCAAATACTGGTGGCCTCTTGCTCCCTATAACTTCATATACCAGGGGGCTCTTGCTCTCTATAATTTCAATTGCCGGGGGCCTCTTGTTCCCTCTAACTGCAAATATCGGAGGCCTCTTTCTCCCTTTAACTTGAAATACCGGGGGCCTCTTGCACCCTGTAATTTCAAATACTGGGGGTCTCTTGCTCACTATAACTTCAAAGACCAGGATCACTTGCTCCCTCTAACTTCAACTACCGGGGGCCTCTTGCTCCCTATAGCTTCCAATTGCGGGAGCCTCTTGCTCCCTTTAACATCAAATCCTGGGGGCCTGTTGCTGCCTATGATTTCAAATCCTGGGGGCGCTTTGCCCCATATAACTTCAAATTCCAAGGACCTCTTGCTCCCTATAACTGCAAATACCGGGGGCCTCTCGCTCCCTATAAATTTCAAATACTGGATTCTCTTGCTCCTTATGATTTCAAATACTGCAGGCCTCTTGCTCTCCATAGACTTCAAATACCAGTGGCCTATTGCTCCCTATAACTTCAAATACCGGGGACCTCTTTCTTCCTATGACTTCAAATACCAGGGGGCTCTTGCTCCCTATAATTTCAAATACCGGGGGCCTCTTGCTCTCTATAAGTGCAAATATCGGGGGCGTCTTGCTGCCTTTAACTTCAAACACCGGGGGCCTCTTGCTCCCTATAATTGCAAATACCAGGGGCCTCTAGCTCCATATAACTTCCAATACAGGGGGCCTTTGGCTCCCCATAGCTTCAAATACCAGGGGGTTCTTGCTCCCCATAGACTTCAAATACCAGGGGCCTCTTGATCCCCACAACTTCAAATACCAGGGGCCTCTTGCTCCCTATGATTTCAAATACTGGGGGCATATTGCTCCCCATAGACTTCAAATACCCGGGGCCTCTTGCTCCATATAAATGCAAATATCGGGGACCTCTTGCTCTCTTTTACTTCAAATACCGGGGGCCTCTTGCTCCCTATATTTGCAAATACCAGGGGCTCCTTGCACCCTGTTATTTCAAATACTGGGGGTCTCTTGCTCACTATAACTTCAAATACCGGGGTCACTTGCTCCCAAAAACTTCAACTACCGGAGGCCTCTTTCTCCCTATAGTTTCAAGTTGCAGGAGCCTCTTGCTCCCTATAACTTCAAATACCAGGGTCACTTGCTCCCTATTACTTCAAATACCAGGGACCTCTTGCTCCCTATAACTTCAAATACTGGGGGCCTCTTGCTCCCTATAATTTCAATAGCAGGGGCCTCTTGCTCCCTATAACTTCAAATACCAGGGGGCTATTGCTCCCCATAGACTTTAAATAACAGGAGAATCTTGCTCCCTATTAACATCAAATACTGGGAGCCACTTGCTCCCTATAACTTCAAATACCAGGTACCTCTTGCTCCCTATAACTTCAAATACCGGGGGGCTATTGCTCCCAATAGACTTTAAATAACAGGAGACTCTTGCTCCCTATAACTTCAAATACCGGGGGCCTCTTGCTTCCTATAAGTTCAAATACCGGGGGCCTCTTGCTCCCTATAAGTTCAAATACCAGGGGGCTCTTGCTTCATATACCTTCAAATACCGGGGGCCTCTTGCTCCCTATAATTTCAATAGCGGGGGCCTCTTACTCCCTATAACTTCAAATACCACGGGGCTATTGCTCCCCATGGACTTTAAATAACAGGAGACTCTTGCTCCCTGTAACTTCAAATACCGGGGGCCTTTTGCCTCCTATAACTTCAAATACTGGGGGCCTCTTGCTCCCTATAAGTTCAAATAACAGGGGGCTCTTGCTTCCTATAACTTGAAATACCGGAGGCCTCTTGCTTCCTGTAACTTCAAATACCCGGTGTCTCTTGCTCCCTATACCTTCAAAACCGGTGGCCTGTTTCTCCCGATGACTTCAAATACCGGAGGCCTCTTGCTCCCTTTAACTTCAAACACTGGGGGCCTCTTGCTCCCTATAATTGCAAATACCAGGGGCCTCTTGCACCCTGTAATTTCAAATACTGGGGGTCTCTTGCTCACTATAACTTCAAATACCGGGGGCATCTTGCTCCCTATCATTTCAAATAGCTGTAGCCTGTTGCTCCTTATAACTTCAAATACCGTGGGTCACTTGCTTCCTATAACTTCAACTACCGGGGGCTTCTTTCTCCCTATAGTTTCAAATTGCAGGAGCCTTTTGCTCCCTATAACATCAAATACTGGGGGCCTCTTGCTCCCTATAACTTCAAATACCAGGAGCCCTTTGCTCCCTATAATTTCAATAGCGGGGGCCTCTTGCTCCGTATAATTGCAAATACCAGGAGCCTCTTGCTCCCTATAAATTTCAAATACTGGGTTCTCTTGCTCCTTATGATTTCAAATCCTGCAGGACTCTTGCTCTCCATAGACTTCAAATACCAGTGGCCTATTGCTCCCTATAACTTCAAATTCCGGGGACCTCTTGCTCCCTATAACTTCAAATACCGGGGGCCTCTTGTTCCCTATAGTTTCAAATTGTGGGAGCCTCTTGATTCCTATAACATCAAATACTGGGGGCCTGTTGCTTCCTATGATTTCAAATCCTGGGGGCCTCTTGCTCCCTATAACTTCATATTCCAGGGACCTCTTGCTCCCTATAACTGCAAATACCGGGGGCCTCTCGCTCGCTATAAATTTCAAATACTGGGTTCTCTTGCTCCTTATGATTTCAAATACTGCAGGCCTCTTGCTCTCCATAGACTTCAAATACCAGGGGCCTATTGCTCCCTATAATTTCAAATACCGGGGGCCTCTTGCTTCCTATAATTGCAAATACCAGGGGCCTCTTGCACCCTGTAATTTCAAATACTGGGGGTGTCTTGCTCACTATAACTTCAAATACCGGGGGCATCTTGCTCCCTATAATTTCAAATACCAGTAGCCTGTTGCTCCCTATGACTTCAAATACCAGGGGTCACTTGCTTCCTATAACTTCAACTACCGGGGGCTTCTTTCTCCCTATAGTTTCAAATTGCGGGAGCCTCTTGCTCCCTATAACATCAAATACTGGGAGCCTCTTGCTGCCTATAACTTCAAATACCAGGGACCTCTTGCTCCCTATAACATCAAATACGGGGGGCCTCTTGCTCACTATAACTTCAAATACCAAGGGCCTCTTGCTCCCAATAATTTCAATAGCGGGGCTTCTCGCTCCCTATAACTGCAAATACCGGCGGCCTCTTGCTCCCTATGACTTCAAATACCTGGTGGATCTTGCTCCCAATAATTTCAAATGCCGGGGGCCTCTTTCTCCCTATAACTGCAAATATCGGGGCCTTTTGCTCCCTATAACTTCAAATACTAGGGGGCTCTTGCTCCCCATAGACTTTAAATACCAGGGGCCACTTGCTCCCTATAATTTCAAATACCAGTGGCCCCTTGTTCCCTATATCTTCAAATATCGTGGGCTTCTTGCTCCCTATAACTTAAAATACCAGTGGCCTCTTGTTCCCTATATCTTCAAATATCGTGGGCTTCTTGCTCCCGAGAAATTCAACTACCGGGGGCCTCTTTCTCCCTAGAGTTTCAAATTGCAGGAGCGTCTTGCTCCCTGTAACATCAAATACTGGGGGCCTCTTGCTCCCTATGACTTCAAATACCGGTGGCCTCTTACTCCCTATAACTTGAAATACCGGTGGCCTCTTACTCTCTATAACGTCAAATACCGGAGGCTTCTTGCTTCCTGTAACTTCAAATACCGGGGGCCTTTTGCTCCCTATAGCTTCAAACACCGGGGGCCCTATGCTCCCTACAACTTCAAAAACCGGGGGCCTCTTGCTCCCTATAACATGAAATAGCGGGGGCCTCTTGCTCCCTATAACTTAAAATACCAGGGATTTCTTGCTCCCCGTCGACTTCAAATACCAGGGACCTCTTGCTCCCTATAACTTCAAATACCGGGGGTCTCTTGCTCCCTATAGTTTCAAATACTTGGGGCCTCTTGCTCCCCATAGACTTCAAATACCAGGAGCCTCTTGCTCCCTATAACTTCAAATACCGGGGGCCTCTTGCTCCCTACAACTTCAAATACCGGGGGCCTCTTGCTCCCTATTACTTCAAATACCGGGGGCCTCTTGCTCCCTATAATTTCAAATACTTGGGGCCTCTTGCTCCCTATAACTTCAAATAACAGGAGCCTCTTGCTCCGTATAACTTCAAATACCGGTGGCCTCTTGCTCTCTATAACGTCAAATACCGGAGGCTTCTTGCTCCCTATAACTTCATATACCAGGGGGCTCTTGCTCTCTATAATTTCAATTGCCGGGGGCCTCTTGCTCCCTTTTACTGCAAATATCGGAGGCCTCTTTCTCCTTTTAACCTGAAATACCGGGGGCCTCTTGCTCCCTATAATTGCAAATACCAGGGGCCTCTTGCACCCTGTAATTTCAAATACTGGGGATCTCTGGCTCACTATAACTCCAAATACCAGGATCACTTGCTCCCTAAAACTTCAAATACCGGGGGCCTCTTGCTCCTTATAGTTTCAAATTGCGGGAGCCTCTTGCTCCCTATAACATCAAATCCTGGGGGCCTGTTGCTGCCTATGATTTCAAATCCTGGGGGCCCTTTGCCCCCTATAACTTCAAATTCCAAGGACCTCTTGCTCCCTATAACTGCAAATACCGGGGGCCTCTCGCTCCCTATAAATTTCGAATACTGGGTTCTCTTGCTCCTTATGATTTCAAATACTGCAGGCCTCTTGCTCTCCATAGACTTCAAATACCAGGGGCCTATTGCTCCCTATAACTTCAAATACCGGGGACCTCTTGCTCCCTATAACTTTAAATACCGTGGGCCTCTTTCTCCCTTTAACTTCAAATACCGGGTGCCTTTTGCTCCCTATAACTTCAAATACCGGAGGCCTCTTGCTCTCTCTAAGTGCAAATATCGGGGGCCTCTTGCTCCCTTATTCTTCAAACACCGGGGGCATCTTGCACCCTGTAATTTCAAATACTGGGGGTCTCTTGCTCACTATAACTTCAAATACCGGGGGCATCTTGCTCCCTATCATTTCAAATAGCAGTAGCCTGTTGCTCCCTATAACTTCAAATACCGGGGGCATCTTGCTCCCTATCATTTCAAATAGCAGTAGCCTGTTGCTCCCTATAACTTCAAATACCAGGGGTCACTTGCTTCCTATAACTTCAACTACCGGGGGCTTCTTTCTCCCTATAGTTTCAAATTGCGGGAGCCTCTTGCTCCCTATAACATCAAATACTGGGGGCCTCTTGCTCCCTATAACTTCAAATACCAGGGACCTCTTGCTCCCTATAACTTCAAATACCGGGGGCCTCTTGCTCCCTATAATTTCAATAGCGGGGGCCTGTTGCTCCCTATAACTTCGAATACTGGGGCCTCTTGCGCCCTAAAACTTTAAATACCGGGGGCCTCTTGCTCCATATAACTTCCAATACAGGGGGTCTTTGGCTCCCTATAGCTTCAAATACCAGGGGGTTCTTGCTCCCCACAGACTTCAAATATCAGGGGCCTTTTGATCCCCAGAACTTCAAATACCAGGGGCCTCTTGCTCCCAATGATTTCAAATACTGGGGGCATATTGCTCCCCATAGACTTCAAATACCAGGGGCCACTTGCTCCCTATAATTTCAAATACCAGTGGCCCCTTGTTCCCTATATCTTCAAATATCGTGGGCTTCTTGCTCCCTATAACTTAAAATACCAGTGGCCTCTTGTTCACTATATCTTCAAATATCGTGGGCTTCTTGCTCCCGAGAAATTCAACTACCGGGAGCCTCTTTCTCCCTATAGTTTCAAATTGCAGGAGCGTCTTGCTCCCTATAACATCAAATACTGGGGGCCTCATGCTCCCTATAACTTCAAATACCAGGGGTCTCTCGCACGCTATACCTTCAAATACCTGTGGCCTCTTGCTCCCTATGACTTCAAATACCGGTGGCCTCTTGCTCCCTATAACTTGATATACCGGTGGCCTCTTACTCTCTATAACGTCAAATACCGGAGGCTTCTTGCTTCCTGTAACTTCAAATACCGGGGGCCTTTTGCTCCCTATAGCTTCAAAAACCGGGGGCCCCCTGCTCCCTACAACTTCAAAAACCGGGGGCCTCTTGCTCCCTATAACTTGAAATACCGGTGGCCTCTTACTCTCTATAACGTCAAATACCGGAGGCTTCTTGCTTCCTGTAACTTCAAATACCGGGGGCCTTTTGCTCCCTATAGCTTCAAAAACCGGGCGCCCTATGCTCCCTACAACTTCAAAAACCGGGGGCCTCTTGCTCCCTATAACATGAAATAGCGGGGGCCACTTGCTCCCTATAACTTAAAATACCAGGGATTTCTTGCTCCCCGTCGACTTCAAATACCAGGGACCTCTTGCTCCCTATAACTTCAAATACCGGGGGTCTCTTGCTCCCTATAGTTTCAAATACTTGGGGCCTCTTGCTCCCCATAGACTTCAAATACCAGGAGCCTCTTGCTCCCTATAACTTCAAATACCGGGGGCCTCTTGCTCCCTACAACTTCAAATACCGGGGGCCTCTTGCTCCCTATTACTTCAAATACCGGGGGCCTCTTGCTCCCTATAATTTCAAATACTTGGGGCCTCTTGCTCCCTATAACTTCAAATAACAGGAGCCTCTTGCTCCGTATAACTTCAAATACCGGTGGCCTCTTGCTCTCTATAACGTCAAATACCGGAGGCTTCTAGCTTCCTGTAACTTCAAATACCAGGGGCCTCTTGCTCCCGATAACTTCAAATACTGGGGGCCTCTTGCTCCCTATAACTTCATATACCAGGGGGCTCTTGCTCTCTATAATTTCAATTGCCGGGGGCCTCTTGCTCCCTTTTACTGCAAATATCGGAGGCCTCTTTCTCCCTTTAACCTGAAATACCGGGGGCCTCTTGCTCCCTATAATTGCAAATACCAGGGGCCTCTTGCACCCTGTAATTTCAAATACTGGGGATCTCTGGCTCACTATAACTTCAAATACCAGGATCACTTGCTCCCTAAAACTTCAACTACCGGGGGCCTCTTGCTCCTTATAGTTTCAAATTGCGGGAGCCTCTTGCTCCCTATAACATCAAATCCTGGGGGCCTGTTGCTGCCTATGATTTCAAATCCTGGGGGCCCTTTGCCCCCTATAACTTCAAATTCCAAGGACCTCTTGCTCCCTATGACTTCAAATACCAGGGGGATCTTGCTGCCTATAATTTCAAATGCCAGGGGCCTCTTGCTCCCTATAACTGCAAATATCAGGGGCCTTTTGCTGCCTTTTACTTCAAATACTGGGGGCCTCTTGCTCCCCATGGACTTCAAATACCAGGGGACACTTGCTCCCTATAACTTCAAATACTAGTGGCCTCATGTTCCCAATAATTTCAAATACCGGGGGCCTCTTACTTCCTATAATTTCAAATACTAGGGGCCTCTGGCTGCCTGTAACTTCAATAACCGGGGGCTTCTTGCTCCCTATAACTTCAGATGGCAGCAGCCTCTTGGTCCCTATAACTTCAGATACCAGGGGGCTCTTCCTTCCTATAACTTCAAAGACCGGGGGTCTCTTGCTCCCTTTAACTCAGGGGCCTCTTGCACCATGTAACTTCAAATACCAGGGGTCACTTGCTCCCTATAACTTCAACTACCGGGGGCCTCTTTCTCCCGATGATTTCAAATCCTGGGGGCACTTTGCTCCCTATGACTTCAAGTAACAGGGCCCTCTTGCTCCATATAACTTCAAATACCGGGGGCCTCTTGCTCCCTATAATTTCAAATACCGGGGTCCTCATCCTCTTTATAACTTCAAATACCGGGGGTCTCTTGCTCCCTATTACTTCAAATACCAGGGTCCTCTTGCTCCCTATAATTTCAAATACTGGGGGCCTCTTGCACCCTATACACTTCAAATACCAAAGCCTCGTGCTCCCCATAGACTTCAAATAACGGGGGCCTCTTGCTCCCTATAACTTCAAATACCAGGGGCCTCTTGCTCCCTATAACTTCAAATACCGGGGGCCTCTTGCTCCCTATAACATGAAATAGCGGGGGCCTTTTGCTCCCTATAACTTCAAAAACCGGGGGCCCTTTTCTCCCTATAACTTCAAAAACCGGGGGCCTCTTGCTCCCGATAACTTCAAATAGCGGGGGCCTCTTTCTCCCTATAACTTAAAATACCAGGGATTTCTTGCTCCCCGTAAACTTCAAATACCAGGGGCCTCTTGCTCCCTATAAGTTCACATACCAGGGGCCTCTTGCTCCCTATAACTTCAAATACCGGGGGCCTCTTGCTCCCTATAATTTCAAATACTTGGGGCCTCTTGCTCCCTATACGTTCACATACCAGGGGCCTCTTGCTCCCTTTAACTTCAAATACCGGGGGCCTCTTGCTCCCTATAACTTCAAATACCGGGGGCCTCTTGCTCCCTATAATTTCAAATACTTGGGGCCTCTTGCTCCCTATAACTTCAAATAACAGGAGCCTCTTGCTCCGTATAACTTCAAATACTGGTGGCCTCTTGCTCTCTATAATTTCAAATACTGGGAGCCTCTTGCACCCCATAGACTACAAATACCAGGGGCCTCTTGTTCCCTATACCTTCAAATTCCAGTGGCCTCTTGCTCCCTATAACTTCAAATACCGGGGACCTCTTGCTCCCCATAGACTTCAAATACTGAAGGCCTCTTGCTGCCTGTAACTTCAAATACCGGGGGCTTCTTGCTCCCTATAACTTGAAATACCGGGGGCCTCTTGCTACCTATATCTTCAAATACCAGGGACCTCTTGCTCCATATAACTTCAAGTACCAGGGGCCTCTTGCTCCCTATAACTTCAAATAAAGGGGGCCTCTTGCTCCCAATGCCTTCAAATATCAGGGACCTCTTGCTCCCCATAGACTTCAAATACCAGGGGCCTCTTGCTCCACATAGAGTTCAAATAAGGGGGCCCTCTTGCTCCGTATAACTTCAAATACCGGTGACCTTTTGCACCCTTTAACTTCAAATACCGGGGGCCCGTTGCTCCCTATAACTTCAAGTACCAGTGATCTCTTGCTCCCTATAAACTTCAAATACCAGGGGGCTCTTGCTCTCTATAACTTCAAATACCGGGATCCTCTCGCTCCCTATAACTTCAAATACCAGGCGCCTCTTGCACCCCATAGACTTCAAATACCAGGGGCCTCTTGCTCCCTATAACTTCAAATAACAGGAGCCTCTTGCACCCTATAATTTCAAATACTGGGGGCCTCTTGCACCCTATAACTTCAAATACCGGGGGCCTCTTGCTCCCTCTTACTTCAATACTTGGGGCCTCTTGCTCCCCATAGACTTCAAATACCAGTGGTCTCTTGCTCCCTATAAACTTCAAATACCGGGGGCCTCTTGCTCCCCATAGACTTCAAATACCAGGGGCCTCTTGCTCCCTATAACTTCAAATAACAGGGGCCTCTTGCTCCCTATAATTTCAAATACCGGGGGCCTCTTGCACCCTATAACTTCAAATACCGGGGGCCTCTTGCTCCCTCTTACTTCAATACTTGGGGCCTCTTGCTCCCCATAGACTTCAAATACCAGGGGCCTCTTGCTCCCTACAACTTCAAATACCGGGGGCCTCTTGCTCCCTATAATTTCAAATACTTGGGGCCTCTTGCTTCCCATGGACTTCAAATACCAGGGGACACTTGCTCCCTATAACTTCAAATACTAGTGGCCTCATGTTCCCAATAATTTCAAATACCAGGGGCCTCTTACTTCCTATAATTTCAAATACTAGGGGCCTCTGGCTGCCTGTAACTTCAATAACCGGGGGCTTCTTGCTCCCTATAACTTCAGATGGCAGCAGCCTCTTGGTCCCTATAACTTCAAATACCAGTAGCCTCTTGCTCCATTTGACTTCAAATACTGGGGGCCTCTTGCTCCCTTTAACTCAGGGGCCTCTTGCACCATGTAACTTCAAATACCAGGGGTCACTTGCTCCCTATAACTTCAACTACCGGGGGCCTCTTTCTATCTATGATTTCAAATACTGGGGGCCTCTTGCACCCAATACACTTCAAATACCAAAGCCTCTTGCTCCCTCTAGACTTCAAATAACGGGGGCCTCTTGCTCCCTATAACTTCAAACACCAGGGGAATCTTGCTCCCTATAACGTCAAATACCAGGAGCCTCTTGCTCCCTATAACATGAAATAGCGGGGGCCTCTTGCTCCCTATAACTTAAAATACCAGGGATTTCTTGCTCCCTGTCGACTTCAAATACCAGGGGCCTCTTGCTCCCTATAACTTCAAATACCGGGGGCCTCTTGCTCCCTATAATTTCAAATACTTGGGGCCTCTTGCTCCCTATAACTTCAAATAACAGGAGCCTCTTGCTCCGTATAACTTCAAATACCGGTGGCCTCTTGCTCTCTATAATTTCAAATACTGGGAGCCTCTTGCACCCCATAGACTACAAATACCAGGGGCCTTTTGTTCCCTATACCTTCAAATTCCAGTGGCCTCTTGCTCCCTATAACTTCAAATACCGGGGACCTCTTGCTCCCCATAGACTTCAAATACCGAAGGCCTCTTGCTGCCCGTAACTTCAAATACCGGGGGCTTCTTGCTCCCTATAACTTGAAATACCGGGGGCCTCTTGCTACCTATATCTTCAAATACCAGGGACCTCTTGCTCCATATAACTTCAAGTACCGGGGGCCTCTTGCTCCCTATAACTTCAAATAAAGGGGGCCTCTTGCTCCCAATGCCTTCAAATATCAGGGACCTCTTGCTCCCCATAGACTTCAAATACCAGGGGCCTCTTGCTCCCCATAGACTTCAAATAAGGGGGCCCTCTTGCTCCGTATAACTTCAAATACCGGTGACCTTTTGCACCCTTTAACTTCAAATACCGGGGGCCCGTTGCTCCCTATAACTTCAAGTACCAGTGATCTCTTGCTCCCTATAAACTTCAAATACCAGGGGGCTCTTGCTCTCTATAACTTCAAATACCGGGATCCTCTCGCTCCCTATAACTTCAAATACCAGGCGCCTCTTGCTCCCCATAAACTTCAAATACCAGTGGTCTCTTGCTCCCTATAAACTTCAAATACCGGGGGCCTCTTGCTCCCCATAGACTTCAAATAACAGGGGCCTCTTGCACCCTATAACTTCAAATACCGGGGGCCCTTTGCTCCCTATGACTTCAAATACCAGGGATTTCTTGCTCCCCATAGACTTCAAATACCAGGGGTCTCTTGCTTCCTATAACTTGAAATACCAGGGGCCTCTTGCTCCCTATAACTTCAAATACTTGGGGCCTCTTGCTCCCCATCGACTTCAAATACCAGGGGCCTCTTGCTCCCTATAATTTCAAATACTTGGGGCCTCTTGCTCCCCATCGACTTCAAATACCAGGGGCCTCTTGCTCCCTATAACTTCAAATAACAGGAGCCTCTTGCTCCCTATAACTTCAAATACCGGGAGCCTCTTCCTCCTGATAATTTCAAATACCGGGGCCTCCTACTCCCTATAACTACAAATACCGGGGACGTCTTGCTCCCTATAACTTGAAATACCGGGGGTCCTTTTGCTCCCTATAACTTCAAATACCGCGGGCCTCTTGCTCCCTATCACTTCAAATACCTGGGGCCACTTGCTCCCTATAAACTTCACGTACCGTGGGCCTCTTGCTCCCTATAATTTCAAATACTTGGGGCCTCTTGCTCCCCATAGACTTCAAATACCATGGGCCTCTTGCTCCCTATAACTTCAAATAACAGGGGCCTCTTGCTCCCTATAACTTCAAATACCGGGGGACTCTTGCTCCCTATAACTTTAAATAACGTGGCCCTCTTGCTCCCTATAACTTCAAATACTGGGGCCTCTTGCTCCCTATAAACTTCAAATACCGGGGTCTCTTGCTCCCTATAAACCTCAAATACTGGGGGCCTCTTGCTCCCTATAACATCAAATACTGGGGGCCTCTTGCTCCCTATAATTTCAAATACCAGTGGCCTCTTGCTCCCTATAAACCTCAAATACTGGGGGCCTCTTGCTCCCTATAAACCTCAAATACTGGGGGCCTCTTGCTCCCTATAAACCTCAAATACCGGGGGCCTCTTGCTTCCTATAAATTTCAATGGTATGGTGATTAGACCATGAGGCTATCTCCCCTAATTTTCAGCATTGGCCTGCATCTATGCAGTGTCTCTGATTCTATCAATAGAAAATGCTTGGGTCTCCTCGAACAAAGTTAAAAAGCACACAACACCACTTATAGTCCAACAGTTTTATTTGGAAGTACAGTCCAACTCCAGCACCTCCACATCACAATCAGAAGAAGCTGTGGTACAATTCTGGTGATATCTATGGGGAGTGCTCGGTCAACTATGGGAATTTCCCGGTCTGGTGTGTGTTCCAAATCTGGCAGAGGGGGCTCTGTGTTCAGAAGGAGAAGAGCTAGGTACATGAGCCTGGACATCAGACAGGAAGCTTTGCTTCATTCCAGATGATGTGTCTGATGAATAAACGAGAACATTGCAATGATAAATACTGCGTAGATAAAGGATTTATTTGGGTCGGGGTCATGAACATGACTGGGGAGTCATACCAAATCTTGGAGCTTTTCTGATTGCTCTTCTGAATCCAACCACCCTGGGGCAGAATGGTTGGATTCACTGCTGAATACTTTCATAGTTCAGATTGTCAGGATGTTCATTGCTGTGCAGAAGTAAGGGACTCAATAGCTGATCATTTCTTCATCCATATTTTGGAGGGTATTCATTATTAGACATTTTGAAGTAATTCAGTGCCCTGTACTGTTGTTCATACAGTGCGGGTATACAGTTCTGGATGCAATCTGAGCTGTGGAGACTCCAAAACCGAATGCAGGAAGTTTGCGATCAATGTCTGTGTTAGGTGTCTCCCATTCTTTGTTTTACTGATCCTAGATGTCATTGTGTGAATGCTGTGGTGTTAGGAGAAACTCCAGTCAGTCAGAGTAACCTAGAAAGCAGGTGAAATCCACCACTGCCAACCCTCCAAAAAAACATTGAGGACATGACCATGTTTCTGTGAGCAATCTGCTGCTCATGTTCTTCCCTCTGTCTTTTAAAAGTGCAAATGATTTGTTTAGAGAGAGGTTGCTGCTGTGGTTCAGATCCCTTAAACTTCATATGACACGGAGCAACAATTATCTTTGTGTCATTATGTACAGTCTGGGCTCAGGCACAGAGAATGTTTGGTCAGTAACTTGAAGTCTCTTCTTCCCTTTCTCTCGCTTACAGTTAGCCCAGTGGTGATAGTCAGCTTGGGAAATTATGTTAGGTCTGCATATAGTACTCGCTATCTGGTGGCCATGGCAATGTCAGATCTACTGTTCAGTGTGTTTGAAGTCGTACTTGGATCGATTTATGTATTATTGTTATCCACTGTGTTTCCTGGACATCACTCCTGTTTGTAATATTATCAATGCCTTTTCCTGCCTGAACATTGATTCCTCTGTCTGGTTCACTGTCGCTTTTTCTTTTGATCGATTTGCCACATTTGTTTTCATCAAATAAAATCTCAGTATTGCACAGAGAAAACAGGGCTCTAGCAACACTGCACTTACTTTTCTTTCAAAAACATTCCCACCTACTTTCAATTTCAAGCTTGGAATATCATCAATAATGCTCCAACGATTGTGTTACCAGTAAGTTATAAATATTACTGACGGTGGCCAGGTTTTCTACATTTCAAAAAAACTTTAACACCATTTTTATCATCCATTCTTTATTCTCTTTATCAACATTCTGACTGTGAGGTATATCTTTGAGGCTGTTAAGGTGCGTAAGGGACTGAGATGTCAGAGAAACATGGAGAATTAACCAGAGATAGAGATCAGAAAGAAATCTATGGTTTTATTCTTTGCCATAGCTGTCAGTTTCATGTTTCTCTGGTTGGGGTATATTTTACATTTCTTCAGTACTGGTCATTCCTTGCATTCTGCTGTTTATTATCTATTTGCATGCACACTGCACAAATGCACTTTTAATGTGGTGATGCCGAACATTTTCAGAGACCAGTTAAAGTATGCTGTGAAATATCTCATTATAAAAATAATTTAATTGATGAATGAATCAAGTAACTGAGAGCTAAAATTAGATGCAGCAGATAATGGAATGAGGGGTCCATGTGAGGAATAGGCCGAGAGGAGAAGGAGCAGTAACAACGTGATAATACTCCTTTTCAAATGGACAATTTTCTCCTCCATCTGAGGAGAAAATGAAAGAAACTGCGGGAGCAAAGTCAGTGTAAAGCGCTGTCAGTAATGAGCAACAGTTAGTAGAAAAATGAACAATAAAAGCAAAGACAAAAGAGAAATTAGTCATGGACCAAAGACATATTTATCCCAAACAAATTTGTACCCAATTCCATTATCCCAAGCAATCAGTTGTCAGTGAGTGAAACCAATGCACAAGCAATGACCTGGTGGAAGTATCATTGCTCACTGCAGGTCAGAGTGGGAACAGTAATGTCAGGGTCCTGACCACGCTTCCCCACTGAATTCTCTGATCCACACAAAATATAAAAACGTGAGAAGTTTCTTCTCATAAAGATTAAAAATAGACTGAAAAATGTGTCTTTTGATTACAAATATATTTTCAGCGATACTGTATTCTCCCCATTCAGTTCCCCCGAGCCTTGATGCTGACATCACTCCTGTTCTTTATTCATTTCTTTCCACCAATCAGCTGCTGTGTTGATGAGGAATCCAAGACCCAACGAGAGGGCTTGGTGACAGACGGGGTCCAAAGCCTGGGAATAGGGTCGGATGTGGCAGATGAACCAGCATTCCATGAAAAGGTTTCATGGCTCTCGCTGACTCCATGGAGCTCAGCGGGAACTGACGCTGGATGAACCCTGTTTGCTTCTGGCTTTAGAATGGAGTTTGAGATCAATTCAAAAAGATATTCATACCAACACCAAGACATTTACAGTGAGAGGGGAAAGATTTAAAAGATACTTAAGGGACAACTTTTTCCTGCAGATGGTGGTGCGTGTATGGAATGAGGTGCCAAAAGAAGTGATGAATGGTACAATTCCACGCTGTACATCTCTCTGACTCTATAATTATTGTTTCTACCTGTAAAACAGCTCCTAAACCCATTCCTTCCTCAGCTCACAATTGGGGAAACAATCATTCATTGTCGATAAATTGTATTGCTGGAAAAGCACAGCAGGTCAAGCAGCATCCAAGGAGCAAGAAAGTCAACTTTTTGGCAGGACTCTTCATCAGTCCTGATGATGACTCCTGCCCAAAACATCGATTGTCTACTCCTGAGATGCTGTCTCACCTGCTGTGCTTTTCCAACGCCATACATTACCGACTCTGACTCTCCTGTACCTGCAGTCCTCATGATCTCCAAGAAACAGTCATTCATTCTGTTGTTACTTCTAGACCCTTGTATTCCATATGATCTGACACCAGATTATAAACTCCATACATTTACTTTGTTTTAATTTCTGTTGGCCTCCTGGTTTAATTTCCCAACAAACCCCGTTTCCTGATCATCCACTGACCGCAGTGACCTACTCAGACAAGTTGTCCTCCAAATTCTAAAGTTTAAGTTCCCACTCATCTGTCAAAACATACCTAAGTTGTTCATTGATTTCTTTGCTTTCTTGGACTGGTGGAAATCTTCTTTTGTAAAATCTCCATGAAAGTGTTTGATGTTCTGCTGTGATGTAAATGTTGGCGAGCTGGTGTGATGGTAAAAAAAAATTACAGATTTCATAGAATTGCATCAAATGAAATAGTAGGGAGGAGACAACAGTAAGTCTGACAATTGGGAACGATCCTGTATCACTGAGCTGTCTGAATGTCTGGACATCCTCTCAAGGTCCTTCTGATCAACCAGCTCATTCTCCTATTTAAGATGCTCCTTAAAATCTACCACTTTGAATAAGTTATTGTCACCTGACCTAATATCATCTTCAGTAGCTCAAACTGACTCCATTTAATTTATCATGATAAAGGTGTTTTTAAGAATGATTAAAGGATCACAGAGTCATAGAGTTCTACAGCATGGAAACAAACCCTTCAGTCTAACTCGTCCATATCCTAAATTAATCTGATTCCCTTTGCCAACATTTGGCCTCTAAACCCTTCCTATTCATATGCCCATCCAGAAGCTTTATAAATGTTGTAATTTCACCCACTGCCTCAACCTCCTCTGACACGAACCTCCCTCTGTATGAAAATGCTGCCCATTCGGTCCCCTTGTAAATTTTTCTTCTCCCACCTTAAACCTGTGCCCTGTATGTTTGGACTTGCCTATCCTGGGGAAAAAGACCTTGCTTAATCAGAACCAACGTCCTGTACAACCACAACACGCCATCCCAACTCCTATATTCGATGCGCTGACCAATAAAAGAAAGCGTAACAAACACTTCTTCACCGCCCTGTCTACCTGCAACTCTACTTTCAAGGAACTATGATTCTGTACCCCAAGGTCTTTTTGCTTGGGAACCTTCCTCAGGATCTTACCATTGAGGGTACACATCCTGCACTGATTTGCCAACTAAAATGCAACACTTCATATTTTTTCTAAATTAAACTCCACCTGCCACTCCTCTTCCCATCAATCATGGTACCGTTATACTCTGAGGTAACTTTCTTCACTGTCCACTGCACCAGTAATATTGGTCTCATCTGCAAACTTACCAACCATCCCTTGTATATTCATATCCAAATCATTTATACAAATGTCGAAAGGAGTGGACCCAACACCGATCCTTGTGGCACACCATTGGTCTCAGGCCTCCAGTCTGAGAAGCAATCCTCCACTCTTTTAAACAAAAGTTAATAAACTGAGAAAACCAAGACCTCACGGATCTGTTCCGATTAAACACTCCCAGGACAGGGACAGAACCAAATGAAACATAGAGCAAAGTCCATTCTGCACTTTCAAAACAGACTGCTGTGACTTTGTTGAACAAAAATAAGGACCCTATTACTTGGTGGGAAAAACATAAACAAATAAAGAAATAAAAATAGCTTTCCTTGATTTCAGCCCCATCAACCTCTTTTGGGCTGGGACCACAGGGAGGCAAAGTAAAATAAACTCAACAAAAATCAAATAAAGCAAATAAATTAATCCCATCAGCTCTGGCCGAACAACACTGCCAGACATGGACAACAATGGTTTAGAATCCAGGGGAAGTTGCCTGCTCATTTCAACTAAAGATAAAATGCCCCTCATACTGATCCCCATCTGGGACAGGGACAGTATGGAACTAAAATAAAAGTCCCTTGATCCACCAAGGTGTCCAAATTCAGAACAAAGGGAAAATTTTAAAAAACCCTCTCCCTGGGCAAAAGCAACCCTCCACCACCAATCTCTGTCTCTTACTTTTGAGCCAGTCTTGTATCCAAGTGGCTAATTCTCCCTGTGATCTCACCTTGTTAACCAGTCTGTCATGTGGGCTAACATTTCTTTGTTGAGATTTTGCAGCTATTAATACAACTGAGTGGCTTGAGATTTCAGAGGGCAAGTCAACCACATTGCTGTGGGTCTGATCCATATGTGGGTCAGGCCAGGCAAGAATGGTAGATTTCCTTCCATGAAGGCTATCAGTTAGCCAAGTGGATTTTTCCAACAATCAACAATGGTCATCAGTGGATTTTTAATACCAAGCATTTATTAATGAATTCAGATTCTGTAATCTGCTGTGGTGGGATTAGAATGTGAGCATTAGTTGAGTTTCTGGGTGAATCTGTAATTATCTCCAACTCCTAGAGGCCCCCACCCCCTCTGACCCATCCACTCTATAACCTCTGACAGCAGCTACACCCCTTCTTATTTAATTTCCTCCAGCCACTGTAACCCTCTGTCTCTGTAACCCTCTCCAGCCCCTACACACCTCCCTGCTGTTGGACGCTTCTGCACCGTCTACATCCCTCCCTATCTCTGTAAACTTTTTCAGCCATTGCACCCCTCCCTGTCTCTGTAATGTTCTCCAGCTGCTCCATCCCTCCCTGTCACTGTGATCTCCCCCAGTCCCTGCAAGTGCCTCGATCTCTGTATCAACCTCTGGGATCGACATGCCTCTCTATCCATGTAATCTTCTCCAGCACCTACACCCCTCCATATATCTGTAACAACTTCCAGTTCAACATACATATCTATTTCTGAAACCTCCCAACACCCCTCCATTTGTCTGTAAAATTCCTCATCACCTATAAAATGCACTATGTCTGTAAATCCCTCCAGCACATACACTCCCTCTTATCTCTGTAACCTGCTCCAGCAACTACAGACCTCTCTAACTCTGTAAAAATTGCATCACTCCATATGTCTGTAATTTAATTCAGCCCCAACTCACCACTCTACTTTTGTTATCCCCTTCAAAGATATAAACCCACCTTATCTCTGTAACCTCCTTGATCACCCACACTCAAAATCTCATCCAGCAACGACATCTCTCCCTGTCTGTGTAAAGTGTTCTGCCCTGACATCCCTCACTATCTCTGCATCAGCCTCCAGCACCTATGTCGGTCCTACATATGGGACCAACTCTGCCATCTACATCACTTCCTGTCTCTGTAACATCCTCCAGTCCCTTCCAGGCCCTCCAATCCTCTGCAAACTCATCCCACCCCTGCGCCACTCCATATCTTTGGAAGGAGTAACAGGAATGCAGAGTACTGGGCTAATGTTAAGATTCTCGGTAGTGTAGATGAGCAGAGAGATCTCGGTGTCCAGTATTGATTCTTGAAAGGGTTGTTAAGAAGGCATACGGTGTGTTCGTTTTTATTGGTACAGGGATTGCGTTTCAGAACCATGAGGTCATGCTGCAGCTGTACAAAACTCTGCTGCAGTCACACTTAGGGTATTGCGAACAGCTCTGGTCACCGCATTATAGGTAGGATGTGGACACTTTGGAAAGGGTTCAAAGAAGATTTACTTGAAGGTTGCCTGGTATGGAGGGAGGGTCTTACAAGGAAAGAAGAAGGTTGAGAGGCGACTTAATTGAAACATATAAGATAATCAGAGGGTTAGATCGGTTGGATAGTGAGAGCATTTTTCCTTGGTGGCAATGACTAGCACGAGGCTTTAAATTGCTTTAAATTGAGGGGTGATAGATATAGGACAGATTCTGGTAGGTTCTTTGAGTAAACAGGAGTAGACTTGCCAACTTTAAGGGCATTTAAATGGTCATTGAAAGGCATATGGATGAGTATGGAATAGTGTAGGTTAGATGGGCTTCAGATTGGTTCCACAGGTTGGCACAACATTGAGGGCCGAAGGGTCTCTACTGCTCTGTAATGTTCTATTTGTTGAGACTGACTAGCTCAGAGGAGAAGAGCGACAATTGGGATTAATGTTTCTGATCCACACAAAGAATCAATTCTGGACATTTTTGCAGTTTAAGTAAACTCTAAATATCCTCAGAATAAATCTTCAGATCATCAGTTCGGCTGCAGTTCTTGTTTGACGGCATGACGGCTCTGGAGCTGGGGATGGACTCACTGTGGAGCAGACGCAACGCTGAGGAGGTCATGGATGGCATGTTTAGCGAACTGGTCACACTGCAGGTTAGAGTTGCTAAGGGCAACGGTGAATGGGTGACCATAAGACAGAAAAAGAGTAGGAAGGCAGTGCAGGTGTCCCCTGTGGTCATCTCCCTCCAAAACAGGTATATCGTTTTGGATACTGTTGGGGGAGATCGCTCACCAGGGGGAGGGCAGCAGTTGCCAGGGTGATGACACTGTGGCTGGCACTGCTGTTCTGAAGGGTGGGAAAAAGCATCGTAGGACCACAGTCATCAGGGATTCTATTGTGAGGGGAGTAGATCGGTGGTTCTGTGGCCGAAAATGGGACTCCCGGATGCCTCCCAGGTGCTTGGGTCAGGGATGTCACCAATCGGCTGCAAAGCATTCTAAAAGGGGAGGGTGAACCGCCAGTTGTCTTGGTGCATATAGGCACCAACGATATAAGTAGAAAACGAGATGAGGTCCTGAAAGAAGAATTCAGGGAGCTAGGAGAGAGGTTAAAGAGGAGGACCTCAAAGGTAGTGATCCTGGGTTTACTAGCAGTGCCACGTGCTAGCCGGTGTAACAAATGAAAAAATAGGCAGGATGAACATGTGGCTTGAGAGACGGTGTAGGAGGGAGCGGTTCAGATTTGTTGGACATTGGGACCGGTTCTTGGGAAGGTAGGACTATTACAAAATGGACTATCCACATCTGAACCAGGCCAGAACCAATGTCCTTGAGGGAGTTTTTGCTACCGCTGTTGGGAAGGTTTTAAACTAATGTGTCAGGGGGCTGGGAACCTGAAGAGAAAACAAGAAGGTAGCGAGGTGGAAACTGGAGACTGGAGACTATAAGAATTATGAAGATAACATTAGTAAAGGGAAAAGTAGGCGGAGAGCAGGTGCAAGGAGTATGTAAGGCAGATGAACTTAGATCTTGGATTGGTGCCTGGGAGTATGATGTTATTGCAATCGCAGAGACTTGGTTGAAGGAAGGGCATGATGATCGGGCAACTATATGTTCCAGGGTATAGAACCTTGCACCCTTTAAAAATTATTTGGATGAGAACTTCAAATGTCGCAACATCCAAGGATATGGGACAAGTGCAGGAAATTAGGATTCACGCAGTTTTGGCTGTCGTTATTTCAGTATAGATTTTATGGGCTGAAGGACCTTTTCTGCATTGTAAGAATATATGAATGTATCATCCGTCTTCAATTGACTCGCTTTCAGAGCGACACTCCTTCATCAGGTGATAGCTGGGTGATCACCTGATGAAGGAGTGTCGCTCCGAAAGCTAGTGCTTCCAAATAAACCTGTTGGACTATAACCTGGTGTTGTGTGATTTTTAACTATGACCTTACTGATCCATGTTTAACTGCGTCTGCGCGTGTTGTCTGCTGTGTCGGTTCACCGCACTGGTTGAGTGGTGATGTACTGCGCCTGCGCTTTGTCCATGGGGATGTGCTGCCCTTTGTCAGTAACTGCACCAGCTGATCCTTGGCGAATCGTGCCTGTACTGTGTCTATGACGATGTGAATTGATTCATGGCCATGAGATCAGAGGTCTATTCTGGAGAGTGGTGAATTACAGGCTCATGATTGTAGAAAGATTTGTGACAGTGTGTAAGGTAGCAGGAGAGTATTTAAAGGATTTGCAAGTGAAATTGAAGCAGTGCACATCTACATATTCTATATTATCCATCAGGAGAATATTTCACGTGGGAAATGAAATCGTGTTGTTTTTCAGTTTGCAAGTGGAACCTTGGAAAACAAGATTCAGTACCAGATTAGTGTGTAAATTGACTTGCCTGATAGATTCTCCCAATCACAGGAAGGAGAATGGGTAATGTCATATAAATGTTACCAAATTGGTATCATCACAGACAAAAGAAGAATGGAATTGGCGAGGGAAGTGAGGTCAGGAATGATAAGGCAATAAGAGTTCAATTGAAGAGGGATAGACGGTGTCTAAGTGCAATTCAAATAGCCAACACAAATAGTAAGGCAGTTAAACATTAGCTTTCTCTTAATTGGCAGAGGTCACTGGATGTTTGTGTAAGACAATGTAGAAGTACCAGATAATCTGGAGAGATAGACCTGGGTCTACTATGTCAGGCAGACATGACGTGATGTGGACTTGGGAGAGTCAACATTCGTAAAACGGTATCCTTATCAACTGAGCCCAAAAGGTCAATCTCAAGAGGAAACAGATTTAATACATGCAGGAACATCACTTAGTTGAAACTAGTCAAACCTAGCGTTCACCAGCACTGTTAGTTCCTCAGCAGATGCATTAGGTTCTGTACAGACTTCAGAAAGGTGAACAGAGTCACAGAGACAGATTCGTCCCCAATTCCATTTTTAGTAGGTTCTGGTCATGCCTCATTCCTTCCGGAGATTGACACAATGAAGGGATGTTGAAAAATGCCATCAATATCAAAAGCAAAGGAGTCACCCACATTTCTCAAAAGAAATCCAAAAGATGTAATTTGGCCCATCGAGTGTGCAACAACCCTCCTAGAATTGGACCTTCACCCAATGCCCATAACCCCCCATTTCCATGGCTATTCCACCTACTATGGGCAATTTAGCACAGCCAATCCACCCAATCTGCACATCTTTGGACTGATTCTGATCATTGCCCAGTGAGCCCTTGGTTAGAGAGAGGTGGCGGGGGTGTTGTGGTGGTGTGTGCATTCATGTGTCTGTGTGTCAACATATGTGTCTCTGTGTTGTCTATCTCTGTCTATCTGTGTATATAGGTGTGTGAGTGTGTTAGTGTGGCTCTGTATGTATTAGTGTGTGCCTCTATGTTTGTGTGTCTCTTTGTGTCAGAGTCTCTGTGCATCGGGGTCTCTGTTGATTTGGGGACTGTATCCATTTAAACAGGGTTAGCCCCGACCCCCCGATCCACTGTCTGACTCTCTGTTTATTCTTGTGTTCAAAGTAATACAGTGCTGTTACTCATATTGATGTATGTCTGTGTGTGTGTGTGCACGTGCCCGCCCACCTCTGCCTGCAATGAGACACAGTTTGTCCTGGAGTGAAGTCTGCATTAATTAATTAATTAAAAAGCAAGGAATCAATGTCTCTGACTCTGTCCCTCTTGTGTTTAAAGTGATACAATGCCACCCTCTGCTGGCCTTCCTGTGCCACTGCATAAGCAGCAGTTTTTTGATTCTGAGACAATTTGCTCCTGTCTCTGTTCTTCCTGTTATTTCAAGGGGCTGCATGGTGATGTCACCGCAAGATGGCTGCCCCTATGGAGAAGGACTGACAAGGAAGAAGTGGGAGGAGGCAAGAGATGAATTGGACCAGGGCCTTCAGACAAGGCAGTGTGCCTCCCTCTGGTGTCCAGTAAGAGAAATCAGCAACCACTGTCCAAATGAATGAAACCAGTATTTATTTTTCAGAGAAATGTCCCACTGGGTCACTCCTTCATATCACACACTGCCTCTCTCCCTCACACAGACATAGACACACTCTTCTTGATCACTTTATCTGCTTACATTGCCACTTTCAGGAAACTGTGGACCTCCAAGCCTACATCCCTCTGTGTGTTAGTGCTTCTAAGAGTTCTGTGTTTTACTGTATACCTCCTTCATACGTTAGACCTTCCCAAAACACTTCACCTCACATATGTACAGATTAAACTCCATCTGCCAAAAGTCTTCAGTCTATCTACATCCTGCTGTATCCTCTGACAATCCTCCTCATTATCCACAGCTCCCCCAATCTTTGTGTCATCTGCAAAATTGCTAATCAGATGTTATGAAGTACTGTACCTTTAAGAAAGTTAAAAGCTAGCAGAACTACCTGACAGCACCAAATGTTCTGAACAAGATACAATGCCAACTTTTGGTCCAGCAGCTACTGTAGATTGTTGCCTGGAGACAAAAACACATTTGGTTTAAGCCAATCAGTTTAAATTACACCCCCCAAAAACACCAAACTCCAATCAAGTTTGAATTTAGTATATTGACAATATTAAAAGCCAATGGCACAATCCGGTACTTTGGTGGTAAAAGACTGGGAAAAAATTGAACAGTTGAGAGGAGAACAGCCAAGCCACCAGCATGTACAGACTGCCAGAAACACAACCCTCTTAAAGGTGCATTTATCTATTAATGATCTGTGAAAGAAAAAAATTCTCCAGAGGAGGATACAAAGAGAAGATTCAACAGCTGGCTAGTTTTGAAATTTATATTTTTGATATATCTTAATTGGGATTTGTTTTATCAGACTACTATTATAGAAGTGAAAGTAAAAGATAGGTTAGAGGAAGGAGTTGTAAATAGTTGTTAGTTAATTATTCTCTGTTATACATTAAGAAATAACGTTGTTACTTTTTACTTTAACTAGTTCTTGGTCTCTCGAAATTTCACAGATTACCACACGGGATAAATCTTTTCTGTGTTGCTATTTTAAATTAGTGGGGGGAGGGGAGGTGGGGGTGGAATGGGGGTTTACCCCAGGTGATAACACAGTCCACTTATTTTCTCTTCCAAATCATTTATTTTACTTACAAACAAGGGGAGTCCTAGCACTGACGTTGGCAGAACACCCATGATCACAGCTCCTCAGTCAGTAAAACATCCTTTCCCTGCTACTGGCTTTGAGTTTGAGACTCCTCAGAAACAGTCACTTTAACCCACCAAAACCGTGCTGAAAAATGGCACCTTTCTAAACTAAACTCCTGCCCCCACATGGTCCATATCCCTCTATTCCATGCTTTTCATGAGCTCGTGAATCTGTGGCCTTCATTTTTGCCGCAGGAGCGGTGAGAGTGTATGCTGAGCAGGACCAGCCATGGGACAGCTCAGTAAGTGAAGTAATATATTTGGGTGTTTGCTTTACTCCAAATATTACGTAGGTAGTGTGTCCCACCCATCCTCCTCCTCTAACCGAAAGAAAGGTTCTGACAGCGAATTTGATCAGATTAGATTAGATTAGATTACTTACAGTGTGGAAACAGGCCCTTCGGCCCACCAAGTCCACACCGACCTGCCGAAGAGCAACCCACCCATACATTTACCCCTTCACCTGACACTACGGGCAATTTTAGCACGGCCAATTCACCTGACCTGCACGTTTTTGGACCGTGGGAGGAAACCGGAGCAAACCCACGCGGACACAGGGAGAATGTGCAAACTCCAACGAGACAGGTGCCTGAGGCGGGAATTGAACCCGGGGTCTCTGGCGCCTTGAGGCAGCAGTGCTAACCACTAGTTTTCATTTCAAAAGACTCCTTGGGAATTTAGGACCGAGGGAATGGAGGTTCGGGCAGTTGAACGTTCCTCCTGCAGAATGTGGCAGGTAAGGGTCACCTCTAGTGCCCCTGCTGACTGCATCTGTGGGAAATGCACCTAACTCCAGCTCCTCGGAAACTGTGTTAGGGAACTGGAGCTGGAGCTGGATGAACTTCAGATCAATCGGGAGGCTGAGGGGGTTATTGCGAGTAGTTACAGGGAGGTAGTCACACCTCTGGTACAGGAAGAAGGTTGATAGGTTACAGTCAGGGGATGGAAAGGGAACAGGCAGACAGCATAGGGATCCCCTGTGACCTTTCCCTGCAAAACAAGTATATCGTTTTGAATACTGTTGCGAGGGGCAACTTACCAGAGATAAGCCATGGAGCACAGGTCTCTGACACAGAGTCTGTCCATTTTACTCAGAAGGGAAGGGGGGAGAGGAGCAGAGCAGTAGTCAATGGGGACTCCATAGTTAGGGGGACAGATAGGAGATTCTGTGGGAATGAGAGAGACTGTGTTGCCTCCCAGGTGCCATGGTTCATGATGAAAAGATCGTGTTTTTGGAATCCTTGCAGGGGAGGGAGCTCGCTGCACCTCAGATAAACTTCCTCATCTTGGGAAACCGCGGGCTGCCCTGGATGACCATGGCTAGTGATTTGATCAGGTTGTGCACCTGGAATGTATATGGGAGGCATTTCCCCATTAAAAGAAAGAAGGTGCTGTCTCGCCTTAGGAAGGAAAGGGTGAACATCGCCCTGCTGCAGGAGACACATTTAACTGATAAGGAGCATCTGAAACTTGCAGCAGGGGGTTATGACAGGGTCTTCTTCTCCTCCTTCAGCTCCAAGAGTAGAGGAGTGGCTATACTGGGAAGAAGGAACCTCCCTTTCCAGGTAACTGAGCAAATGAAGAATGAACATGGAGGGTGCATCATTCTTAAAGCTGTAATACATGGAGAAGAGGATGGCATCTTGTCCTCTGTCACAGCCTCTTCAATTTCTAGTTGATGCAGCTGATAAATTAATGAGTGTTGGGGTGTGCCACACAATTATAGGAGGGGTTTTTAATCACCTACTAGATCCTGAGGTTGACAGTGGGCCAAGGGGCCTGGCTGGTACACCCGTGCAGTTTAAGCAGTTGGTGGATATGTGTGAGGAGTTGGAACTCGTGGATGTGTGGAGGCACCTCCACCCCAATAGAAGAGACTTTACTTTCTCTTCCAACCCACACAAGTGCCATACATGAACTGATATGTTTTTTATGCCATCAGATTGTTTGGACAGAACATTGGTGTGCAAAATTGGGACTGTAGCTGTCTCGGACCGTGCGCCAGATGTTAAAATCAAAGGTGGTGGAATGGATGCATGTCACTGGCGCGTGGACCCATTCCTGTTAAGGGATAGTAAATATATTGAGTACATTACAAGAGAGTTCAGGGCCTTCTGGGATATCAACTTGGGTACGGCCAGTCATCCTCTCTGCATACCTCGACACGGTCTTGTCCACCTTAGTCCAAGAACTCCCCACCTATGTTCGGGACACCACCCACGCCCGCCACCTCCTTCATGATTTTTGCTTCCCCGGTCCCCAACGGTCCCCAACACCATAGACATCCAGTCCCTGTACACCTCCATCCCCCATCACAAAGGACTCAAAGCCTTCCACTTCTTCCTTTCCCGCCAAACCAACCAAACCCTTCCACTGACACCCTCCTTCGACTGACTGAACTGGTCCTCACTCTGAACAACTTCTCTTTTCAATCCTCCCACTTAAAACCCTCTGACGACCCCTTCTCCCGCCTCCAACACACCCCATCCACCTGGACACCCAGTGCTGGACTCTTACCTGCTCTCGATCTCTTCATAGCCAACTGCCGCCGCGACATTAACTGCCTCAACTTCTCCACCCCTCTTACCCACTCCAACCTCTCACCCTCGAAACGTGCAGCCCTCCACTCCCTCCGTTCCAACCCCAACCTCACTATCAAACCGGCAGACAAGGGAGGCGCGGTTGTAGTTTGGCGCACCGACCTTTACACAGCTGAGGCTAAAGCCAGCTCGCGGACACCTCCTCCTACTGTCCCCTTGACCATGACCCCACCTCCCACCACCAAACCATCCATAACTTCATCACCTCAGGGGGATCTCCCATCCACCGCCTCCAACCTCATAGTCCCACAACCCCACACCGCCCGTTTCTACCTCCTGCCCAAAATCCACAAACCTGACTGCCCCGGCCGACCCATTGACTCAGCCTGCTCCTGTCCCACCGAACTCATCTCTGCATATCTCGACATGGTCCTGTCCCCCTTAGTCCAAGAACTCCCCACCTACGTTCGGGACACCACCCACGCCCTCCACCTCCTCCATGATTTTCTCTTCTCCGGTCCCCAATGCCTTATCTTCACCATGGACATCCATTCCCTGTACACCTCCATCCTCCATCACGAAGGGCTCAAAGCCCTCCGCTTCTTCCTTTCCCGCCGAACCAACCAGTACCCTTCCACTGACACCCTCCTTCAACTGACTGAACTGGTCCTCACTCTGAACAACTTCTCTATCCAATCCTCCCACTTAAAAGATTCCTGAAGAAGGGCTCATGCCCGAAACGTCGATTCTCCTGCTCCTTGGATGCTGCCTGAACTGCTGCGCTTTTCCAGCAACACGTTTTCAGCTCTGATCTCCAGCATCTGCAGTCCTCACTTTCTCCTACGGCCAGTAATCCGGTAATACTTTGGGAAGCCACTAAGGCATATTTATGAGGCCTGATGATTTCATATTCATTGACCAGAAGGAGGCAGCGGGAGGAACAGCAATGGATGCTGGAGTCCCGGCTGCAGACAGCTGAGGGAGTATATTATAATAGGCCCTCTTTGGTCAAGATGCAGTGGGTCACGGCCCTCTGGGCAACTCTCAACTTATTGCACTCACAGGGGGCTAAAAAAAGAGGTCTCCTTTGCTAAACAAAGACTGTTTGAATTTGGAGATAAACCAGATAGATATCTGGCACATCTGGCTAGAAAGAAAAAAAGCTTCCTATTCTATTATGTCTGTTAGAGAGAAGGCTGGCACAGTTACCAGTGAGTTAAAGAAGATCAATGTTCGATTTAGGGAATACTTCACAGAGTTATATTGGTCAGAGGAAGGCGAACACAGTGCAGTGAGAATGCAGTCCTTTTTGCTGAACCCACACCTGCCCAGTATAAACACGGAACCGGTTTCCCTGTTGAATGTGCCCGTGATGGTACAGGAAATACAGGAAGCAATAAAGCATCTCCAGGGTGGTAAAGCACTGGGACCAGAAGGATTCCCAAGTGAATCCTATAAGGATTTCATAAATGTGTTGGTGGACCCCCTTCTGGGGATGTATATGCACGGGATTGCCTGCTATCCTCTCCAAGGGAGGCTAATATCGCCCTCATTTTAAAGAAGGGGAAAGACCCCAAAGATTGTACTTCACACAGACCCATTCCACTGTTTCATGTAAACTTTAACATTCTATCCAAGATGCTAGCTCTGAGGTTGGAGAAGGTCCTGCCCCATATTATAAAAGAAGACCAGATGGGCTTTGTTAAGGGCCTTAGCTCCACCAACAATGTCAGAAGGGGACTGAACATAGGGCAGACATGCCAGCAAAGGCTGATCCTGGGTTTGCTGGTCTCCTTAGACGCAGAAAAGGTGTTTGACCAGATAGAATGACTGCATCTGTTTGGGGCCCTAGAGCGCTTTGGTCTGGGGGGATCATGGGCCAGATGGGTGACAGTATTGTACAATGATCCTAAGGCAGCAGTCATTACAAACAGCACTAAGTCAGATAACTTTAATATTGGGAGAGGTCGTCAACAAGGGTGTCCTCTTTCACTGCTGTTATTCACCTTGAAAATTGAGCCGTTAGCTGAGGCTATCAGGAGGGATCCTGAAATAGTGGCATCAGGATGGGAATAACGGAGCATAAGATCACCCTATATGCTGACGATGTCCTTTTGTTCTTGGCCAATCCAAAGCAGACTGTTCCACGATTGATTCAAACAATTAATTTGTTTGGCAGTTTTTCCGGCAACAGGATCAACTTTACAACATTGGAAGCCATGCCGGTGGGGGGAGTAGTGGAGGTGCCTGATCTAAAGGATGGAATGCAGTTCCTGTTTAGATGGCCGTTAAAAGGTTTTTTGTATTTGGGATTTTTTTTTACTCCTTCCTTCCACTAGCTGTATAAAGCTAACTATGTGCATCTACTAGAGAGGATAAAACAGGATTTGTAGTGGTGGGAGGGTTCACTGTTATCATGGTTAGGCCAAATAGCCTTGATTAAACTGAAAGTTCTTCCTTGCCTGTTGTACCCAATGAGAATGCTCCCATTGTTACTATCCAGATGAATATTACCGAGGCTCAATGGTTGGCTAGGATCCTTTATTTGGTGACGCAGGAGCCCCTCATTAAATTTACCAAATTGGAGCTCTCGCAGGGTGAGGGAGGGGTGGATCTTCCAAATTTGAAGAGATATAAAATAAGCGCCCTGTTAGCATATGTTAGTGACTGGGTACAGGGAAATTCAGAGTCGATTTGGCTTAATGTTGACGCCTTGTAGTTGAGATGTCCTCTAGTTAATTTATTACTCACGGATAAGATGAAATCCATAAGAATCCAATCATTTTAAATACGGTGAAAGCCTGGAGGATAATATGGCAAGACGAGGGCAATTGATCTAAGGCCTTGCCATTTACCCATTGGTGGGAGCCCAAGGATTTAAATCTGGGACAATGGATTCTGGCTTTAAGGCATGGGAGAATAAGGGAATCTCTTGTCTGGGCTATTTTATTCAATGGGAGGTCTTGATGTCATTTAGCCAGCTAAGTCAGAAATATGGATTGTCTAATATGGACCTTTTCCAATAGTTTCAGAGTAGGGATTATATAAAGAGGAAGACCACCCTCCTAGTTTTCCAGGCCAGATGTGGAGAAAAGAGTACTCCAGTGTACGGGTGCTCTTTCAGTTAGTACGTGGTACCATCTATAGAAGGGACATGCCTTAGGAGACGTGGAGGGATTCTGTAGGACGTGGAACTGAAAGCTAGGAGAGGATATCTCTATTAGAAGATATAGGGGAAAATGAAAGGAAACTTTCAGTATGTAACGAAGTGCAGGCCATGCAATTGAAATTTTACACAGGGCTCATATGGTGCCAGAGAGGCTAGCTAAGTTCAAGAGGCTAGCTAATCTCTGTGTACAGAGCCTCCTTGTCATATTTCCCTTAAAGTACCCTCCAATCTCTTTAGAAAAAGTGGGCGGCACGGTGGCACAGTGGTTAGCACTGCTGCCTCACAGCGCCTGAGACCCGCGTTCAATTCCCGCCTCAGGCGACTGACTGTGTGGAGTTTGCACGTTCTCCCCGTGTCTGTGTGGGTTTCCTCCGGGTGCTCCGGTTTCCTCCCACAGTCCAAAGATGTGCAGGCCAGGTGAATTGGCCATGCTAAATTGCCCATAGTGTTAGGTAAGGGGTAAATTTAGATGTAGGGGTATGGGTGGGTTACGCTTCGGCGGGGCGGTGTGGACTTGTTGGGCCGAAGGGCCTGTTTCCACTGTAAGTAATCTAATCTAATCTAGTAAGACCATAAGACATAGGAGTGGAAGTAAGGCCATTCGGCCCATCGAGTCCACTCCGCCATTCAATCATGGCTGATGCGCATTTCAGCTCCACTTGCCAGCGTTCTCCCCGTAGCCCTTAATTCCTCTAGACAACAAGAACCTATCAATCTCGGCCTTGAAGACATTTAGCGTCCCGGCTTCCACTGCACTCCGTGGCAATGAATTCCACAGGCCCACCACTCTCTGGCTGAAGAAATGTCTCCGCATTTCCGTTCTGAAATGACCCCCTCTAATTCTAAGGCTGTGTCCACGGGTCCTAGTCTCCTCGCCTAACAGAAACAATTTTCTAGCATCCACCTTTTCAAAGCCATGTATTATTTTGTACGTCTCTATTAGATCTCCCCTTAATCTTCTAAACTCCAACGAATACAACCCCAGTATCCTCAGCCGTTCCTCATATGCTAGACCTGTCATTCCAGGGATCATCCGTGTGAATCTCCGCTGGACACGTTCCAGTGCCAGTATGTCCTTCCTGAGGTGTGGGGACCAAAACTGGACACAGTACTCCAAATGGGGCCTAACCAGAGCTTTATAAAGTCTTAGTAGTACATCTCTGCTTTTATATTCCAACCCTCTTGAGATAAGAGACAACATTGCATTCGCTTTCTTAATCACAGACTCAACCTGCATGTTTACCTTTAGAGAATCCTCGACTAGCACTCCCAGATCCCTTTGTGCTTTGGCTTTATTAAGTTTCTCACCATTTAGAAAGTAGTCCATTCCTATATTCTTTTTGCCAAAGTGCAAGACCTCGCACTTGCTCACGTTAAATTCCATCAGCCATTTCCTGGACCACTCTCCCAACCTGTCTAGATCCTTCTGTAGCCTCCCCACTTCCTCAGTACTACCTGCCTGTCTACCTAACTTTGTATCATCGGCAAACTTCGCTAGAATGCCCCCGGTTCCCTCATCCAAATCATTAATATATAATGCGAACAGCTGTGGCCCCAGCACCGAACCCTGCGGGACACCGCTCGTCACCGGCTGCCATTCTGAAAAAGAACCTTTTATCCCAACTCTCTGCCTTCTGTTAGATAGCCAATCCTCAATCCATCCCAGCAGCTCACCTCGAACACCATGGGCCCTCACCTTGCTCAGCAGTCTCCCGTGTGGCACCTTATCAAAGGCCTTTTGAAAGTCCAGATAGACCACATCCACTGGGTTCCCCTGGTCTAACCTACTTGTTACCTCTTCAAAAAATTCCAACAGGTTTGTCAGGCATGACCTCCCTTTACTAAATCCATGTTGACTTGTTCTAATCAGACTCTGCTCTTCCAAGAATTTAGAAACCTCATCCTTAATGATGGATTCTAGAATTTTACCAACAACCGAGGTTAAGCTGATTGGCCTATAATTTTCCATCTTTTGCCTTGATCCTTTCTTGAACAAGGGGGTTACTACAGCCATCTTCCAATCGTCCGGGACCTTTCCTGACTCCAGTGACTCTTGAAAGATCTCAACCAATGCCTCTGCTATTTCCTCAGCAACCTCTCTCAGAACTCTAGGGTGTATCCCATCGGGGCCAGGAGATTTATCAATTTTAAGACTTTTTAACTTTTCTAGCACTATCTCTTTCGTAATGGCAACCATACTCAACTCAGCCCCGTGACACCCTTTAATTTTTGGGATATTACTCCTGTCTTCCACTGTGAAAACTGACGCAAAGTACTTGTTAAGTTCTCCTGCTATTTCCTTATCTCCCATCACTAGGCTCCCTGCATCAGTTTGAAGTGGCCCAATGTCTACTTTTGCCTGTCGTTTGTTTCTTATGTACTGAAAGAAACTTTTACTATTATTTCGAATATTACTGGCTAGCCTACCTTCATATTTGATCCTCTCATTTCTTATTACACTCTTTGTTATCCTCTGTTTGCTTTTGTATCCTTCCCAATCTTCTGATTTCCCACTGTTCTTAGCCACTTTATAGGATCTCTCTTTTTCTTTAATACATTTCCTGACTTCCTTTGTCAGCCAAGGTTGTCTAATCCCTCCCCGGTTAATCTTTCTTTTCTTGGGAATGAACCTCTGTACAGTGTCCTCAATTATACCTACAAACTCCTGCCATTTTTGCTCTAGTGTCTTCCCGGTTAGCCTCTGCTTCCAGTCTATTTTAGTCAGTTCCTCTCTCATGCCCTCATAATTACCTTTATTCAACTGTAACACCATTACATCAGATTTCGCCTTCTCCCTTTCAAACTCCAGACTGAACTCTACCATATTATGGTCGCTACTTCCTAAGGGTTCCCTTACTTTAAGATCTTTTATAGAGTCTGGTTCATTGCAAAGCACTAGGTCCAGAATAGCCTGCTCTCTTGTGGGCTCCATGACTAGCTGTTCCAAAAAGCCATCCTGTAAGCATTCCATGAATTCCCTTTCTTTAGATCCACTAGCAACATTATTTACCCAGTCCACCTGCATATTGAAGTCACCCATGATCAATGTAACCTTGCCTTTCTGACATGCCTTCTCTATTTCCCGGTACATGTTGCGTCCCTGGTCCTGACCACTGTTAGGAGGTCTGTACACAACTCCAATTATGGTTTTTTTGCCTTTGTGGTTCCTCAATTCCACCCACACAGACTCCACATCATCCGACGCTATGTCATTCAATACCATAGATTTAATTTTGTTCTTAACTAACAAGGCAACTCCACCCCCTCTGCCCACCTCTCTGTCTTTTCGATAAGTCGAAAAACCATGGAGGTTTAACTGCCAGTCCTGACCCCCCTGTAACCAAGTCTCTGTGATGCCTACTACATCATAATCATTCACTATTATCTGTGCCATTAATTCATCGGCTTTGTTATGAATGCTACGAGCATTCAGGTAAAGTGCCTTAATGCTAACTTCCTTATTAGAGATGTTGTAAGTCATATGTCCTAAGTTATCCTTGCTTTTTTCTGCATTCTCAGTCTGCCTCAATTTTAAATCCGCCTGGAAACATGCTATCCTGCTGCTTATCTTTCCATTTACCTCCATACTCCCTGTTGCTTTCACTTTCCCTTTCCCCCAACTCAGAAGTTTAAAGTCCTACTGACCACCCTATTTATCCTCTTCGCCAAAACATTGGTACCTGATCGGTTCAGGTGGAGACCGTCCCAACGGTACAGATCCCCCCTGTTCCAAAACTGATGCCAGTGCCCCATGAAGTGGAATCCCTCTTTCCCACACCAATCCCTTAGCCACGTGTTTACTTGCCTAATTTTCTTGTCCCTATGTCAATTGGCACGTGGCTCGGGCAGTAATCCGGAGATTATGACCCTTGAGGACCTGTGCTTCAATTTCCTGCCTAGTGCTTCGTAATGCCCAAACAGGTCCTCCACCCTAGTCTTGCCTATGTTGTTGGTACCAACGTGGACCACAACAACTGGATCCTCCCCCTCCCGCTCCAATATCCTTTCAAGCCGGTCAGAGATGTCTCGCACCCTGGCACCGGGCAGGCAACACACCATGCGAGACTCCCGATCCGGCTTGCAAAGGATACTATCTGTCCCCCTAATTATAGAATCCCCTATAACCACTACCTGTCTATTAGCTCCCCCCTCTTGAATGGCCTTCTGCACCATGGTGCCTTGGTCAGTTGGCTCATCCTGTCCAGAGCCCTTTTCCTCATCCGAACAGGGAGCAAGAATCTCGTACCTGTTGGACAAGGTCAAGGGCTGAGGCTCCTCCACTCCTGAACTCTGGGTCCCCCTACCTGCCTCACTTACAGTCACACTCTTTTGTGCCTGATCACTAGCTGAGTGGGAATTAATTAATCTCCCAGGTGTGACTGCCTCCTGAAACAAAGCGTCCAGGTAACTCTCCCCCTCCCGGATATGCCGCAGTGTTTGAAGCTCAGATTCCAGATCATCAACTCTGATCCGGAGTTCTTCCAGCAACCAACACTTGCTGCAGATGTGGTCACTGCCGTTCACAATGGGATCAGCCAGCTCCCACATCATACAGCAACAGCACATCACCTGCCCAGCCATCTCTGCTTAGTTAGTTAATTACTTACTTAGTACAAGTATGAGTTAGAATACCTTCTGATACCTCTCTGCTATAGTTTTTTTTACCCTACGTAAGGACTTGATGTATACACACAAAAAAAAAACACGAAGTAAATTTTTTAACTAGTCCCCAGTAAAGAAATAAAAATCTTTACCTTAAAAGAAAAAGCAGAGTAGTTAAGAAGGTTAGAGGAGGAGGGCGGGTGGGAGATACTACAGGTGTAGAATCTCGGGTTTAGCCGCCTTCCGGACTTATATACTCACTTTTCCGTCCCGGCTGCCCCTCTGCTCGCCGTCACTTCCTCTGCAGCTCCCGCTCTTTCTGTGGAGAGAGGGGGAAAAAAAAACACCTCTGCCCGCTACAGGTAAGCAATTTTAAAACAAACTGTATTACCTTTGCTGTAGTCTCCCGGGTTCTCTTTTACTTCGACGCTGCTCCCGCTCAAATGACCGTTGGTGTCCGCCTTCCGGACTTATATATCACTTTTCCGTCCCGGCTGCCCCTCTGCTCGCCGTCACTTCCTCTGCAGCTCCCGCTCTTTCTGTGGAGAGAGGGGGAAAAAAAAACACCGCTGCCCGCTACAGGTAAGCAATTTTAAAACAAACTGTATTACCTTTGCTGTCGTCTCCCGGGTTCTCTTTTACTTCGACGCTGCTCCCGCTCAAATGACCGTTGATGTCCGCCTTCCGGACTTATATACTCACTTTTCCGTCCCGGCTGCCCCTCTGCTCGCCGTCACTTCCTCTGCAGCTCCCGCTCTTTCTGTGGAGAGAGGGGGAAAAAAAAACACCGCTGCCCGCTACAGGTAAGCAATTTTAAAACAAACTGTATTACCTTTGCTGTAGTCTCCCGGGTTCTCTTTTACTTCGACGCTGCTCCCGCTCAAATGACCGTTGGTGTCCGCCTTCCGGACTTATATACTCACTTTTCCGTCCCGGCTGCCCCTCTGCTCGCCGTCACTTCCTCTGCAGCTCCCGCTCTTTCTGTGGAGAGAGGGGGAAAAAAAAACACCGCTGCCCGCTACAGGTAAGCAATTTTAAAACAAACTGTATTACCTTTGCTGTAGTCTCCCGGGTTCTCTTTTACTTCGACGCTGCTCCCGCTCAAATGACCGTTGGTGTCCGCCTTCCGGACTTATATACTCACTTTTCTGTCCCGGTTGCCCCTCTGCTCGCCGTCACTTCCTCTGCAGCTCCCGCTCTTTCTGTGGAGAGAGGGGGAAAAAAAAACACCGCTGCCCGCTACAGGTAAGCAATTTTAAAACAAACTGTATTACCTTTGCTGTAGTCTCCCGGGTTCTCTTTTACTTCGACGCTGCTCCCGCTCAAATGACCGTTGGTGTCCGCCTTCCGGACTTATATACTCACTTTTCCGTCCCGGCTGCCCCTCTGCTCGCCGTCACTTCCTCTGCAGCTCCCGCTCTTTCTGTGGAGAGAGGGGGAAAAAAAAACACCGCTGCCCGCTACAGGTAAGCAATTTTAAAACAAACTGTATTACCTTTGCTGTAGTCTCCCGGGTTCTCTTTTACTTCGACGCTGCTCCCGCTCAAATGACCATTGGTGTCCGCCTTCCGGACTTATATACTCACTTTTCCGTCCCGGCTGCCCCTCTGCTCGCCGTCACTTCCTCTGCAGCTCCCGCTCTTTCTGTGGAGAGAGGGGGAAAAAAAAACACCGCTGCCCGCTACAGGTAAGCAATTTTAAAACAAACTGTATTACCTTTGCTGTAGTCTCCCGGGTTCTCTTTTACTTCGACGCTGCTCCCGCTCAAATCTAATCTAAAGAGAGGGGTGTCTCCAGGATGACCCAAATGTTACATTAGCACTCTTACAAACTGCTACGGGTCATGTTGTAAGATCCAAAGATACTGGAGTGCTATAGTAAGGGAGCTAAAGGACATCCTGGAGATTGTTGTTAATGTTGATCTGGTATTTCGTATTCTGGGGTTGCCAAATTTGCCCTCTCTGGGGGAACACGGGAAGAAACTGCGTAGCATTCTTAAATACTGTGTGAGGAAAAACATTTTAATGAATAGGACGTTGGTAAAACCCCAGATCTTATGGGGTGGCACAGGCTTGTGATGGAGCATCTCCCCCAAAATTACCTCACAAATATGGTGCACCACAAAACGGAACAGTTTTACAAGATGTGATGGCCCTTTCTAAATTATATTGATGTGGACTTATCAGCAATATTAATTAGGGCCATGGTATAGTCGTGGGATTCAGTATTGGTGCCCGTGGGGCTCCAGGAGGAGGAGGCTGGGGGAAAGGAATATGGATACAATGACTGGTGCTCCCAGGGATGGGAGCCTCAGTGTTGGTGTAGTCAATGAAATAGAGTAAAGTAGCATGATATAATTTAACTTAATTTGAATTCAGTTTCATTTAATTTTTATTTAATTTGTTTGTAGTTTAGTTTAAGTTAAGTAGATATGTTTATTCTGGTATAATAGTAATTAGTTCATTATTAATAGTATCGTGATATGACACTGTTGTCTTGCCTCTATCTTTCTGTATTTTGGTATTATTCTTTTTTGTACATAGATGTTTTGTAACAGATTTGAAAAAGTTTCTGATAAAAATATTTATATTTTAAAAAGGCGTATTGTGTGTTAGGTTTGATTGGGAAAGGGACTGAGTTTCAGAGACACAAGGTCATGCTTCACCTGTAGAAAACACTGATGCGGCCTGACTTGGAGTATTGCGTTCAGTTCTGGTCGCCTCTTTATAGGAAGGATGTGGGAAAGTTGGAAACTTTCAGAGGAGATTTACTAGGATGTTGCCTGATATAGAGGATTATGAGGAAAGGCTGAGGGACTTGAAGCTGTTTTCCTCAGAGAGAATCCAGTTAAGTGATGACTTTACAGAGGCATATAAGATGATCAGAGGGTTTGATAAGGTGGATAGTGAGAGCCTTTTTCCTCGGATGGTGATGGCTAGCACAAGGGGACATAGCTTCAAACAGAGGGGTGATAGATATAGGACAGATGTCAGAGGTAGTTTCTTCACTCAGAGTGTTGAATACCCAGCCTGCAACAGTAGTAGACTCGCGAACTTTAAGGGAATTTAAATGGTCATTTGGATAGAATACGGATGAGAATGGAATAGTGTAGGTTAGATGGGCTTCAGATCATTTTCAGAGGTCAGGACAACATCAAGGGCCGAAGGGCCTGAACTGTGTTGTATTTTTCTATATTCTATATATTCTAGCAATTTGGGGGTGGTGAGAGCTGGGTAGGTAGGGCAAAGCTGAGGGTATTGAATGGAATTGGGCTGCAGCTGTTCAAGAAGCCAGCTCGCCATCACCTTCTCAAGGGGTATCTAGGGATGAGTAATAAACACTAATGCAACCAGAGAGACCCACATCCCCTGAGTAAATTTTTAAAAAATCATTGTCTGGGAACAATGGGTCCTCCTGTGGGCTCCACTGAGGAGTTTCATTTATTCATAAAGCAAGAAATTCATGTAATCAGGTATTTTACTGCGTTACTGATCTTCGCTCTGAATTGGACCAGTGTTGCTGCATAAATAAATGTGTTTGTGCAACAACTTAGGTTTCGCAGCATGAAACCAACTCTTCTGAAATTATACAGAAAAGGTGGGAAATCATCAGGATCTATTACTTGAATGACATAATATAAGAAATTTACAACATAGATTAACCACAGAAGGATGAAGCTCCCAGAGATGGTGAAGAGTAAAATCACAGCCTTCCTTCTGCTCTCCATCTCTGGGTCTCTGAGATTCTCTCCTTTGCTCTCACCCCTCAGTCTCTTCCGGACTTGACTGGTCACTAAAATGTGTCTGACTGTCAGAGCATTGAGCAACAGAATTAAAGCGAATGGTAATAAAGGGGTCAAAACCGTATCAAACCAATCCAATACCACCCACCAAGTCTCAGTGTAGTAGCTTGACTTTGTGTCACAGTAGAATGGAACATTGTTGATTATCCTCCGAGGCTCATATTGAAAATAGAAGGGGATGTTTTTCAAACAGAAAAGGGTGCAGGTTGTTGCTAGAACCACAGTTGCAGTTTTTTCAGTGTAATATTTTGTTTTCAGCTTCTGACAACAAATGGTCACAAATCGGTCAAAGGAGAAAGCGACAGTGAACCAGACAGAATAGTCAGTGGCTGCACGATATAAGACTCCAATAACACTACACACAGGAGTGATGACCAGGAAACACAATGGATAATAATAATAATAGGGAAACCTTCTCAGTATAGCATCAGTGATAATCACCATCAGATCGGCAGCTGCCATAACTACCAGGTAACGAGTAGTGCAAGGAGACACACCACATTTTCCACGTGAAAGAATTGCAATCGCCAGAAAGTTAACTGTGGGAGACAAATTGGAAAAGACACAGTGAATTACTGATCATAAATTCCTACCACTGTTCCAGAAAGCAACAATAAGATTTTACCATGAAAAATCAATGCACTGTATGAGTGGAAGTGATTGGGGTTAAATGAGTTTGAATTTTAAGACTTTCACATCCACCTCAAATTTTCTTCCAGCCCAATCATTCCAGAGAGTATGGAATTTGGACAGGGACTGTGCTCACCATCCCTTCTAGGACAGCAGAACGAAACCTGTGGTTATTTTTTGGTTGCAAGGTCACTTGAATCACTTGAATGACTACAATAGATTATTAAAGTTAACAGCTCCAACTCTGGCAGGCAACTCTTTCAAACTAGAAACCTCCCATTTTAGTCAAAGGACTGGTGATTGGACGGTAGATAAACCAAACTTTTCCTTGGATTAGGTCATCCCCTGCTCGAAGCATTGGACCAAATCCTGATCGGAGCCACAACAGGAAAAGGAAACGAGTCATCAGAACCTGCGCCAGATTTCAAGCAAGAGTATTCCATGTGTCTTACACAAGTGCAGCATAACAGAGGGCATGCAACAGTGGCAACGTGTGAATGTTAGGCCTGCTGTGATATTTGCACTGTAAAGTGTACATGAGAACTGTCATGATGTGCAGTAATCAGGAGGACAAGCTGTCAAGGTTTGAATTGCCTGACCAGAGAAGGTGAGAAGAAGAGAATTTGTGGAAGGGTTGCGAGTTAGATGAAGCTTTACAAGTCAAAACAGGGCTCATATTCTTCAAATCCTTTACTGAATAAAAAATAAACTATCTCATTTAAACTCACCAACTGATCCAGTAACCACTGCCATTTGTATAACAGAGTTCCAAGACTCGAAATGCTTCCAAACAGCTCTCCTGAATGCCCTGGCACGAATTCTCAGGCTATGCTCCCACATTCTAGAATCTCCAACCAATGGAAATGGTTTGATTTTTCCTGTTAATATCTTGTAGGACTTCACTCAGATCATCCCTTAACCTTCAAAAGTTCTCAGACAAATAGGCTTCATTTGGATATCAAACAGAGAAATAGCTCAGCAGAACTGGCAGCATCTGTGGGAGAGAAAGCAGGGCTAATATATCAGCCCAGTAACCCTTCTTCAGAACTAACTAGCCTGATCTCTCCTCATACCCTCACACTGTATGAAACCAGAACAGATGACAGAACACTGAGGTCAGATAATGCTGCAGCAGCAGTAAAGTTGGGAGTCTCTGTCACTGGAAAATTGTACCGAGAATGCTGCTCAGTGAATTACTGTCACTGTTCAGGTATCTGGATAAGGCTGACCAGTCAGTGAGCTGGAGACATTATTATTTAAAAGTTAAACCAGAGAGCAGATCAGCAGCAGGTTAAAACATGTTCATTTGATATAATGCCATACCAGGAATGCCAATAACAGCAAGGATGGTGTAGAACACCTTCTCCACGTGTTGAATTGGTAGATGCATTTTTCTGTGTGAGATGATCTGTCCCTTCAGGCAGCTGACGAGCTCCTTGTTTGAAACTCTGAGCTGATGCATTCCCAGAGACGCTGCCTTATACTGTGTGGAAGCTCCTTGGGGGGATTGAGGTTACAGCATTACTCAGCTTTGTTGCTGGTTTTCAAATTTCTGCCAATGAGCAAACTTACTACAATAACAAGTTTAAGCCTGATTATGAAGGAGTGTTGCTGCTCAGTACATCATAACGAAATAACAAAAACAGAATCTGGAATCTGTCAGCAATAACACTGCGAACCCTACCCTGAGATCACAAAATATTTCAACTGATGCTGCATTGAGACAGTGTATTCCAAGTGTGACAGTGTCAGAGCTGTCCTTCTGCACTCTAGGGTAGGAGCTGCCCTCTTTAAACCAGAACATTTCACTCACTGATTGAAATGGGAATCTTCTCACACACTGAATGTGTGCATTGCTGCCAAGGTCAGAATTTCTCTCCTGTTCCCTATTGCCCAGGATCCAGAGTCACATGAAGGACCAAGTGAGGAGAACATACTGCTTTTGCTGAGGGAAGGGGACTCCCTGACCAAAATGGAGACATCACTGACCTCACTCTTATTGTTAGTCTCCATCCTTCTCAAGGGGCAACTAGGGACGGGCATTAAATCCTGATCTAGATTAAAGTGGTGCTGGAAAAGCACAGCAGGTCAGGCAGCATCCAAGGAACAGGAAAATTAACATTTCAGGCAAAAGCCCTTCATCAGGAATGGAGGCTGAGAGCCTCCAGGGTGAAAGAATAAATGGGAGGGGGTAGGGGTGGGGAGACGGTAGCAAAGGGTACAGTAGGTGGAGGGGAAGGTTGGGGATGAAGGTCAGAGAGGAGAGTGGAGCGGATTGGTGGGAAGGAAGAATGGCAGGTGGGGCAGGTCATAAGGCTAGTGCTGAGCTGGAAGTTTGGAACGGGTGTAAGGTGGGAGGAAGGGAAATGGGGAAACCGGTGAAGTCCACATTGATGCCCTGGGGTTGAAGTGTTCCGAAGGGGAAGATGAGGTGTTCTTCCTCCAGGTGGTAAGGGCGTGGTGATGGATGAGGCCCAGGACCTGCATGTCCTCGGCAGAGTGGGAGGGGGAGTTGGAATGTTGGGCTGCGGGGCGGTGATGTTGATTGGTACGGGTGCCCCGGAGATGACCCCTAAGGCGCTCTGCGAGGGGGCGTCTCCCCAATGTAGAGGAGACCGCATCGAGAGCAACAGGTACAATAAAAGACACTTCTGTTGGGATCACATACTTCTGTTGGGATATTTACTTTTTCAGCCTGCAAACCATAACCATCAGTAACCCGAGATATATCAAGGTGAGTGCAGTTAGAACCACAGCTTGATGTGAGAGGAGCTGAATTCAGGGATGACGCACTATGGGCATGTGATGGTATGGTCTGTTTCTACACATTTTCTTAAGGGTGGTCCCTGTCAATGTCCCCTGGCTCTCCACAGCATGTGGGAGGGTGTCATGGTAACCCAACCACATACCTTTTTTATATAATTCCAATAAAAAACAAAGAAGAAAGAACAAAGAAAATTTACAGCCCAGGAACAGCCTGAGTCGATCCAAATCTACTGTCTAAACCTGTCACCCAATTCCTAAGCATCTGTATCCCTCTGCTCCCCACCTCCTCATGCATCTGCCCCGACCCACCTTAAATGAATCTTCCGTGCCTGCCTCTACTGCCTCTGCTGGCAACACGTTCCAGGCACCTACCACCCTCTGTGTAAAGAACTTTCTGTGTGTATCCCCCTTAAACATTTCACCCCTCACCTTGAGCGTATGATCTCTCTCTATTGAATCCCTCACCCTGGGAAAAAGCTTATCTCTATCCATCCTGTCTATAACCTTCATGATTTTGTAGACCTCAATAAGTTCCACCCTCAATCTCCTTTTTCCAAATGAAAACTATCCTAACCTACTCAACCTCCCTTCATTGCAATACTTTCGACTTCAAAGATCTTCATCCTAACTTTGTCCCTTGGGATAAATGGAATCCCTGGCACCAAGCCCAGTGCCTCACTGAGAGTGTTCATTTAGCTGGCATTAAGTCAGACCTTGGTGAGCTGCTGTCACTGACAGTGAGGGAGATGTTCACGTGGGTCTTCTCCTGGAACAAATGGTCACGCTGTTTTTTCCTAATCTGGGACAGGCCTTTCCCTTGGCCAGCCTGCCTGAGGCCCACCCTCAGCTGTTCCATCATTCCCCCCCCCACCCTCCCCTCCTGTCACCGGAGAGACTGCACAGGGCTAACCGCCATCCCTGATTGGGCCCTGGATGCTCTGGTTAATCGTCTTGGAGTGACTCTCCAGTATGGTCACTAGCTGGTGGCCAGCCTGATTCTCCACTGGCTGCCCCATGGTCTCCTGCTGACTGTCTGTATTCAGTTCTTCTCAGGCTCTTTAGAGTTGTTGGGTCAAGATCCTGAGTATATTCTCCAAATTAGCCAAACCAACAGTATTAACCAGTGACACTCCTGCCTTGTACGCTGTCGCTAGATCATTAAGGAGTCCTCTTCTCTGTTATCTAATAAGTGCTGGGTTGGGGTTTCCCTCATCTTTCACTATCCATCGTCCCATTGTTCTGTGGGTGAGGTTGGAATATTATCATTTTAATGGGGAAGGACTACATTCCGGTAACTGTATCCCTCACACATCTGTTATGATTGGTATTAGTTTGTGGTGAATGTTATTGAACAGGGTTTTCTCTGGGAGTTTAATGACTAGTCCATTGTGAGGGCCCGGTGTGTGTGGGACAATCTGGGGGAGATGCCTTCACTCCTGGCCTCAGCTCTTTTTTAATTTTGTTCCTGAGGAATTCTCCCTGGTGGGGCTTCCTGGGACATCGCTGTCTGAACTCTGACCCTTTGCCTGGGCTGTGTGCTAGCCATCCCACTGCCATGTAGCCATTCTCAGAGAAATCCTACTAATTGCCTGTGATCCCTGTGCTCCTGTAACACAATGTGGGAATCCCATGATGTTTTCTGTACACCACAAGCTGATGGTTACACCTGAATCCCACTGATTCCGCAGGGGGGACTCAGAGAGTCCCATCTACACACACTGCAGTGCCTGGTGGGTCATACCACCAGGATCCTGGGTACATCCTTCTCCCGTGGGCCTGTGCTACAGTTTATACACAAAACACAATACACTCTCCAGAAAGGTCACATGGAGTGTGTTTCCTGAAAAGAGTACGAAAGTAATTTCTTTAAATATCTTGTGCGAATTTCTGACACTGTGTTAGAACATAGAACAGTACAGCACAGAACAGGCCCTTCAGCCCACAATGTTGTGCCAACCACTGATCCTCATGTATGCACCCTATAGAACATAGAACAGTACAACAGTGTTCTACTTGACATCATAAAATTCTATGCTATCCAATTTTTGCAAACTTCTGTTCCCCCAGCCCTGGCCACCCACAATGGAATTAATGTGCCCCACGTGCAGGGTGTGGGCAGGAGGGACGGCTGGTGCCCAATGGCTGCAGCTGCTCCTGATTGGCTGCCAAGTGAAAGCTTGTGGACTCATGGGGCTAGGGAGCCTTCAAGTTATTACTATTACACGGTTGCCCCTGACATCCTCAATGTATAAAGCGCAGCCTGTTTACACTCCAACTGCTGCCACAAGGATGGTACTCTGGGTGTGGGCACCCTGTTCCAGACATCCCATTGCCAGGTGGGAATCTGAGCAGCCCAGGAGCCCCGAATAAAAGTGCAGGTTTGGTCACAGCTGGAGCACAAATTGCGTTTGGTGATTAGTTAGGGGAGTTCCCTTCTTCTGGGGGCAGGGAGACTTAACTGGTGGGGGTCTCTGCCTGGGTTCTTTGCTGTATTCCTGCCCCTCCTTTTTCATCTCCAGGTTGTGGAGGGGGGGGATCTATAAGAAGTCTGGACTGTGCTTATGTGGACTGATTTTCAGGATGACTCACTTTGCCAAACAGCGATTAAATTGCAAAGGATCTAAGTCTCATTATAAATGGTGTCTGTGGGGTTGAAATCCAGAAACATGTCTCTCCCTCTTTTTAAGGCATGGGAGACAAGTGATCAGACCAAACCTCTCACCGCAAAGAGAGGTGAGTCCATGAAAACCTGCATGAATTGGACCCAGAGCTTCTGGGCAAAGTTGATTGGGGTGTTCACTTTGTTGTTGACTGCAGTTATGTTGCAGCTCAATGGGGTCAGCTGTATCTCGCCCGATGGGCTTTGTCTCATCAAAGGTCCCCCTCCCTGGCTGAATGGCCTGCTGGACTAAGGCACAAGGTGTTTAATTCAGTTTGTTCCTCAGTGTCCAATCTGGGAATGACAGACTGTTGGACATTCCCATCCAAAAAAGGTATCTGGGTCTGAGGGGGAATGAAAAAGAATCCTCTTTCTGGTGCTTCCCACCAGCTGGGTGACTGCACTGGGTGTTCTGTACGTCATGTGACCATCAGCTGTTTGACACTGGGTAACCGCAGGAATCATGGGATCTGATTTGGGCTGTGGGTCAGGGATGGAGGCAAAAGGTGCAGTTACCTGGGAGAAAGGGACTGAGTCTCCATCTGTGGGTGGGTGTGGATGTGTCAGTGTGGGGCTTCTTGCTATCTCCCTGGGGAGGTAGGACCCCCAAAGGCCCACATGATGCCATTCTGGGCAGACCTAGTTCCCTAGGGATTGTATTTGGTGCTGGCCCTTCCTATGAGGCCCTGTTGTACTTTGCTCAATGTTGCAGGCAGACAGGGAGGGCACGTGCAGCTGCTCGGAGCTCCCTATACTCTCCTTCCAGCTTGTCACTGTATCCTGAGGCTGTTTCTCAGTCCCCAATGGCCTTCCTCTGACTGGAATGGGCTCTTTCCAATTGGAACTTGAGCTGTCCCATGTGAGGGCGGTCTTCCTGCAACGTTCCGTCCTGTTCCTTGTGGAAGAGCTCTCGCTCCATCATAATCTATCGATTTTCCTGGATTGACCAGATCCCAGCAACCTTATCCTGATCGGAGGCCCTCCAGGCTGCAGGCAGCTGCAGCAATTGCTGGGCGAGCTTTCCAGCTTTCATGCCCCATTCTTTCTGGGCTTCTCACCATAATTCCTGTGCTAGGGATCCTTCACCTCAAGGCCAGGCTGGCTTCCTGCACAAGGCCCCAGGACTGTTTTCCTTTTGTGCTGGCTTGTGCTCAAAACAATTTGCCAGTTTCTGTATTTTGGGACATAGTCATAGAGTCATAGAGATGTACAGCATGGAAACAGACCCTTCAGTCCAACCCATCCATGCCGACCAGATATCCCAACACAATCTAGTCCCACCTGCCAGCACACGGCCCATACCCTCCAAACCCTTCCTATTCCTATACCCATCCAGATGCCTTTTAAATGTTGCAATTGTACCAACCTCCACCACATCCTCTAGAAGCTCTTCCACACACGTACCACCCTCTGCGTGAAAAAGTTGCCCCTCAGGTCTCTTTTATATCTTTCCCCTCTCACCCTAAACCTAGGGTCTCTAGTTCTGGACTCCCCCACCCCGGGAAAATACTTTGTCTATTTATCCTATCCATGTCCGTCATAATTTTGTAAACCTCAGCCTCTGACGCTCCAGGGAAAACAGCCCCAGCCTCTTCAGCCTCTCCCTATAGCTCAAATCCTCCAACCCTGACAACATCCTTTTCTGAACCCTTTCAAGTTTCACAACTATTCAGAGAGTCATAGATTCCTGCAGCATGGAATGATGTTTTTTGGCCCAAGCTGGTCCACACCGACCAATATGTTCATCCATAATAGCCCCATTTCCCTGCACTTGGCCAATATTCTTTCCTATCCATGTATTTGTCCAAATGCCTTTTCAATGTTGTCATCCTCAACCACATCCTCTGGCAGCTCATTCCATATGCATTCCTCCCTTTGTGTACAAGCGTTGCCACTCAGGTTCCCTTTTATTTTTTCCCCTCGAACTTTAAACTAATGGACTCTATTTCCAACCCTGGGAAAAAGACTGAGTGCATTCACCCTATCCATGCCTCTCATGATCTTATACATTTATATAAGAACCCCCTCAGTTTCCTAGGCTCTGAAGAAAGAATGGGCCTCACTTGACCAACCTCTCCTTCTAATCTAGACCATTGAGTCCAGGCAGCATCCTTCTAAATTTCTTCTGCACTCTTTCAAGTCTAATAACATCCTTCCTGTAGCAAGATGATCAAACCTGAACACAATACTCCATATGCGGCCTTGCCAACGTCCTGTATAACTGCAACATAACTTCCCAACTTCTATATTCAATGCCCTGACTGATGAAGGCCAGTGGGCCAAAAGCCTCCTTCCTTGCCCTGTCTACCTGGGACTCCACTTCCAGAGAACTGTGAGCCTGAACTCCAAGGTCCCTCTCTCCCCCTACACTCCTTAAGGCCCTACCATTCACCATGAAACTCCTACCTTGATTTGTTTTGCCATTTCTTGGCCCATTTCCTCAAGGTCCTGCTGCAAATTTGGATAAACTTCCTCACTGTCCATGATTCCGCTGATTTTAGTGTCATCAGCAAATTTACTCACCTTGTACATTCTCATTCAAATCATTGTTACAGATTACAAACAGCAATGGGCCCAGCACTGATCGCTGAGGCACTCCCCTAGTCACAGGACTCCAGTCTGACATGCATCTTTCCATTATTACCCTCTGCGTCCTACCATCAAGCCAATTGCGTATCCAGTTTGCCAGCTCTCCCTGGATTCCATGCAATCTAACCATCCAGAGCAGCTTACCATGTGGAACTTTATCAGAGGCCTTACTGAAATCCATACAGACTACATCTACTGCCCTGACCTCGTCAACCTTCCTGGTCCTTTCATCAAAGAACTCCAACATATTTGTGAGGCATGATCACCTACATACAAAGCCAGGTGACTACTCCTAATCAAACCCTGTCTTTTCAAATGCATGTATATCTTATCTCAGAATCTTCTCAAGTAACTTACCAACCACAGATGTTGCGCTATTAGGCCTATAATTCCCAGGTTTTTCTATGCTGCCCTTCTTGAATAATAGCACAACATTATCTACTCTCCAGTCTCCTGGCACCTCACCCATGGCTAATGATGACACAAAATGGCAGCCAGGGCCCCACATTTTCTCCTCCAGCCCCTTGTAGAGATCTTAGATATATCTGGTCCGGACCAGGTGATTTAACCACCGACGTATATTCCAAAAAATGCAACACCTCCTCTACTGTGATGTGGTTTGTCACTAACATATCACTGCTAACTTCCCCAAGTTCCCAAGTCTTCATGTCTTTCTCCACAGTAAACACCAAGGAGAAATATTCATTGAGGACCTCACCCATCTCCTACTGCTCTACACATACATGTCCACTTTGGCCCTTGAGGGAACCTATTCTCTCTCTCATTATTCTTTTTCCTTTAATATACTTAAAGAACCTCTTTTGATTTACCATAGTCTTCAAGCCAAAGCTATCTCGTCCGCCCTTTCCATCCTCCTGATTCCCTCATCTACCTCCAGGGATTCCCTTGATCCCAGCTACCTGTACCTGACCCATACTATCTTCTCCTTTCTGGTCAAAGCCTCAATATCTCTTGACATCCAGGGTTCCCTATTCCCGCGAAGCTTGCCCTTCACCCTTACTGGAGCAGATAGACCTTGAACTCTAGCTATCTCACTTTTAAAGGCCTCCCACATGCCAGAGGTCTCCTTGCCTGCAAACAAACTTCTCCAATCAATCCCTGCATGATCCTGTCTAATTCCATCAGAATTCACCCTGCCCCAATTTAGAACTTGAACCTATGAACAGCTTTATCCCTCTCCATAATTACTTTAAAATTAATAGAACTATGGTCACTGATCCCAAAGTGCTCCCCCACTGTCACCTCATTCATAACTTTTTGGTTGGAATTGTTTAACTTGTTTTAAGAAGGAACTAGACAACACCATCAGCGTCTCAATGCTCAGTTGTGAGACTTTGTCTCTTCCGCATGAAGGAATGGGACCCAGAAATCTCTATTTACTCTGTTTCCCTTCAAAACCATTAGGAACAGTATTGCATATGTTGTCAGTGTCCCCAGCTAATTACACCAAGGAACATAAGTGAGCCTTTACCTAAACTGTCCTCATCTAAATATCAAGGAGCAGTTTGAGACTGGTGTGGCAGATAGAACAAAGGTTCCTCGAAGTGTCCACTCCCAGGACAACACGGGGTGATCTCTCAATAACATCTCAGTAAAATATGCAATGGAAAGCCATAAATGCTAACATGGCCATCTCTCTGCACTGATATGAGAGCGATCAATCAAGAGGGGGCTGATTGCAGTGTTGGGTAGGGATCTGTCAGAGAGGGGGAGATTACAGTGTTGAGTAGGGATCAGTCAGGGAGGGGGTGACTGCAGTGTTGGGTAGGGATCAGTCAGCGGGGGCATTGCAGTATTAGGTAGGGATAAGTCGGGGAAGGTGTGATTGTAGTGTTGTGTTAGGGTCCCTCAGGGAGGGGAGAATTGCAGAGCTGGGTCATGTTCAGTTAGGGAGGGGGAGAATGCAGTGTTGGGTCTGGGTCCCTCAGGGAGGGGGAGATTGCAGTGTTCTGTAGGGGTATCTTAGGGAGGGGGATTTACAATGTTAGCGTGTTGAGTTGTTGATACATACAGATGCATACATATTGTGCCCTTCAAACCTATAGTGTCATGAAGTCAAAGTCACTTTAAGATCGAATTTTATAAAATTAAAAGTACAGTAGCAGCTGCCTGCTCAGAGATGGGCTGTTCCAAAACAGATCCATGTCAGAATTGGTCGTTAAGTGGATACCTGAGTTTTGCTTCTGCTTTGGCAACAATTCAAATTGAACCATTTAGCTTAAATTATGCCCTAGGATACTAAAACCCAATTGACTTTGAATGTGATGCATTGACAACATTGAACCAATGAGCAGGACCATTGTTGTGGGGATAACAAATGTGATCTTTTTGAGAACTGGTCAGAGCAACTGGCATCGAACCGGAGAGCTAACTGCCTCTCGAACATGAAAGGCTCTCAAAGAAATCCCAGAAGGCACTAGCTGTCAAAAGGTACCTTTTCCTGTTAAAGCAGGGAAAAGTAAGAAGATGACCCCCAGTAGAATCAGAAGCCCAGAAGGAAGACGGCACAAAGAGTCTATATAGACTTTGAGAAATTAAGTTAATATAATGTTTAATAATTGTGTTATTGGAATAGAATATTAATAGAATTATGTTCAGCTAAGGGATAATGATTAAATAGGGGAAAGAGTGTTTGGTTTGTTAATAGCTTTGCTTAGTTCGGGTTCACTGTTAGGGTTAATAAATTGTTGTTTATGCAGTGGAAGCTACGGTTCTTTTCTCATTCATACAACTTTTAACAGCTGATGAGGCAATGTGAGGTGAGCTTTACTGGGTGTTTGGTTTTAATGAACAGAGGGATACGTCCTCCACAGTGTAACAGTTTATCTCTTTATCCAAGATTTGGACAAATTTGGATGGATTCAGTTGAGGATTTGTACGGATTTCGATAGATCCAGTTGGGGATTTGGATAGATCCAATTGGGGATGTGGACAGATTTGGATAGATCCAATCGGGGATGTGGACAGATTTGGACTGATCCAATCAGGGATTTGGATATATTTGGATCGATCCAGTCAGGGATTTGGATAGATCCAGTCAGGGATTTGGACAGATCCAGTTGGGGATGTGGACAGATTTGGATAGATCCAGTTGGGGATGTGGACAGATTTGGATGGATCCAGTTGGGGATGTGGGGAGATTTATATAGTTTCCAGTCAGGGATTTGGACAGATTTGGATGGATCCAGTCAGGGATTTGGACACATTCGGATAGATCCAGTTGGGGATTTGGACAGATTTGGATAGATCCAGTTGGGGATGTGGACAGATTTGGATGGATCCAGTTGGGGATGTGGATAGATTTAGATCGTTTCCAGTCAGGGATTTGGACAGATTTGGATGGATCCAGTCAGGGATTTGGACACATTCGGATAGATCCAGTTGGGGATTTGAACAGGTTTGGATAGATCCAGTTGGGGATTTGGACAGATTTGGATTGATCCGATCAGGGATTTGGACAGATTTGGATAGATCCAGTCAGGAATTTGGACAGATTTAGATAGATCCAGTCAGGGAGTTGGACAGATTTGGATGAATCTAATTTGGGATTTGGACAGGGTTGGATAGATTTGAACAGATTTGTGGTATGAAAGGACCAGGCAGGTTTAAACAGACTTGGAGTCTTGTATCCTAGATCTTTAAATCAAACTTTGGTGAGAAAAGTCTGTTTAATGTTGGTTATTTGTACTGGGAGAAATTGCACTTTCAGTTATTAAATATTTTCGGAGGTGGAAGAGATGACTATAGATGTTTTACAAAGAGTGAGAGCGGAAAAGCTATTACAAGCTGTAGGTGCAGTTGCCTGTGTCTCAGAAAAAAGATGAGGTTCTGACTGAAATAGCTCAACATTTAAATGTCCTGGAAAGGCCATGAGAATCTTTGGAATATTTGCAGATGAAGCAGCTGGAGTTCGACGATTAAGAAAGGGCGAGATAATTCTTAGCTACACAAGAAGAAAAAGAGAGGGAAAGAGAGAGGGAGATGGATAGAGAGAGAAAGAGAGAGCAGATAGTTTAAACTTCAAAAGTTGCACTTGAACAGGAAAGTCAGTTTAAAGGGATGAAGTTAGAAGGTAGGCTCACGGGGAAGAGGATGATGGTGAGCAAACCCATCGCAGCCAAAGACATGGTGGGGACATATATAAATATGTTCAAACACTGCCACATTTCGATGAGAAAGTTGTTGAAGCATTCTTTATTTCATTTGAAAAATTGGCTAGGCAGATGGACTAGTTGTGGATGTTGCTAGTTCAGACTAAGCTGGTAGGCAGAGCTAGTGAGGTATTTGCAGCGCTGTCAGATGAGGGGGCAAGAGATGATACAGATTCAAACAGGTTATTTTAAATGCTTATGAATTGGTTCCAGAAGCGTATAGACAGCGGTTCCGAAACTCAAAGAAGAAACCAGGCCAGACTTACATCAAGTATGAAAGAATGAAATGTAGCAATTTTGATAGATGGGTGCGGACCCTAAAAAATAGGCAAGACCAATAAGTCTCAATGAGAGATTATTCTGCTGGAGGAGTTTAAAATCTCACTTCCAGAAATGATGAGAACTTATGTAGATGAACAGGAAGTTCAAGAAGTAAGAAATGCAGCAGAGATGGCAGGTGAATTTAGCTTCAGGTGGGCATTTAGATTTGAATAGATTTGGACAGATCCAGTCTGGGATTTGTACAGGGTTGGGCAGATCTAGTGTGGGATTTGGACAGGGTTGAACAGATTTGAACAGATTTAGGGTATGAAAAGTTCCAGCAGATTTAAACAGACTTGATTGACAGATTGTCAGTTCCAGGAATCCAATTTGTTCTTTGGAACGATTCAGCAGGATCCAAGGTGGGAGTGACACCCCTTGTTATGGAGAAGCCAAAGGGAAACCAGGGAACTGAGGAGTTCAAAGAAAAATGCCCTGGAAATTTTGCAGACTATGTAGTAACAAGATCTTCCTGTCATGAGTTACAGCAGGAAGGGAAAACTACAGACAAAGACAGAAGAGTGGAGTTTCAGTTAGCTGACACGCTGTTTGCTGTTTTGGTCAAGGTAAGACCCAAAGAGGTAGATAGTCAGGCAGAGATGTTTAGTCCTTAACGCTAATGGACTTACAACAGGGAGATGAGATGATAAAAGACCTATATCATGATACATACTCAGAAAAGGAGTCAGAATGTATTCACGGGGATTATCTTAAGGATAGAATCCTAAGGCGAAAATGGAGACCTTGGCAGATTAGTGCAAAGGAGGAGTGGGTGGAAGTGCATCAGATTGTGTTGCTGATAGCATTCAGGCAAGAAGTGTTATGGCTAGCACATGAATTGCCTGTAGGAGGTCAGCTATGAGTGAGGAAGTCTCAGGCTAAGGTAGAAAAACATTTCTATTGGCCTGGACTGCATAAGGATGTGCCAAAAGGTAGGTTAGCCACAGGCAGTAATAAAACCAACGCCTTTTTGCCATTTCTCACATGTGAAGAACCTTCCATGCCGGTTACAATTGATTGTTTATGTCCCCTCCTGAAAACTAAAAGTGGGAACCAATACTTGCTAACCATAATTTGCTACCAGATTTCCGGAGACAATTCCATTACTGAGTATTAAGGCAATAAGGGCGGAGGAGGAGTTGGTAGCTTTCTTCACACAGGATAGGCTACTCATAGAGATTCAGTCAGTCCAAGGGTCAAATTTTACTGTGAAACTATTGAAGCAAGGCATGGGTAGTTTAGGCATACAGTACTTTAAATCAAGTGTGTGCTGTCCTGAATCCCAGGGAGCCTTGGAAAGGTGACATCAGATCTTCAAGACCATGTTAACAGCACACTCTCAGGATTACCTGAGTAATTGGGATAAAGGTATCCCATTCATATTGTTTGCCATTAGGAATGCCCCAAATGAATCTCCTCAGTTCACTCCCTTTGAGTTAATATTCAGACGTGAAGTAAGAGGCCCTTTTAAACTAGTGAAGAAAGTCACAGATCTCCATTTGTATTCTGTATCTGAGGTAAGGGAGAGATTAAACCGGGTAGGACAAAGTTAAAAATCACACAACACCAAGTTATACTCCAACTGGATACAGAATTTGTTGGCCGAAAGAAGACAGCGAGTGGTATTGGATGGAAAGTATTCCACCTGGAGGTCGGTGACCAGTGGCATCCCACAGGGATCTGTTCTCGGGCCTCTGCTGTTTATAGTTTTTATAAATGACTTGGATGAGGAAGTGGAAGGATGGGTTAGTAAGTTTGCCAATGACAGAAAGGTTGGTGGTGTTATAGATAGTGTGGAGGACTGTTACAGGCTACAACAAGACATTGGCAGGAGTTCAACCTGGATATGTGCGAAAATATGAATATTTTGGAGGTTCAAATTTGAATGCTAAATACAGAGTTACAGACAGGATTCTTGGCAGTGTGGAGGAACAGCAGGATCTTGGGGTCCATGTACATAGATCCTTCAAAGTTGCCAGCCAAGTTGATAGGGATGTTAAGAAAGTATGGAATTGTGGGAAACAGTTAAGATTGCCTGATGGGAAAATTGGCAAACTCCCGGTTATAACACAATAAGTTAAAAGATTATGGGTAAAGGTCAGAAACAGTGCTGAACTGAGCAAACATGACAGAGGCTGAATTTACTAACCTTGACAAGCCTTGTCAGAATTTGATTAAATGGTTCCTCACATGTTTTGAAATACTACTGTTAGTCTAAACAAAACATTTCTATGCAAAAACAAGGTTATAGAATGACGTGTGTAACTCAACGTTTTGGAAAGCCAATAGAGTAACACAGATCAAAATTCAATGCATTGGCCTTACTAATAATGAACATCTAATGATAAAATATGTCAATAGCTGATAGAACTTAAGTATAAAAATCTTGTCTTTGTGTAAAGCACAATACTTGGAAAAAAATTGAGAACAATTGATATCTCCCTCTTACATAGAACATATAGAACATTGAACATTACAATGCAGTACAGGCCCTTCGGCCCTCGATGTTGCACCCACCTGTCATACCAATCTGAAGCCCATCTAACCTACACTATTCCATCTACGTCCACATGCTTGTCCAATGACAACTTAACTGTACTTAAAGTTGGTGAATCTACTACCAGGCAAAGCATTCTACACCCTTACTACTCTCTGAATAAAGAAACCACCTCTGACATCTGTCCTATATCCATCACCCTTCAGTTTAAAGCTATGCCCCTCATGCCCGCCGTCACCATACTTGGAAAAAGGCTCTCCCTGTCCACCCTATCTAACCCTCTGGGGGATTATCTTATATGTCTCTATTAAGTCACCTCTCACCTCTCACCGTCTTCTAACGAAAACCGCCTCAAGTCCCTCAGCCTTTCCTCGTAAGACCTTCCCTCCATACCAGGCAACATCCTAGTAAATCTCCTCTGCATCCTTTCCAAAGCTTCCACATCCTTTTTATAATGCGTTGACCAGAACTGTACACAATACTCCAAGTGCGGCCGCACCAGAGTTTTGTACAGCTGCAGCATAACCTCCTGGTTCCGGAACTCAATCCCTTTATTAGTAAAAGCTAAAATTGCCTTCTTAACAACCCTGTCAACCTGGGTGGCAACTTTCAAGGATAGTTTTCACTAAAACTGCTGCAGTACTATTGTCAATAACGTCTAATTGTTGTTAGATCAAGCTGTTATAATTTTTTGTTGGGTTTGTGATGTCAGCTCTCACAGATCCCTGCTAACTTTAATCCAATTTGAGAAAGGCATATGGTATTTTGATTTTCATTAACAAGGGGATTGAGTTTAAGAGCCGCGAGGTTTTGCTGCAGCTCTACAAAACCCTGGTTAGATATTGTGTCCAGTTCTGGTCATCTCATTATAGGAAGGATGTGGATGCTTTCAAGAGGGTGCAGAGAAGATTGACCAGGATGCTGCCTGGATGGAGGACCTGTCTTATGAGGAGAGATGGAGTGAGCCAGGGCTTTTCATACTGGAGAAAAGAAGGGTGGCACGGTAGTACAATGGTCAGCACTGCTGCCTCACAGTGCCAGAGACCCAGGTTCAATTCCTGCCTCAGGTGACTCTCTGTGTGGAGTTTGTACATTCTCCCTGTGTCTGCGTGGGTGTACTCCGGTTTCTTCCCACAGTCCAACAATGTGCACGTTAGGTGAATTGGCCATGCTAAATTGCCTGTAGTGTTAGGTGTAGGGGAGTGGGTTCAGTGTGGACCTGATGGGCCAAAGGGCCTGTTCCAACACTAAGTAATCTAACCTTTAAAAAAGGAAGAGAGGTGACTTGATAGAGGCATAAAAGGTAACGAGAGGCATAGATAACCAGAGATTTTTTTTTCCCCAAGGCAGAAATGGCTGGCGTGAGGGGTCATAATTTTAAGGTGATTGGAGGAAGGTTTGTTGGAGATGCCAGAGGTAGGTTCTTTACATAGAGTGGTAGGTGCATGGAATGCAGTGCCAGCGGTGGGAGTAGAGTCAGATTATTTAGGGACATTTAAGTGACTGCTGGGCAAGTACATGGACAGCAGTAAATTGAGGGGTGTGTAGGTTAGGTTGATCTTAGATTAAGATAAATATTCGGCACAGCATCATGGGCTGAAGAGCCTGGACTGTGCTGTACTGTACAATGTTCTCTGTTCTATAGATTTATTTGTGAATACTAGCGTGCGAAGCACTGCTCCTTCATCGGGTGGTTGTAGAGCAGGATAATAAGGAACAGAATTTATAGCAAGAGATCACAGTGGAAGAAGACAGAGGGTAGTAGTTGATGGAAAAGGTTCATCTTGGAGTGCTGTCACTAGTGGTGTTCCGCAAGGATCTGTTTTGGGACCATTGCTGTTTGTCATTTTATAAATGACCTGGAGGAAGGGTAGAAGGTTGGGTGAGCAAGTTTGCGGATGATACGAAAGTCGGAGGAGTTGTAGACAGTGAGGAAGGATATGGCAGGTTACAGCGGGATATAGAGAAGCTGCAGAGCTGGGCAGAAAGGTGGCAAATGGAGTTCAATGTAGCTAAGTGTGAAGTGATTCACTTTGGTAAGAGTAATAAAAAGATGGATTACTGGGCTAATGGTAGACTACTTGGTAGTGTGGAAGAGCAGAGGGATCTTGGTGTCCATGTACACAGATCTCTGAAAGTTGCCACCCAGGTAAATAGTGCAGTGAAGAAGGCTTATAGCGTACTGGCTTTTATTGGTAGAGGAATTGAGTTCCGGAGTCCTGAGGTCATGCTGCAGTTGTATAAGACTCTGGTGCGGCCGCATCTGGAATATTGTGTGCAGTTTTGGTCGCCATACTATAGGAAGGATGTGGAGGCACTGGAACGGGTGCAGAGGAAGTTTACCAGGATGTTGCCTGGTATGGTAGGAAGATCCTATGAGGAAAGGCTGAGGCACTTGGGGTTGTTTTCTTTGGAGAAAAGAAGGTTTAGGGGTGATTTGATAGAGGTGTACAAGATGATTAGGAGGTTAGATAGGGTTGACAGTGAGAACCTTTTTCCACGTATGGAGTCAGCTATTACAAGGGGGCATAGCTTTAAATTAAGGGGGGGTAGATATAGGACTGATGTTAGGGGTAGGTTCTTCACTCAGCGAGTCGTAGGATCATGGAATGCCCTGCCAGTAGCAGTAGTGGACTCTCCCTCTTTATGGGTATTTAAGCGGGCATTGGATAGGTATATGGAGGATAGTGGGTTAGTGTAGGTTAGGTGGGCTTTGATCGGCGCAACATCGAGGGCCGAAGGGCCTGTACTGCGCTGTATTGTTCTATGTTCTATGTTCTATCACAGTGTCATGCAACTGATACAATGTATTGAACAAACTTAGATTATGTTGTCTTTCATCTCTTGCAGGTTTCAGTTCATTAATAAGTAAATCGAGAACATCTTTCATTTCACATTCTCGAGATAACAAGATTTTATAATGACATCTCATTGACATCTCAAAAATAATGACATTTTAACTCAGGTGGTGTAATAAAGGTGTGAGGTTCGAGTCTGCCTATATCCCAGTCTTGAGTCAGACTAGTTCGATTTTGAAAGTAGGAATTTATAAAATGTTACATGGATTGACTGCCTACAGATTGTATGTTTTTCAAACAAAATAGAATGTACCTGCAATTACAATTCTGGAAGTGTGTGTGTGTCTGTGTGTGTATGTGTTTGTATGTGTGTTTGTGTGTGTGTGTGTGTGTGTTTGTGTGTGTGTGTGTTTGTGTGTGTGTGTGTGTGTGTTTGTGTGTGTGTATGTGTGTGTGTGTTTGTCTGTGTGTATGTGTGTGTGTGTGTGTGTTTGTGTGTGTGTGTTTGTGTGTGTTTATGTGTGTGTGTGTGTTTGTGTGTTTGTGTGTATGTGTGTGTGTGTATATGTGTTTGTGTGTGTTTATGTGTGTGTGTGTGTTTGTGTGTGTGTGTGTTTGTCTGTGTGTATGTGTGTGTGTGTTTATGTGTGTGTGTGTGTGTTTGACTGTGTGTAGGTGTGTGTGTGTGTTTGTCTGTGTGTATGTATTTGTCTGTGTGTTTCTCAGGGGGTGTATGTGTGCATGTGTCTGAGAGGGAGTGTGTGTATAAGAGTGGGTCTGTGCGAGTGTGTAAGTATGTAAGAGTGTGCATGAATTTATATTTGTGAGAGTGTATCGTGTAGTGGGGTCATGAACCAAGGTCCCAGTTGAGGCCATCCTCATAGGTATGGAACTTGGCTATCAGCCTCTGCTCGATTAATCAAGTAGTTGGAGGTGGAGGAAAACAGTGCTTTTAAGAACAATGCTTTTCATTTATCTACTTGGGCAGTAGCAATGCTTTTGACATGGTCTCTTTTTCAAAAGGCCCCTAAGTGTCGAGGTCACCCTGTTAGGAGTCTTTTACAGGCCTCCTAATAGTCCTAGAATCGTTGAAGAAAGGATTGCAAAGATGATTCAGGAGAAGAGTGACAGTAATAGGGTGATTGTTATGGGAGACTTTAACTTTCCTGATATTGATTGGGAAAGCTATAGCTCAAGTTCGTTAGATGGGTCAGTGTTTGTGCAATGTGTGCAGGAGAGTTTCCTGACACAATATGTAGATAAGCCAACAAGAGGTGAGGCCATACTGGATTTGGTTCTGGGTAACGAACCAGGCCAGGTATTAGAACTAGAGGTAGGTGAGCACTTTGGGGACAGTGACCACAATTCGGTGATTTTTACTCTAGTGATGGAGAGGGATAAGTGTGTACTACAGGGCAAGAGTTATAGCTGGGGGCAGGGAAATTATGATGCGTTGAGGCATGATTTAGGATGTGTGGATTGGAAAAGTAGATTCCAAGGCAAGAGCGTAATTGATATGTGGAACTTGTTCAAGGAGCAACTATTGAGTGTCCTTGATAAGTACGTACCTATCAGGCAGGGAGGAAAGGGTCGTGTGAGGGAGCCGTGGTTTAATAAGGAGTTGGAATCCCTTGTTAAATGGAAGAGGGCGGCCTTTGTAAAGATGAGGCGTGAAGGTTCAATAGGGGCGATTGAGAGTTATAAGGTAGCCCGGAAGGACCTGAAGAGAGAGCTAAGAGCAGCAAGGAGGGGACATGAAAGGTCCTTAGTGGGTAGGATTAGGGAAAACCCTAAGGCTTTCTATAGGTATGTTAGGAATAAAAGAATGACTAGGGAAGGAATAGGTCCAATCAAGGATCGTAATGGGAAGTTGCGTGTGGAGGCTGAAGAGATTGGGGAGGCGCTGAATGAATACTTTTCGTCAGTATTCACTCAGGAACAGGACATTGTTGTCGATATGAATACTGGGGCACGAATAAGTAGAATGGATGGCTTTGAGATATGTAGAGAAGAGGTGTTGGAAATTCTGGCAAGGGTGAAAATAGATAAGTCCCCTGGGCCTGATGGCATTTATCCTAGGATTCTCTGGGAAGCAAGGGAGGAGATTGCAGAGCCATTGGCCTTGATTTTTGTGTCCTCTTTGTCGACAGGAGTAGTGCCAGAGGACTGGAGGCTAGCAAACGTGGTTCCCTTGTTCAAGAAGGGGAGTAGGGATAATCCTAGTAACTATAGGCCAGTGAGTCTCACTTCTGTTGTGGGCAAAGTCTTAGAGAGAATTGTAAGGGATAGGATTTATGAACATTTGGATAGGAATAATGTGATCAAGGAT